>NW_027412055.1:0-452486 GCF_047663935.1 Musca autumnalis
CCCAATACAAAAGTTCACCGGAGATGACTTTTCCATACAAAAGTTCACCGGAGATGACTTTTCCCATACAAAAGTTCACCGGAGATGACTTTCCCAATACAAAAGTTCACCGGAGATGACTTTCCCAATACAAAAGTTCACCGGAGATGACTTTTCCCATACAAAAGTTCACCGGAGATGACTTTCCCAATACAAAAGTTCACCGGAGATGACTTTCCCAATACAAAAGTTCACCGGAGATGACTTTTCCCATACAAAAGTTCACCGGAGATGACTTTCCCAATACAAAAGTTCACCGGAGATGACTTTCCCAATACAAAAGTTCACCGGAGATGACTTTTCCCATACAAAAGTTCACCGGAGATGACTTTCCCAATACAAAAGTTCACCGGAGATGACTTTCCCAATAGAAAAGTTCACCGGAGATGACTTTCCCAATACAAAAGTTCACCGGGCACGACTTTCCCAATACAAAAGTTCACCGGAGATGACTTTCCCAATATAAAAGTTCACCGGAGATGACTTTTCCCATACAAAAGTTCACCGGAGATGACTTTCCCAATACAAAAGTTCACCGGAGATGACTTTCCCAATACAAAAGTTCACCGGAGATGACTTTCCCAATACAAAAGTTCACCGGAGATGACTTTTCCCATACAAAAGTTCACCGGAGATGACTTTCCCAATACAAAAGTTCACCGGAGATGACTTTCCCAATACAAAAGTTCACCGGAGATGACTTTTCCCATACAAAAGTTCACCGGAGATGACTTTCCCAATACAAAAGTTCACCGGAGATGACTTTCCCAATACAAAAGTTCACCGGAGATGACTTTCCCAATACAAAAGTTCACCGGAGATGACTTTTCCCATACAAAAGTTCACCGGAGATGACTTTCCCAATACAAAAGTTCACCGGAGATGACTTTCCCAATACAAAAGTTCACCGGGCATGACTTTCCCAATACAAAAGTTCACCGGGCACGACTTTCCCAATACAAAAGTTCACCGGGCATGACTTTCCCAATACAAAAGTTCACCGGGCATGACTTTCCCAATACAAAAGTTCACCGGGCATGACTTTCCCAATACAAAAGTTCACCGGAGATGACTTTTCCCATACAAAAGTTCACCGGAGATGACTTTCCCAATACAAAAGTTCACCGGAGATGACTTTTCCCATACAAAAGTTCACCGGAGATGACTTTCCCAATACAAAAGTTCACCGGAGATGACTTTCCCAATACAAAAGTTCACCGGAGATGACTTTTTCCCATACAAAAGTTCACCGGAGATGACTTTCCCAATACAAAAGTTCACCGGAGATGACTTTCCCAATACAAAAGTTCACCGGAGATGACTTTTCCCATACAAAAGTTCACCGGGCATGACTTTCCCAATACAAAAGTTCACCGGGCATGACTTTCCCAATACAAAAGTTCACCGGGCATGACTTTCCCAATACAAAAGTTCACCGGAGATGACTTTTCCCATACAAAAGTTCACCGGAGATGACTTTTCCCATACAAAAGTTCACCGGGCACGACTTTCCCAATACAAAAGTTCACCGGGCATGACTTTCCCAATACAAAAGTTCACCGGGCATGACTTTCCCAATACAAAAGTTCACCGGGCATGACTTTCCCAATACAAAAGTTCACCGGAGATGACTTTTCCCATACAAAAGTTCACCGGAGATGACTTTCCCAATACAAAAGTTCACCGGAGATGACTTTTCCCATACAAAAGTTCACCGGAGATGACTTTCCCAATACAAAAGTTCACCGGAGATGACTTTCCCAATATAAAAGTTCACCGGGCATGACTTTCCCAATACAAAAGTTCACCGGAGATGACTTTCCCAATACAAAAGTTCACCGGGCATGACTTTCCCAATACAAAAGTTCACCGGAGATGACTTTCCCAATACAAAAGTTCACCGGGCATGACTTTCCCAATATAAAAGTTCACCGGGCATGACTTTCCCAATACAAAAGTTCACCGGAGATGACTTTCCCAATACAAAAGTTCACCGGAGATGACTTTTCCCATACAAAAGTTCACCGGAGATGACTTTCCCAATACAAAAGTTCACCGGGCATGACTTTCCCAATACAAAAGTTCACCGGAGATGACTTTCCCAATACAAAAGTTCACCGGAGATGACTTTCCCAATACAAAAGTTCACCGGAGATGACTTTTCCCATACAAAAGTTCACCGGAGATGACTTTTCCCATACAAAAGTTCACCGGGCATGACTTTCCCAATACAAAAGTTCACCGGGCATGACTTTCCCAATACAAAAGTTCACCGGGCATGACTTTCCCAATACAAAAGTTCACCGGAGATGACTTTTCCCATACAAAAGTTCACCGGAGATGACTTTTCCCATACAAAAGTTCACCGGAGATGACTTTCCCAATACAAAAGTTCACCGGAGATGACTTTCCCAATACAAAAGTTCACCGGAGATGACTTTTCCCATACAAAAGTTCACCGGAGATGACTTTCCCAATACAAAAGTTCACCGGAGATGACTTTCCCAATACAAAAGTTCACCGGAGATGACTTTTCCCATACAAAAGTTCACCGGAGATGACTTTCCCAATACAAAAGTTCACCGGAGATGACTTTCCCAATACAAAAGTTCACCGGAGATGACTTTTCCCATACAAAAGTTCACCGGAGATGACTTTCCCAATACAAAAGTTCACCGGAGATGACTTTCCCAATAGAAAAGTTCACCGGAGATGACTTTCCCAATACAAAAGTTCACCGGGCACGACTTTCCCAATACAAAAGTTCACCGGAGATGACTTTCCCAATATAAAAGTTCACCGGAGATGACTTTTCCCATACAAAAGTTCACCGGAGATGACTTTCCCAATACAAAAGTTCACCGGAGATGACTTTCCCAATACAAAAGTTCACCGGAGATGACTTTCCCAATACAAAAGTTCACCGGAGATGACTTTTCCCATACAAAAGTTCACCGGAGATGACTTTCCCAATACAAAAGTTCACCGGAGATGACTTTCCCAATACAAAAGTTCACCGGAGATGACTTTTCCCATACAAAAGTTCACCGGAGATGACTTTCCCAATACAAAAGTTCACCGGAGATGACTTTCCCAATACAAAAGTTCACCGGAGATGACTTTCCCAATACAAAAGTTCACCGGAGATGACTTTTCCCATACAAAAGTTCACCGGAGATGACTTTCCCAATACAAAAGTTCACCGGAGATGACTTTCCCAATACAAAAGTTCACCGGGCATGACTTTCCCAATACAAAAGTTCACCGGGCACGACTTTCCCAATACAAAAGTTCACCGGGCATGACTTTCCCAATACAAAAGTTCACCGGGCATGACTTTCCCAATACAAAAGTTCACCGGGCATGACTTTCCCAATACAAAAGTTCACCGGAGATGACTTTTCCCATACAAAAGTTCACCGGAGATGACTTTCCCAATACAAAAGTTCACCGGAGATGACTTTTCCCATACAAAAGTTCACCGGAGATGACTTTCCCAATACAAAAGTTCACCGGAGATGACTTTCCCAATACAAAAGTTCACCGGAGATGACTTTTTCCCATACAAAAGTTCACCGGAGATGACTTTCCCAATACAAAAGTTCACCGGAGATGACTTTCCCAATACAAAAGTTCACCGGAGATGACTTTTCCATACAAAAGTTCACCGGGCATGACTTTCCCAATACAAAAGTTCACCGGGCATGACTTTCCCAATACAAAAGTTCACCGGGCATGACTTTCCCAATACAAAAGTTCACCGGAGATGACTTTTCCCATACAAAAGTTCACCGGAGATGACTTTTCCCATACAAAAGTTCACCGGGCACGACTTTCCCAATACAAAAGTTCACCGGGCATGACTTTCCCAATACAAAAGTTCACCGGGCATGACTTTCCCAATACAAAAGTTCACCGGGCATGACTTTCCCAATACAAAAGTTCACCGGAGATGACTTTTCCCATACAAAAGTTCACCGGAGATGACTTTCCCAATACAAAAGTTCACCGGAGATGACTTTTCCCATACAAAAGTTCACCGGAGATGACTTTCCCAATACAAAAGTTCACCGGAGATGACTTTCCCAATACAAAAGTTCACCGGAGATGACTTTTCCCATACAAAAGTTCACCGGAGATGACTTTCCCAATACAAAAGTTCACCGGAGATGACTTTTCCCATACAAAAGTTCACCGGAGATGACTTTCCCAATACAAAAGTTCACCGGAGATGACTTTCCCAATACAAAAGTTCACCGGAGATGACTTTTCCCATACAAAAGTTCACCGGAGATGACTTTCCCAATACAAAAGTTCACCGGGCATGACTTTCCCAATACAAAAGTTCAACGGAGATGACTTTTCCCATACAAAAGTTCACCGGAGATGACTTTCCCAATACAAAAGTTCACCGGAGATGACTTTTCCCATACAAAAGTTCACCGGAGATGACTTTCCCAATACAAAAGTTCACCGGAGATGACTTTCCCAATACAAAAGTTCACCGGAGATGACTTTTCCCATACAAAAGTTCACCGGAGATGACTTTCCCAATACAAAAGTTCACCGGAGATGACTTTTCCCATACAAAAGTTCACCGGAGATGACTTTTCCCATACAAAAGTTCACCGGAGATGACTTTCCCAATACAAAAGTTCACCGGCGATGACTTTTCCCATACAAAAGTACACCGGAGATGACTTTTCACATACAAAAGTTCATCGGAGATGACTTTTCCAATATAAAAGTTCACCGGAGATGACTTTTCCCATACAAAAGTTCACCGGAGATGACTTTCCCAATACAAAAGTTCACCGGAGATGACTTTCCCAATACAAAAGTTCACCGGAGATGACTTTTCCCATACAAAAGTTCACCGGAGATGACCAATACAAAAGTTCACCGGAGATGACTTTCCCAATACAAAAGTTCACCGGAGATGACTTTTCCCATACAAAAGTTCACCGGAGATTACTTTCCCAATACAAAAGTTCACCGGAGATGACTTTTCCCATACAAAAGTTCACCGGAGATGACTTTCCCAATACAAAAGTTCACCGGAGATGACTTTTCCCATACAAAAGTTCACCGGAGATGACTTTCCCAATACAAAAGTTCACCGGGCATGACTTTCCCAATACAAAAGTTCACCGGAGATGACTTTTCCCATACAAAAGTTCACCGGGCATGACTTTCCCAATACAAAAGTTCACCGGAGATGACTTTTCCCATACAAAAGTTCACCGGAGATGACTTTCCCAATACAAAAGTTCACCGGAGATGACTTTTCCCATACAAAAGTTCACCGGAGATGACTTTCCCAATACAAAAGTTCACCGGGCATGACTTTCCCAATACAAAAGTTCACCGGAGATGACTTTTCCCATACAAAAGTTCACCGGGCATGACTTTCCCAATACAAAAGTTCACCGGAGATGACTTTTCCCATACAAAAGTTCACCGGAGATGACTTTCCCAATACAAAAGTTCACCGGAGATGACTTTTCCCATACAAAAGTTCACCGGAGATGACTTTCCCAATACAAAAGTTCACCGGAGATGACTTTCCCAATACAAAAGTTCACCGGAGATGACTTTTCCCATACAAAAGTTCACCGGAGATGACTTTCCCAATACAAAAGTTCACCGGAGATGACTTTCCCAATACAAAAGTTCACCGGAGATGACTTTTCCCATACAAAAGTTCACCGGGCATGACTTTCCCAATACAAAAGTTCACCGGGCATGACTTTCCCAATACAAAAGTTCACCGGGCATGACTTTCCCAATACAAAAGTTCACCGGAGATGACTTTTCCCATACAAAAGTTCACCGGAGATGACTTTTCCCATACAAAAGTTCACCGGGCACGACTTTCCCAATACAAAAGTTCACCGGGCATGACTTTCCCAATACAAAAGTTCACCGGGCATGACTTTCCCAATACAAAAGTTCACCGGGCATGACTTTCCCAATACAAAAGTTCACCGGAGATGACTTTTCCCATACAAAAGTTCACCGGAGATGACTTTCCCAATACAAAAGTTCACCGGAGATGACTTTTCCCATACAAAAGTTCACCGGAGATGACTTTCCCAATACAAAAGTTCACCGGAGATGACTTTCCCAATACAAAAGTTCACCGGAGATGACTTTTCCCATACAAAAGTTCACCGGAGATGACTTTCCCAATACAAAAGTTCACCGGAGATGACTTTTCCCATACAAAAGTTCACCGGAGATGACTTTCCCAATACAAAAGTTCACCGGAGATGACTTTCCCAATACAAAAGTTCACCGGAGATGACTTTTCCCATACAAAAGTTCACCGGAGATGACTTTCCCAATACAAAAGTTCACCGGGCATGACTTTCCCAATACAAAAGTTCAACGGAGATGACTTTTCCCATACAAAAGTTCACCGGAGATGACTTTCCCAATACAAAAGTTCACCGGAGATGACTTTTCCCATACAAAAGTTCACCGGAGATGACTTTCCCAATACAAAAGTTCACCGGAGATGACTTTCCCAATACAAAAGTTCACCGGAGATGACTTTTCCCATACAAAAGTTCACCGGAGATGACTTTCCCAATACAAAAGTTCACCGGAGATGACTTTTCCCATACAAAAGTTCACCGGAGATGACTTTTCCCATACAAAAGTTCACCGGAGATGACTTTCCCAATACAAAAGTTCACCGGCGATGACTTTTCCCATACAAAAGTACACCGGAGATGACTTTTCACATACAAAAGTTCACCGGAGATGACTTTTCCAATATAAAAGTTCACCGGAGATGACTTTTCCCATACAAAAGTTCACCGGAGATGACTTTCCCAATACAAAAGTTCACCGGAGATGACTTTCCCAATACAAAAGTTCACCGGAGATGACTTTTCCCATACAAAAGTTCACCGGAGATGACCAATACAAAAGTTCACCGGAGATGACTTTCCCAATACAAAAGTTCACCGGAGATGACTTTTCCCATACAAAAGTTCACCGGAGATTACTTTCCCAATACAAAAGTTCACCGGAGATGACTTTTCCCATACAAAAGTTCACCGGAGATGACTTTCCCAATACAAAAGTTCACCGGAGATGACTTTTCCCATACAAAAGTTCACCGGAGATGACTTTCCCAATACAAAAGTTCACCGGGCATGACTTTCCCAATACAAAAGTTCACCGGAGATGACTTTTCCCATACAAAAGTTCACCGGGCATGACTTTCCCAATACAAAAGTTCACCGGAGATGACTTTTCCCATACAAAAGTTCACCGGAGATGACTTTCCCAATACAAAAGTTCACCGGAGATGACTTTTCCCATACAAAAGTTCACCGGAGATGACTTTCCCAATACAAAAGTTCACCGGAGATGACTTTTCCCATACAAAAGTTCACCGGAGATGACTTTCCCAATACAAAAGTTCACCGGAGATGACTTTTCCCATACAATAGTTCACCGGAGATGACTTTCCCAATACAAAAGTTCACCGGAGATGACTTTTCCCATACAAAAGTTCACCGGAGATGACTTTCCCAATACAAAAGTTCACCGGAGATGACTTTCCCAATACAAAAGTTCACCGGAGATGACTTTTCCCATACAAAAGTTCACCGGAGATGACTTTTCCCATACAAAAGTTCACCGGAGATGACTTTCCCATACAAAAGTTCACCGGAGATGACTTTCCCAATACAAAAGTTCACCGGAGATGACTTTTCCCATACAAAAGTTCACCGGAGATGACTTTCCCAATACAAAAGTTCACCGGAGATGACTTTTCCCATACAAAAGTTCACCGGAGATGACTTTCCCAATACAAAAGTTCACCGGGCATGACTTTCCCAAAACAAAAGTTCACCGGGCATGACTTTCCCAATACAAAAGTTCACCGGAGATGACTTTCCCAATACAAAAGTTCACCGGAGATGACTTTCCCAATACAAAAGTTCACCGGAGATGACTTTTCCCATACAAAAGTTCACCGGAGATGACTTTTCCCATACAAAAGTTCACCGGGCATGACTTTCCCAATACAAAAATTCACCGGGCATGACTTTCCCAATACAAAAGTTCACCGGGCATGACTTTCCCAATACAAAAGTTCACCGGAGATGACTTTTCCCATACAAAAGTTCACCGGAGATGACTTTTCCCATACAAAAGTTCACCGGAGATGACTTTCCCAATACAAAAGTTCACCGGAGATGACTTTCCCATACAAAAGTTCACCGGAGATGACTTTCCCAATACAAAAGTTCACCGGAGATGACTTTTCCCATACAAAAGTTCACCGGAGATGACTTTCCCAATACAAAAGTTCACCGGAGATGACTTTCCCAATACAAAAGTTCACCGGAGATGACTTTTCCCATACAAAAGTTCACCGGAGATGACTTTCCCAATACAAAAGTTCACCGGAGATGACTTTTCCCATACAAAAGTTCACCGGAGATGACTTTCCCAATACAAAAGTTCACGGAGATGACTTTTCCCATACAAAAGTTCACCGGAGATGACTTTCCCAATACAAAAGTTCACCGGAGATGATTTTCCCATACAAAAGTTCACCGGAGATGACTTTCCCAATACAAAAGTTCACCGGGCATGACTTTCCCAATACAAAAGTTCACCGGAGATGACTTTTCCCATACAAAAGTTCACCGGGCATGACTTTCCCAATACAAAAGTTCACCGGAGATGACTTTCCCAATACAAAAGTTCACCGGGCACGACTTTCCCAATACAAAAGTTCACCGGGCATGACTTTCCCAATACAAAAGTTCACCGGAGATGACTTTTCCCATACAAAAGTTCACCGGAGATGACTTTCCCAATACAAAAGTTCACCGGAGATGACTTTCCCAATATAAAAGTTCACCGGGCATGACTTTCCCAATACAAAAGTTCACCGGGCATGACTTTCCCAATACAAAAGTTCACCGGAGATGACTTTCCCATACAAAAGTTCACCGGAGATGACTTTCCCAATACAAAAGTTCACCGGGCACGACTTTCCCAATACAAAAGTTCACCGGGCATGACTTTCCCAATACAAAAGTTCACCGGAGATGACTTTCCCATACAAAAGTTCACCGGAGATGACTTTCCCAATACAAAAGTTCACCGGGCACGACTTTCCCAATACAAAAGTTCACCGGGCATGACTTTCCCAATACAAAAGTTCAGCGGAGATGACTTTCCCATACAAAAGTTCACCGGAGATGACTTTCCCAATACAAAAGTTCACCGGAGATGACTTTCCTAATACAAAAGTTCACCGGAGATGACTTTCCCAATACAAAAGTTCACCGGAGATGACTTTTCCCATACAAAAGTTCACCGGAGATGACTTTCCCAATACAAAAGTTCACCGGAGATGACTTTTCCCATACAAAAGTTCACCGGAGATGACTTTCCCAATACAAAAGTTCACCGGAGATGACTTTCCCAATACAAAAGTTCACCGGAGATGACTTTTCCCATACAAAAGTTCACCGGAGATGACTTTTCCCATACAAAAGTTCACCGGAGATGACTTTCCCATACAAAAGTTCACCGGAGATGACTTTCCCAATACAAAAGTTCACCGGAGATGACTTTTCCCATACAAAAGTTCACCGGAGATGACTTTCCCAATACAAAAGTTCACCGGAGATGACTTTTCCCATACAAAAGTTCACCGGAGATGACTTTCCCAATACAAAAGTTCACCGGGCATGACTTTCCCAAAACAAAAGTTCACCGGGCATGACTTTCCCAATACAAAAGTTCACCGGAGATGACTTTCCAAATACAAAAGTTCACCGGAGATGACTTTTCCCATACAAAAGTTCACCGGGCATGACTTTCCCAATACAAAAGTTCACCGGAGATGACTTTTCCCATACAAAAGTTCACCGGAGATGACTTTCCCAATACAAAAGTTCACCGGAGATGACTTTTCCCATACAAAAGTTCACCGGAGATGACTTTCCCAATACAAAAGTTCACCGGAGATGACTTTTCCCATACAAAAGTTCACCGGAGATGACTTTCCCAATACAAAAGTTCACCGGAGATGACTTTTCCCATACAAAAGTTCACCGGAGATGACTTTCCCAATACAAAAGTTCACCGGAGATGACTTTTCCCATACAAAAGTTCACCGGAGATGACTTTCCCAATACAAAAGTTCACCGGAGATGACTTTCCCAATACAAAAGTTCACCGGAGATGACTTTTCCCATACAAAAGTTCACCGGAGATGACTTTTCCCATACAAAAGTTCACCGGAGATGACTTTCCCATACAAAAGTTCACCGGAGATGACTTTCCCAATACAAAAGTTCACCGGAGATGACTTTTCCCATACAAAAGTTCACCGGAGATGACTTTCCCAATACAAAAGTTCACCGGAGATGACTTTTCCCATACAAAAGTTCACCGGAGATGACTTTCCCATACAAAAGTTCACCGGAGATGATTTTCCCAATACAAAAGTTCACCGGAGATGACTTTTCCCATACAAAAGTTCACCGGAGATGACTTTCCCAATACAAAAGTTCACCGGAGATGACTTTCCCAATACAAAAGTTCACCGGAGATGACTTTTCCCATACAAAAGTTCACCGGAGATGACTTTTCCCATACAAAAGTTCACCGGAGATGACTTTCCCATACAAAAGTTCACCGGAGATGACTTTCCCAATACAAAAGTTCACCGGGCACGACTTTCCCAATACAAAAGTTCACCGGGCATGACTTTCCCAATACAAAAGTTCAGCGGAGATGACTTTCCCATAAAAAAGTTCACCGGAGATGACTTTCCCAATACAAAAGTTCACCGGAGATGACTTTCCTAATACAAAAGTTCACCGGAGATGACTTTCCCAATACAAAAGTTCACCGGAGATGACTTTTCCCATACAAAAGTTCACCGGAGATGACTTTCCCAATACAAAAGTTCACCGGAGATGACTTTTCCCATACAAAAGTTCACCGGAGATGACTTTCCCAATACAAAAGTTCACCGGAGATGACTTTCCCAATACAAAAGTTCACCGGAGATGACTTTTCCCATACAAAAGTTCACCGGAGATGACTTTTCCCATACAAAAGTTCACCGGAGATGACTTTCCCATACAAAAGTTCACCGGAGATGACTTTCCCAATACAAAAGTTCACCGGAGATGACTTTTCCCATACAAAAGTTCACCGGAGATGACTTTCCCAATACAAAAGTTCACCGGAGATGACTTTTCCCATACAAAAGTTCACCGGAGATGACTTTCCCAATACAAAAGTTCACCGGGCATGACTTTCCCAAAACAAAAGTTCACCGGGCATGACTTTCCCAATACAAAAGTTCACCGGAGATGACTTTCCAAATACAAAAGTTCACCGGAGATGACTTTCCCAATACAAAAGTTCACCGGAGATGACTTTTCCCATACAAAAGTTCACCGGAGATGACTTTTCCCATACAAAAGTTCACCGGGCATGACTTTCCCAATACAAAAGTTCACCGGGCATGACTTTCCCAATACAAAAGTTCACCGGGCATGACTTTCCCAATACAAAAGTTCACCGGAGATGACTTTTCCCATACAAAAGTTCACCGGAGATGACTTTTCCCATACAAAAGTTCACCGGAGATGACTTTCCCAATACAAAAGTTCACCGGAGATGACTTTCCCATACAAGAGTTCACCGGAGATGACTTTCCCAATACAAAAGTTCACCGGAGATGACTTTTCCCATACAAAAGTTCACCGGAGATGACTTTCCCAATACAAAAGTTCACCGGAGATGACTTTCCCAATACAAAAGTTCACCGGAGATGACTTTTCCCATACAAAAGTTCACCGGAGATGACTTTTCCCATACAAAAGTTCACCGGAGATGACTTTCCCAATACAAAAGTTCACCGGAGATGACTATTCTCATACAAAAGTTCACCGGAGATGACTTTCCCAATACAAAAGTTCACCGGAGATGACTTTCCCAATACAAAAGTTCACCGGAGATGACTTTCCCATACAAAAGTTCACCGGAGATGATTTTCCCAATACAAAAGTTCACCGGAGATGACTTTTCCCATACAAAAGTTCACCGGAGATGACTTTCCCAATACAAAAGTTCACCGGAGATGACTTTCCCAATACAAAAGTTCACCGGAGATGACTTTTCCCATACAAAAGTTCACCGGAGATGACTTTTCCCATACAAAAGTTCACCGGAGATGACTTTCCCAATACAAAAGTTCACCGGAGATGACTTTTCCCATACAAAAGTTCACCGGAGATGACTTTCCCAATACAAAAGTTCACCGGAGATGACTTTCCCAATACAAAAGTTCACCGGAGATGACTTTCCCATACAAAAGTTCACCGGAGATGACTTTTCCCATACAAAAGTTCACCGGGCATGACTTTCCCAATACAAAAATTCACCGGGCATGACTTTCCCAATACAAAAGTTCACCGGGCATGACTTTCCCAATACAAAAGTTCACCGGAGATGACTTTTCCCATACAAAAGTTCACCGGAGATGACTTTTCCCATACAAAAGTTCACCGGAGATGACTTTCCCAATACAAAAGTTCACCGGAGATGACTTTCCCATACAAAAGTTCACCGGAGATGACTTTCCCAATACAAAAGTTCACCGGAGATGACTTTTAACATACAAAAGTTCACCGGAGATGACTTTCCCAATACAAAAGTTCACCGGAGATGACTTTCCCAATACAAAAGTTCACCGGAGATGACTTTTCCCATACAAAAGTTCACCGGAGATGACTTTCCCAATACAAAAGTTCACCGGAGATGATTTTCCCAATACAAAAGTTCACCGGAGATGACTTTTCCCATACAAAAGTTCACCGGAGATGACTTTCCCAATACAAAAGTTCACCGGAGATGACTTTCCCATACAAAAGTTCACCGGAGATGACTTTCCCAATACAAAAGTTCACCGGAGATGACTTTTAACATACAAAAGTTCACCGGAGATGACTTTCCCAATACAAAAGTTCACCGGAGATGACTTTCCCAATACAAAAGTTCACCGGAGATGACTTTTCCCATACAAAAGTTCACCGGAGATGACTTTCCCAATACAAAAGTTCACCGGAGATGACTTTCCCAATACAAAAGTTCACCGGAGATGACTTTTCCCATACAAAAGTTCACCGGAGATGACTTTCCCAATACAAAAGTTCACCGGAGATGACTTTTCCCATACAAAAGTTCACCGGAGATGACTTTCCCAATACAAAAGTTCACCGGAGATGACTTTTCCCATACAAAAGTTCACCGGAGATGACTTTCCCAATACAAAAGTTCACCGGAGATGACTTTTCCCATACAAAAGTTCACCGGAGATGACTTTCCCAATACAAAAGTTCACCGGAGATGACTTTTCCCATACAAAAGTTCACCGGAGATGACTTTCCCAATACAAAAGTTCACCGGAGATGACTTTTCCCATACAAAAGTTCACCGGAGATGACTTTCCCAATACAAAAGTTCACCGGGCATGACTTTCCCAATACAAAAGTTCACCGGAGATGACTTTTCCCATACAAAAGTTCACCGGGCATGACTTTCCCAATACAAAAGTTCACCGGAGATGACTTTTCCCATACAAAAGTTCACCGGAGATGACTTTCCCAATACAAAAGTTCACCGGAGATGACTTTTCCCATACAAAAGTTCACCGGAGATGACTTTCCCAATACAAAAGTTCACGGAGATGACTTTTCCCATACAAAAGTTCACCGGTGATGACTTTCCCAATACAAAAGTTCACCGGAGATGATTTTCCCATACAAAAGTTCACCGGAGATGACTTTCCCAATACAAAAGTTCACCGGGCATGACTTTCCCAATACAAAAGTTCACCGGAGATGACTTTTCCCATACAAAAGTTCACCGGGCATGACTTTCCCAATACAAAAGTTCACCGGAGATGACTTTCCCAATACAAAAGTTCACCGGGCACGACTTTCCCAATACAAAAGTTCACCGGGCATGACTTTCCCAATACAAAAGTTCACCGGAGATGACTTTTCCCATACAAAAGTTCACCGGAGATGACTTTCCCAATACAAAAGTTCACCGGAGATGACTTTCCCAATATAAAAGTTCACCGGGCATGACTTTCCCAATACAAAAGTTCACCGGGCATGACTTTCCCAATACAAAAGTTCACCGGAGATGACTTTCCCATACAAAAGTTCACCGGAGATGACTTTCCCAATAGAAAAGTTCACCGGGCACGACTTTCCCAATACAAAAGTTCACCGGGCATGACTTTCCCAATACAAAAGTTCACCGGAGATGACTTTCCCATACAAAAGTTCACCGGAGATGACTCTCCCAATACAAAAGTTCACCGGGCACGACTTTCCCAATACAAAAGTTCACCGGGCATGACTTTCCCAATACAAAAGTTCAGCGGAGATGACTTTCCCATACAAAGTTCACCGGAGATGACTTTCCCAATACAAAAGTTCACCGGAGATGACTTTCCTAATACAAAAGTTCACCGGAGATGACTTTCCCAATACAAAAGTTCACCGGAGATGACTTTTCCCATACAAAAGTTCACCGGAGATGACTTTCCCAATACAAAAGTTCACCGGAGATGACTTTTCCCATACAAAAGTTCACCGGAGATGACTTTCCCAATACAAAAGTTCACCGGAGATGACTTTTCCCATACAAAAGTTCACCGGAGATGACTTTCCCAATACAAAAGTTCACCGGAGATGACTTTCCCAATACAAAAGTTCACCGGAGATGACTTTTCCCATACAAAAGTTCACCGGAGATGACTTTTCCCATACAAAAGTTCACCGGAGATGACTTTCCCATACAAAAGTTCACCGGAGATGACTTTCCCAATACAAAAGTTCACCGGAGATGACTTTTCCCATACAAAAGTTCACCGGAGATGACTTTCCCAATACAAAAGTTCACCGGAGATGACTTTTCCCATACAAAAGTTCACCGGAGATGACTTTCCCAATACAAAAGTTCACCGGAGATGACTTTTCCCATACAAAAGTTCACCGGAGATGACTTTCCCAATACAAAAGTTCACCGGAGATGACTTTTCCCATACAAAAGTTAACCGGAGATGACTTTTCCCATACAAAAGTTCACCGGGCATGACTTTCCCAATACAAAAGTTCACCGGAGATGACTTTTCCCATACAAAAGTTCACCGGAGATGACTTTCCCAATACAAAAGTTCACCGGAGATGACTTTTCCCATACAAAAGTTCACCGGAGATGACTTTCCCAATACAAAAGTTCACCGGAGATGACTTTTCCCATACAAAAGTTCACCGGAGATGACTTTCCCAATACAAAAGTTCACCGAAGATGACTTTTCCCATACAAAAGTTCACCGGAGATGACTTTCCCAATACAAAAGTTCACCGGAGATGACTTTTCCCATACAAAAGTTCACCGGAGATGACTTTCCCAATACAAAAGTTCACCGGAGATGACTTTTCCCATACAAAAGTTCACCGGAGATGACTTTCCCAATACAAAAGTTCACCGGAGATGACTTTCCCAATACAAAAGTTCACCGGAGATGACTTTTCCCATACAAAAGTTCACCGGAGATGACTTTTCCCATACAAAAGTTCACCGGAGATGACTTTCCCATACAAAAGTTCACCGGAGATGACTTTCCCAATACAAAAGTTCACCGGAGATGACTTCTCCCATACAAAAGTTCACCGGAGATGACTTTCCCAATACAAAAGTTCATCGGAGATGACTTTTCCCATACAAAAGTTCACCGGGCATGACTTTCCCAATACAAAAGTTCACCGGAGATGACTTTTCCCATACAAAAGTTCACCGGGCATGACTTTCCCAATACAAAAGTTCACCGGAGATGACTTTCCCAATACAAAAGTTCACCGGGCACGACTTTCCCAATACAAAAGTTCACCGGGCATGACTTTCCCAATACAAAAGTTCACCGGAGATGACTTTTCCCATACAAAAGTTCACCGGAGATGACTTTCCCAATACAAAAGTTCACCGGAGATGACTTTCCCAATATAAAAGTTCACCGGGCATGACTTTCCCAATACAAAAGTTCACCGGGCATGACTTTCCCAATACAAAAGTTCACCGGAGATGACTTTCCCATACAAAAGTTCACCGGAGATGACTTTCCCAATACAAAAGTTCACCGGGCTCGACTTTCCCAATACAAAAGTTCACCGGGCATGACTTTCCCAATACAAAAGTTCACCGGAGATGACTTTCCCATACAAAAGTTCACCGGAGATGACTTTCCCAATACAAAAGTTCACCGGGCACGACTTTCCCAATACAAAAGTTCACCGGGCATGACTTTCCCAATACAAAAGTTCACCGGAGATGACTTTCCCATACAAAAGTTCACCGGAGATGACTTTTCCAATACAAAAGTTCACCGGAGATGACTTTCCCAATACAAAAGTTCACCGGAGATGACTTTCCCAATACAAAAGTTCACCGGAGATGACTTTTCCCATACAAAAGTTCACCGGAGATGACTTTCCCAATACAAAAGTTCACCGGAGATGACTTTTCCCATACAAAAGTTCACCGGAGATGACTTTCCCAATACAAAAGTTCACCGGAGATGACTTTTCCCATACAAAAGTTCACCGCAGATGACTTTCCCAATACAAAAGTTCACCGGAGATGACTTTCCCAATACAAAAGTTCACCGGAGATGACTTTTCCCATACAAAAGTTCACCGGAGATGACTTTTCCCATACAAAAGTTCACCGGAGATGACTTTCCCATACAAAAGTTCACCGGAGATGACTTTCCCAATACAAAAGTTCACCGGAGATGACTTTTCCCATACAAAAGTTCACCGGAGATGACTTTCCCAATACAAAAGTTCACCGGAGATGACTTTTCCCATACAAAAGTTCACCGGAGATGACTTTCCCAATACAAAAGTTCACCGGGCATGACTTTCCCAAAACAAAAGTTCACCGGGCATGACTTTCCCAATACAAAAGTTCACCGGAGATGACTTTCCCAATACAAAAGTTCACCGGAGATGACTTTCCCAATACAAAAGTTCACCGGAGATGACTTTTCCCATACAAAAGTTCACCGGAGATGACTTTTCCCATACAAAAGTTCACCGGGCATGACTTTCCCAATACAAAAGTTCACCGGGCATGACTTTCCCAATACAAAAGTTCACCGGGCATGACTTTCCCAATACAAAAGTTCACCGGAGATGACTTTTCCCATACAAAAGTTCACCGGAGATGACTTTTCCCATACAAAAGTTCACCGGAGATGACTTTCCCAATACAAAAGTTCACCGGAGATGACTTTCCCATACAAAAGTTCACCGGAGATGACTTTCCCAATACAAAAGTTCACCGGAGATGACTTTTCCCATACAAAAGTTCACCGGAGATGACTTTCCCAATACAAAAGTTCACCGGAGATGACTTTCCCAATACAAAAGTTCACCGGAGATGACTTTTCCCATACAAAAGTTCACCGGAGATGACTTTCCCAATACAAAAGTTCACCGGAGATGACTTTTCCCATACAAAAGTTCACCGGAGATGACTTTCCCAATACAAAAGTTCACCGGAGATGACTTTTCCCATACAAAAGTTCACCGGAGATGACTTTCCCAATACAAAAGTTCACCGGAGATGACTTTCCCAATACAAAAGTTCACCGGAGATGACTTTTCCCATACAAAAGTTCACCGGAGATGACTTTTCCCATACAAAAGTTCACCGGGCATGACTTTCCCAATACAAAAGTTCACCGGAGATGACTTTTCCCATACAAAAGTTCACCGGAGATGACTTTCCCAATACAAAAGTTCACCGGAGATGACTTTTCCCATAAAAAAGTTCACCGGAGATGACTTTCCCAATACAAAAGTTCACCGGAGATGACTTTTCCCATACAAAAGTTCACCGGAGATGACTTTCCCAATACAAAAGTTCACCGGAGATGACTTTTCCCATACAAAAGTTCACCGGAGATGACTTTCCCAATACAAAAGTTCACCGGAGATGACTTTTCCCATACAAAAGTTCACCGGAGATGACTTTCCCAATACAAAAGTTCACCGGAGATGACTTTTCCCATACAAAAGTTCACCGGAGATGACTTTCCCAATACAAAAGTTCACCGGAGATGAACTTTATAAAAGTTCACCGGGCATGACTTTCCCAATATAAAAGTTCACCGGGCATGACTTTCCCAATACAAAAGTTCACCGGGCACGACTTTCCCAATACAAAAGTTCACCGGAGATGACTTTCCCAATATAAAAGTTCACCGGAGATGACTTTCCCAATACAAAAGTTCACCGGAGATGACTTTTCCCATACAAAAGTTCACCGGAGATGACTTTCCCAATACAAAAGTTCACCGGAGATGACTTTTCCCATACAAAAGTTCACCGGGCATGACTTTCCCAATACAAAAGTTCACCGGAGATGACTTTTCCCATACAAAAGTTCACCGGAGATGACTTTCCCAATACAAAAGTTCACCGGAGATGACTTTTCCCATACAAAAGTTCACCGGAGATGACTTTCCCAATACAAAAGTTCACCGGAGATGACTTTTCCCATACAAAAGTTCACCGGAGATGACTTTCCCAATACAAAAGTTCACCGGAGATGACTTTTCCCATACAAAAGTTCACCGGAGATGACTTTCCCAATACAAAAGTTCACCGGGCATGACTTTCCCAAAACAAAAGTTCACCGGGCATGACTTTCCCAATACAAAAGTTCACCGGAGATGACTTTCCCAATACAAAAGTTCACCGGAGATGACTTTCCCAATACAAAAGTTCACCGGAGATGACTTTTCCCATACAAAAGTTCACCGGAGATGACTTTTCCCATACAAAAGTTCACCGGGCATGACTTTCCCAATACAAAAGTTCACCGGGCATGACTTTCCCAATACAAAAGTTCACCGGGCATGACTTTCCCAATACAAAAGTTCACCGGAGATGACTTTTCCCATACAAAAGTTCACCGGAGATGACTTTTCCCATACAAAAGTTCACCGGAGATGACTTTCCCAATACAAAAGTTCACCGGAGATGACTTTCCCAATACAAAAGTTCACCGGAGATGACTTTTCCCATACAAAAGTTCACCGGAGATGACTTTCCCAATACAAAAGTTCACCGGAGATGACTTTTCCCATACAAAAGTTCACCGGAGATGACTTTCCCAATACAAAAGTTCACCGGAGATGACTTTTCCCATACAAAAGTTCACCGGAGATGACTTTTCCCATACAAAAGTTCACCGGAGATGACTTTCCCAATACAAAAGTTCACCGGAGATGACTTTTCCCATACAAAAGTTCACCGGTGATGACTTTCCCAATACAAAAGTTCACCGGAGATGACTTTCCCAATACAAAAGTTCACCGGGCATGACTTTCCCAATACAAAAGTTCACCGGGCACGACTTTCCCAATACAAAAGTTCACCGGGCATGACTTTCCCAATACAAAAGTTCACCGGGCATGACTTTCCCAATACAAAAGTTCACCGGGCATGACTTTCCCAATACAAAAGTTCACCGGAGATGACTTTTCCCATACAAAAGTTCACCGGAGATGACTTTCCCAATACAAAAGTTCACCGGAGATGACTTTTCCCATACAAAAGTTCACCGGAGATGACTTTCCCAATACAAAAGTTCACCGGAGATGACTTTTCCCATACAAAAGTTCACCGGAGATGACTTTCCCAATACAAAAGTTCACCGGAGATGACTTTTCCCATACAAAAGTTCACCGGAGATGACTTTCCCAATTCAAAAGTTCACCGGAGATGACTTTCCCAATACAAAAGTTCACCGGAGATGACTTTTCCCATACAAAAGTTCACCGGAGATGACTTTTCCTATACAAAAGTTCACCGGGCATGACTTTCCCAATACAAAAGTTCACCGGAGATGACTTTTCCCATACAAAAGTTCACCGGAGATGACTTTCCCAATACAAAAGTTCACCGGAGATGACTTTTCCCATACAAAAGTTCACCGGAGATGACTTTCCCAATACAAAAGTTCACCGGAGATGACTTTTCCCATACAAAAGTTCACCGGAGATGACTTTCCCAATACAAAAGTTCACCGGAGATGACTTTTCCCATACAAAAGTTCACCGGAGATGACTTTCCCAATACAAAAGTTCACCGGAGATGACTTTTCCCATACAAAAGTTCACCGGAGATGACTTTCCCAATACAAAAGTTCACCGGAGATGACTTTTCCCATACAAAAGTTCACCGGAGATGACTTTCCCAATACAAAAGTTCACCGGAGATGACTTTCCCAATACAAAAGTTCACCGGAGATGACTTTTCCCAATATAAAAGTTCACCGGGCATGACTTTCCCAATATAAAAGTTCACCGGGCATGACTTTCCCAATACAAAAGTTCACTGGGCACGACTTTCCCAATACAAAAGTTCACCGGAGATGACTTTCCCAATATAAAAGTTCACCGGAGATGACTTTCCCAATACAAAAGTTCATCGGAAATGACTTTTCCCATACAAAAGTTCACCGGAGATGACTTTCCCAATACAAAAGTTCACCGGAGATGACTTTTCCCATACAAAAGTTCACCGGGCATGACTTTCCCAATACAAAAGTTCACCGGAGATGACTTTTCCCATACAAAAGTTCACCGGAGATGACTTTCCCAATACAAAAGTTCACCGGAGATGACTTTTCCCATACAAAAGTTCACCGGAGATGACTTTCCCAATACAAAAGTTCACCGGAGATGACTTCTCCCATACAAAAGTTCACCGGAGATGACTTTTCCCATACAAAAGTTCACCGGAGATGACTTTCCCAATACAAAAGTTCACCGGAGATGACTTTCCCAATACAAAAGTTCACCGGAGATGACTTTTCCCATACAAAAGTTCACCGGAGATGACTTTCCCATTACAAAAGTTCACCGGAGATGACTTTTCCCATACAAAAGTTCACCGGAGATGACTTTCCCAATACAAAAGTTCACCGGAGATGACTTTCCCAATACAAAAGTTCACCGGAGATGACTTTCCCAATACAAAAGTTCACCGGAGATGACTTTCCCAATACAAAAGTTCACCGGAGATGACTTTCCCAATACAAAAGTTCACCGGAGATGACTTTCCCAATACAAAAGTTCACCGGAGATGACTTTTCCCATACAAAAGTTCACCGGAGATGACTTTCCCAATACAAAAGTTCACCGGAGATGACTTTTCCCATACAAAAGTTCACCGGAGATGACTTTTCCAATACAAAAGTTCACCGGAGATGACTTTTCCCATACAAAAGTTCACCGGAGATGACTTTCCCAATACAAAAGTTCACCGGAGATGACTTTCCCAATACAAAAGTTCACCGGAGATGACTTTCCCAATACAAAAGTTCACCGGAGATGACTTTCCCAATACAAAAGTTCACCGGAGATGACTTTTCCCATACAAAAGTTCACCGGAGATGACTTTCCCAATACAAAAGTTCACCGGAGATGACTATCCCAATACAAAAGTTCACCGGAGATGACTTTTCCCATACAAAAGTTCACCGGAGATGACTTTCCCAATACAAAAGTTCACCGGGCATGACTTTCCCAATACAAAAGTTCACCGGAGATGACTTTTCCCATACAAAAGTTCACCGGAGATGACTTTTCCCATACAAAAGTTCACCGGAGATGACTTTCCCAATACAAAAGTTCACCGGGCATGACTTTCCCAATACAAAAGTTCACCGGAGATGACTTTCCCAATACAAAAGTTCACGGGAGATGACTTTCCCAATACAAAAGTTCACCGGAGATGACTTTCCCAATACAAAAGTTCACCGGAGATGACTTTTCCCATACAAAAGTTCACCGGAGATGACTTTCCCAATACAAAAGTTCACCGGAGATGACTTTTCCCAAACAAAAGTTCACCGGAGATGACTTTCCCAATACAAAAGTTCACCGGAGATGACTTTCCCATACAAAAGTTCACCGGAGATGACTTTCCCAATACAAAAGTTCACCGGAGATGACTTTTCCCATACAAATGTTCACCGGAGATGACTTTCCCAATACAAAAGTTCACCGGAGATGACTTTCCCAATATAAAAGTTCACCGGGCATGACTTTCCCAATACAAAAGTTCACCGGAGATGACTTTCCCAATACAAAAGTTCACCGGAGATGACTTTTCCCATACAAAAGTTCACCGGAGATGACTTTCCCAATACAAAAGTTCACCGGGCATGACTTTCCCAATATAAAAGTTCACCGGGCATGACTTTCCCAATACAAAAGTTCACCGGAGATGACTTTCCCAATACAAAAGTTCACCGGAGATGACTTTTCCCATACAAAAGTTCACCGGAGATGACTTTTCCCATACAAAAGTTCACCGGAGATGACTTTCCCAATACAAAAGTTCACCGGAGATGACTTTTCCCATACAAAAGTTCACCGGAGATGACTTTCCCAATACAAAAGTTCACCGGAGATGACTTTTCCCATACAAAAGTTCACCGGGCATGACTTTCCCAATACAAAAGTTCACCGGAGATGACTTTCCCAATACAAAAGTTCACCGAAGATGACTTTTCCCATACAAAAGTTCACCGGAGATGACTTTCCCAATACAAAAGTTCACCGGAGATGACTTTCCCAATACAAAAGTTCACCGGGCATGACTTTCCCAAAACAAAAGTTCACCGGAGATGACTTTTCCCATACAAAAGTTCACCGGAAATGACTTTCCCAATACAAAAGTTCACCGGAGATGACTTTTCCCAATACAAAAGTTCACCGGAGATGACTTTTCCCATACAAAAGTTCACCGGAGATGACTTTCCCAATACAAAAGTTCACCGGAGATGACTTTCCCAATACAAAAGTTCACCGGAGATGACTTTTCCCATACAAAAGTTCTCCGGAGATGACTTTCCCAATACAAAAGTTCACCGGAGATGACTTTCCCAATACAAAAGTTCACCGGAGATGACTTTTCCCATACAAAAGTTCACCGGAGATGACTTTCCCAATACAAAAGTTCACCGGAGATGACTTTCCCAATACAAAAGTTCACCGGAGATGACTTTTCCCATACAAAAGTTCACCGGAGATGACTTTCCCAATACAAAAGTTCACCGGAGATGACTTTTCCCATACAAAAGTTCACCGGAGATGACTTTCCCAATACAAAAGTTCACCGGAGATGACTTTTCCCATACAAAAGTTCACCGGAGATGACTATTCCCATACAAAAGTTCACCGGAGATGACTTTCCCAATACAAAAGTTCACCGGAGATGACTTTCCCAATACAAAAGTTCACCGGAGATGACTTTTCCCATACAAAAGTTCACCGGGCATGACTTTCCCAAAACAAAAGTTCACCGGGCATGACTTTCCCAATACAAAAGTTCACCGGAGATGACTTTCCCAATACAAAAGTTCACCGGAGATGACTTTCCCAATACAAAAGTTCACCGGAGATGACTTTTCCCATACAAAAGTTCACCGGAGATGACTTTTCCCATACAAAAGTTCACCGGGCATGACTTTCCCAATACAAAAGTTCACCGGGCATGACTTTCCCAATACAAAAGTTCACCGGGCATGACTTTCCCAATACAAAAGTTCACCGGAGATGACTTTTCCCATACAAAAGTTCACCGGAGATTACTTTCCCAATACAAAAGTTCACCGGAGATGACTTTTCCCATACAAAAGTTCACCGGAGATGACTTTCCCAATACAAAAGTTCACCGGAGATGACTTTCCCAATACAAAAGTTCACCGGAGATGACTTTCCCAATACAAAAGTTCACCGGAGATGACTTTTCTTATACAAAAGTTCACCGGAGATGACTTTTCCCATACAAAAGTTCACCGGAGATGACTTTCCCAATACAAAAGTTCACCGGGCATGACTTTCCCAAAACAAAAGTTCACCGGGCATGACTTTCCCAATACAAAAGTTCACCGGAGATGACTTTCCCAATACAAAAGTTCACCGGAGATGACTTTCCCAATACAAAAGTTCACCGGAGATGACTTTTCCCATACAAAAGTTCACCGGAGATGACTTTCCCAATACAAAAGTTCACCGGAGATGACTTTCCCAATATAAAAGTTCACCGGGCATGACTTTTCCAATACAAAAGTTCACCGGGCATGACTTTCCCAATACAAAAGTTCACCGGAGATGACTTTCCCATACAAAAGTTCACCGGAGATGACTTTCCCAAAACAAAAGTTCACCGGAGATGACTTTTCCCATACAAAAGTTCACCGGAGATGACTTTTCCCATACAAAAGTTCACCGGGCATGACTTTCCCAATACAAAAGTTCACCGGGCATGACTTTCCCAATACAAAAGTTCACCGGAGATGACTTTTCCCATACAAAAGTTCACCGGGCATGACTTTCCCAATACAAAAGTTCACCGGAGATGACTTTTCCCATACAAAAGTTCACCGGAGATGACTTTCCCAATACAAAAGTTCACCGGAGATGACTTTCCCAATACAAAAGTTCACCGGAGATGATTTTCCCAATACAAAAGTTCACCGGAGATGACTTTTCCCATACAAAAGTTCACCGGAGATGACTTTCCCAATACAAAAGTTCACCGGAGATGACTTTCCCAATACAAAAGTTCACCGGAGATGACTTTCCCAATACAAAAGTTCACCGGAGATGACTTTTCCCAATACAAAAGTTCACCGGAGATGACTTTCCCAATACAAAAGTTCACCGGAGATGACTTTTCCCATACAAAAGTTCACCGGAGATGACTTTCCCAATACAAAAGTTCACCGGAGATGACTTTTCCCATACAAAATTTCACCGGAGATGACTTTCCCAATACAAAAGTTCACCGGAGATGACTTTCCCAATACAAAAGTTCACCGGAGATGACTTTTCCCATACAAAAGTTCACCGGAGATGACTTTCCCAATACAAAAGTTCACCGGAGATGACTTTTCCCATACAAAAGTTCACCGGAGATGACTTTCCCAATACAAAAGTTCACCGGAGATGACTTTTCCCATACAAAAGTTCACCGGAGATGACTTTCCCAATACAAAAGTTCACCGGGCATGACTTTTCCAATATAAAAGTTCACCGGAGATGACTTTTCCCATACAAAAGTTCACCGGAGATGACTTTCCCAATACAAAAGTTCACCGGAGATGACTTTCCCATACAAAAGTTCACCGGGCATGACTTTTCTAATACAATAGTTCACCGGGCATGACTTTCCCAATACAAAAGTTCACCGGGCATGACTTTTCCTATATAAAAGTTCACCGGAGATGACTTTTCCCATACAAAAGTTCACCGGAGATGACTTTCCCAATACAAAAGTTCACCGGGCATGACTTTCCCAATACAAAAGTTCACCGGGCATGACTTTCCCAATACAATAGTTCACCGGGCATGACTTTCCCAATACAAAAGTTCACCGGGCATGACTTTTCCAATATAAAAGTTCACCGGAGATGACTTTTCCCATACAAAAGTTCACCGGAGATGACTTTCCCAATACAAAAGTTCACCGGGCATGACTTTCCCAAGACAAAAGTTCACCGGGCACGACTTTCCCAATACAAAAGTTCACCGGGCACGACTTTCCCAATACAAAAGTTCACCGGAGATGACTTTCCCAATACAAAAGTTCACCGGAGATGACTTTTCCCATACAAAAGTTCACCGGAGATGACTTTCCCAATACAAAAGTTCACCGGAGATGACTTTCCCAATACAAAAGTTCACCGGAGATGACTTTCCCAATACAAAAGTTCACCGGAGATGACTTTCCCAATACAAAAGTTCACCGGATATGACTTTCCCAATACAAAAGTTCACCGGAGATGACTTTTCCCATACAAAAGTTCACCGGAGATGACTTTCCCAATACAAAAGTTCACCGGAGATGACTTTCCCAATACAAAAGTTCACCGGAGATGACTTTTCCCATACAAAAGTTCACCGGAGATGACTTTCCCAATACAAAAGTTCACCGGAGATGACTTTTCCCATACAAAAGTTCACCGGAGATGACTTTCCCAATACAAAAGTTCACCGGAGATGACTTTTCCAATACAAAAGTTCACCGGAGATGACTTTTCCCATACAAAAGTTCACCGGAGATGACTTTCCCATACAAAAGTTCACCGGAGATGACTTTCCCATAAAAAAGTTCACCGGAGATGACTTTCCCAATACAAAAGTTCACCGGAGATGACTTTTCCCATACAAAAGTTCACCGGAAATGACTTTCCCAATACAAAAGTTCACCGGAGATGACTTTTCCCATACAAAAGTTCACCGGGCATGACTTTCCCAATACAAAAGTTCACCGGAGATGACTTTCCCAATACAAAAGTTCACCGGAGATGACTTTCCCAATACAAAAGTTCACCGGAGATGACTTTTCCCATACAAAAGTTCACCCGAGATGACTTTCCCAATACAAAAGTTCACCGGAGATGACTTTTCCCATACAAAATTCACCGGAGATGACTTTCCCAATACAAAAGTTCACCGGAGATGACTTTCCCAATACAAAAGTTCACCGGAGATGACTTTCCCAATACAAAAGTTCACCGGAGATGACTTTTCCCATACAAAAGTTCACCGGATATGACTTTCCCAATACAAAAGTTCACCGGAGATGACTTTCCCAATATAAAAGTTCACCGGGCATGACTTTCCCAATACAAAAGTTCACCGGAGATGACTTTCCCAATACAAAAGTTCACCGGAGATGACTTTCCCAATACAAAAGTTCACCGGAGATGACTTTCCCAATACAAAAGTTCACCGGGCATGACTTTTCCAATATAAAAGTTCACCGGAGATGACTTTCCCAATACAAAAGTTCACCGGGCATGACTTTCCCAATACAAAAGTTCACGGGGCATGACTTTCCCAATACAAAAGTTCACCGGGCATGACTTTCCCAATACAATAGTTCACCGGGCATGACTTTCCCAATACAAAAGTTCACCGGGCATGACTTTTCCAATATAAAAGTTCACCGGAGATGACTTTCCCAATTCAAAAGTTCACCGGAGATGACTTTCCCAATACAAAAGTTCACCGGAGATGACTTTCCCAATACAAAAGTTCACCGGAGATGACTTTTCCCATACAAAAGTTCACCGGGCATGACTTTCCCAATACAAAAGTTCACCGGGCATGACTTTCCCAATACAAAAGTTCACCGGAGATGACTTTTCCCATACAAAAGTTCACCGGAGATGACTTTCCCAATACAAAAGTTCACCGGAGATGACTTTCCCAATACAAAAGTTCACCGGAGATGACTTTCCCAATACAAAAGTTCACCGGAGATGACTTTTCCCATACAAAAGTTCACCAGAGATGACTTTCCCAATACAAAAGTTCACCGGAGATGACTTTCCCAATACAAAAGTTCACCGGAGATGACTTTTCCCATACAAAAGTTCACCGGAGATGACTTTCCCAATACAAAAGTTCACCGGAGATGACTTTCCAATACAAAAGTTCACCGGAGATGACTTTTCCCATACAAAAGTTCACCGGAGATGACTTTCCCAATACAAAAGTTCACCGGGCATGACTTTCCCAAAACAAAAGTTCACCGGGCATGACTTTCCCAATACAAAAGTTCACCGGAGATGACTTTCCCAATACAAAAGTTCACCGGAGATGACTTTTCCCATACAAAAGTTCACCGGAGATGACTTTCCCAATACAAAAGTTCACCGGAGATGACTTTCCCAATACAAAAGTTCACCGGAGATGACTTTTCCCATACAAAAGTTCACCGGAGATGACTTTCCCAATACAAAAGTTCACCGGAGATGACTTTCCCAATACAAAAGTTCACCGGAGATGACTTTCCCAATAGAAAAGTTCACCGGGCACGACTTTCCCAATACAAAAGTTCACCGGAGATGACTTTCCCAATATAAAAGTTCACCGGAGATGACTTTTCCCATACAAAAGTTCACCGGAGATGACTTTCCCAATGTTGGTGGAGATCACCATTTAAATGTTTTTGTTTTATGTCGATTTGTTGTCCATTTTATTTTGTATTATTCGATATATTTATTGGGTCTTTACATTTTATTATTTTGTTTGTTTATTATTTAATTTATTAATTTTAATTAATTCGACCCACCTTAATGTCTTGTTTGTTCGTCCCACCCTAATGTGCAGTGTCGAGTTTGTGTCATTTTTGTCCGGAATACATTTCCTTATTTTGTTTTGTGCTTTGTCCGCCTCAGCGAGAAGCAACAACAACATTGCCTACTTTGTTTAGGCATTTGTGTGTTATTCGTCTTCATCGATCGATCTGTGTTTGAAGGGTAACAACAACACTGTTGCAAATGCATTTTTGGCAGTTCTGCTTGTATGGTTTTTTGCATACAAAGCAATAACTGTGGCCCTTTTTCTGTTGTTTGCTTTGATCGTTCTATTATTGATCGATTTCTTGTTCGTCGCTCTGTGTTTCATGTTTCGTATGTTCCTTTATTGTGTGGCCCTTAGAGTAGGGATAGAAAATAAGAATTTTTAGTTGACAAATAACCGGCTATCGAAAGCAAGTAAAATAAATTGAATTTTAAATCGAAATAAAACAGTGGTTTTATTTAATCTTATTGCGGGCACAAAATAAAACTTTCTGTGCAAACATTTTGGCGACCGTGACAGGACGGTAGTCATAAAATTAAAGTAGATTAATTAATAAAATTAATTAATCGAACAAAATAAAGTGGAAGAACAAATTTTTGTGTCTCAGTGGGTTTCGTCGTTCGTTGTTGTTGTTCTGCACATTCGGTGTAACAACAAACACAAGTAATTTGCCGCTTTATAACCAATCGTGGTTTTTGATTAATTTTAATTTCTACCGTCGTTCAAAAAAAAAAAATTATTGTTGAAAAGAATTATTAAATTCTTTAACGGAAAGTTAATTTTTTGTGTCGCCCGAGCAACTTGGTGTTACGCAATCGCGGTAAACACATACATTGATCGTCGTTCGTGGAAAGTGTTGGAAAATACACTTATACAATCAAGAATTTTCTAATTTGTATTAGAAAATAAAATACTTTGACAAAAATATCTCCATCTTGAGTGAAATTTTGTGGTTTTGCATAAACATTTTTGGCGCTTTTATTTGAAAATAGAAGCCAAGTTCTCTTTTGTTGCTCAATTGTGGTGCTGAATTTGTGGAAGAGAACGCCAGTAGTTCAGAACTAACTTCTCTTAAATTACAACGTAGTTCGATAAAAAAGAACATTGCTAACATACAGAAAAAAGTGGAAAAAGATGGGTCTAAAATGGATTCGACCATTTTAGAATGTCGTTTAGAAATTCTTGACTCGTATTTCAAACAATTGTGCACAATACAAAGTCAAATAGAAGCTATTAATGCTAATGACAATGGGAGAAGTGATTTAGAAGAAACATTTATCGTTGCAAAAGCCAAAATATTGAAATTGATTAACAAAAATCGTGGTTCAGTGGCAGTGGACAATAGTTTAATGAATGTTTCTATGGCTTGTGGTTCAAATTCTCGTTTACCTTCACTAAAGTTGCCCAATTTCAGTGGAAAATATAGTGAATATCAAAGATTCATAACTGCTTTTAATAATATCGTACATGAAAATCCATCGATCAGTATAATTGAAAAATTTAACTACTTGTTGAACTGTCTCTCGGGTCCTGCATTAGCCGTTGTTGAACCATATCAAGTTTGTAAAGAGAATTACGAGAAAGCATTACAAAGACTTCAAGAAAGATATGACAATAAAGTGCTCATATTTTTAGAACATATCGAATCGTTGTTCAATGTTCCACAAATGCAAAAGAGTGATAGTGTTTCGTTGCGCCATCTTATTGATACCGTATCTGCTGTTCGTGGTTCGTTGTTGTCGCTCGGATCAGAGGCGGATGTAATGAATGCAATTTTAGTGCATATGGTGATTTCGAAAGTAGACATTGAAACAAAAGACAATTATGATGAAAAACAAGATTACAAATCATTGCCCTCATGGGACTTGTGTTATGAACTTTTAAGTCGTCGTTGTCAGTTTCTCGGAAGCCATAGAAAGAGAACTGAACTTCCAGAAAATATCACTTCACACAAACCTAAATCTCCTAGATTCAATCGGTCGGCTCATACGTTTGTCAACTCAAATTCGAACTGTTCATATTGTAATTCAAATGAACATAACCTAGCAAATTGTTCGTCGTTTTCTAACATCGTCGTTTCGGAACGTTTTAATTTCGTAAAACGTAGTGGACACTGTATTAACTGCCTTCGAAAAGGGCATATGGTCTCGAAGTGTCCATCTAAATCTCGATGCAGAGTTTGTGATTCTGCACATCACACGATTTTGCATATTTTCAGTACCCCAGAACAACCCAATACTTCAAATTCGAATGATAACTCACCGCAACCATCAACCAGCTCAAATCCAGTTTCGTTCGTGGCTCGTTCCTTTCGAAGAGCTATAATTCCGACTGCAGTGATTCTGATGAAGGATAATTGTGGTTCATTTCATACTGTAAGAGCATTACTCGATTCTTGTTCTGAATTGAATTTCATTTCGGAGGAAACAGCAAAAAGGCTGAAATTAAAATTTAAACCGTACTCACAAGAAATATCTGGGATTGGAGAAGTTCGTACTTCAATTAAGTACTCTGTCGAGGCTACAATAAAATCAAGGTGTAGTTCGTTCGAGTGGTCCTCAAGTTTTGCTGTTACTAAAACAATCTCTTCTTGTCAACCTGATGAGTTAATGAATACTTCACAATGGAAGATTCCGCAGAATATCGAACTTGCAGACCCGTTGTTCTACAAGCCTCAACGTATTGACGTCCTTCTCAGTGCAGAAATTTTCTTCGATTTGTTATTAGATGGTAGAATTTCATTGGGAAATGGTCTACCACATCTCACAAATACTGTTTTCGGCTGGATAGTTGGTGGTTCGTCGCTCAGTCGTCCCACTTCAAGATCGCTGACGTGTAACTTAATCGTAAGTACACGAGAACAAAATATTGATAAAACTTTGAAACAAATCTGGGAAGTTGAAGAGTATTCCAAATCTTCTACACCATACACTGAAAAAGAACAGGCATGTGAAGATCATTTTGTCGAAAATAGTCGTTTTGATTCTTATGAAAGAGTACAAGTTCGTCTTCCATTCAAGAAATTACCCAATTATTTTTGTAACTCATTGGAAATAGCTCGTAGACGTTTTTTGTCGCTCGAAAGACGATTTGAACGTGAATCAACTTTGAAATCGATGCATGAAGAATTCGTGCAAGAATATGTGTCGCTCGGACACATGTCGCCCTACACTCAATCGTTGAATAGTTCGCTTTATTTTATACCTCATCATGCCGTTCTCAAACCCCATAGTAGTTCTAGAAAACTTCGAGTCGTATCTGATGCTTCAGAAGGCACTTCGTCGAATCATTCGTTGAATGATAAATTGATGGTCGGTCCAACAATACAAGAGGATTGGATCATAACACTCGTTTCGTTTCGCTGGATCAAATACGCTCTCACTGCAGAAATATCAAAGATGTATCGGCAGTTTCGCATTGAAGAACCATATATAAGTTCTCAACCCGTTTTGTGGAGAAGTACCAATAATGATAATATAAAGGTATTCCAATTGAACATTGTTAATAATGGCTTATCGGCCGCCCCATTTTTCGCAAGTCGTATTTCGTTTCTCATTTCAGATAAACATAGCATATTTTATCCTAGTCGTTCGGAGGTCTTACCACAAGATCTTTACGTCGATGACGTACTAACTTGGGCCGATAACATCGAAACTCTAGCTCTCAAGAGGGACGAGTTAATACAAATCTTGAAATGGCATGGTTTCGAATTGGCCAAATGGAAAAACAACCATTCGTCTCTCAATTCGAATTATGATGAAGAAATCGCCTTAAAAACATCGGACAACTACATCACCAAAACCTTGTATATGTCCTGGAAATCTAAGCAATATGTCGTTCTTTGTAGCTTCACTTTGCCCGATGTCACAAATTCTACAAAAATATCAATTTCGTGGCTCGTATTCAAAAATCTAAAATTTTCTTGGAATTTTAAATCATCGAAAGTTGTTGGCATCAAATTTCAACCTTTACGTTGTCGTTCTGCCGTTTTTCTCAGTAAAACGTGGCTTAAATCGAAATACAAAATATACCATTTTGGCTCAACGTTGCACTTTTGGACTAACTCCAAACTTGTACTGCAGTGGATCAAACCTCGTTCGTCGATCCGTGTCAGAAAGCCCAAAGAAGAAACTCGAATCGTATTTCGGAGACATGTCCAAACACAAGATGTCTCAAATTGGCCTGGTACAAAAGACGAATTTGCTGCCGCCTCCAAAACTTTTGTTTGTGGAAATAACGCAGTCCATCGCATTTTGGATAAGCACTTAACTTATTTGAAACGGATGCAATTAATTGTTTCTATTTTTTGTATTTCCCACAGATGTCCAATAGCTTGGTCGTATCAAGATGTCGTCCATATACTTTCAGAAGTCGAATATGGATTTTGGGAATCATCTGACATCTACTTCGCATCGTATTTAAATCAATCAACTGGGCAAAAAAACTCGAAGTTCCCCATTTTGTTACCCTAAAGCATCGAATTATTGGATTTACATATACCCAGCAAAACTAAACAATTATTTTTTGTATGTTTGATGAATATATATCTAATGCCGCTCAAGTACAAGTTGGATTCCCCATTATCGCATTATGGTTCTTGAACCTAGACGTTTCAACGGGCGGAGGATGTTGGAGGAGATCACCATTTAAATGTTTTTGTTTTATGTCGATTTGTTGTCCATTTTATTTTGTATTATTCGATATATTTATTGGGTCTTTACATTTTATTATTTTGTTTGTTTATTATTTAATTTATTAATTTTAATTAATTCGACCCACCTTAATGTCTTGTTTGTTCGTCCCACCCTAATGTGCAGTGTCGAGTTTGTGTCATTTTTGTCCGGAATACATTTCCTTATTTTGTTTTGTGCTTTGTCCGCCTCAGCGAGAAGCAACAACAACATTGCCTACTTTGTTTAGGCATTTGTGTGTTATTCGTCTTCATCGTTCGATCTGTGTTTGAAGGGTAACAACAACACTGTTGCAAATGCATTTTTGGCAGTTCTGCTTGTATGGTTGTTTGCTTTGATCGTTCTACTATTGATCGATTTCTTGTTCGTCGCTCTGTGTTTCATGTTTCGTATGTTCCTTTATTGTGTGGCCCTTAGAGTAGGGATAGAAAATAAGAATTTTTAGTTGACAAATAACCGGCTATCGAAAGCAAGTAAAATAAATTGAATTTTAAATCGAAATAAAACAGTGGTTTTATTTAATCTTATTGCGGGCACAAAATAAAACTTTCTGTGCAAACACCCAATACAAAAGTTCACCGGAGATGACTTTTCCCATACAAAAGTTCACCGGAGATGACTTTTCCCATACAAAAGTTCACCGGAGATGACTTTCCCAATATAAAAGTTCACCGGAGATGACTTTTCCCATACAAAAGTTCACCGGAGATGACTTTCCCAATACAAAAGTTCACCGGAGATGACTTTCCGAATACAAAAGTTCACCGGAGATGACTTTTCCCATACAAAAGTTCACCGGATATGACTTTCCCAATACAAAAGTTCACCGGAGATGACTTTCCCAATAAAAAAGTTCACCGGAGATGACTTTCCCAATACAAAAGTTCACCGGAGATGACTTTCCCAATACAAAAGTTCACCGGAGATGACTTTTCCCATACAAAAGTTCACCGGAGATGACTTTCCCAATACAAAAGTTCACCGGAGATGACTTTTCCCATACAAAAGTTCACCGGAGATGACTTTCCCAATACAAAAGTTCACCGGAGATGACTTTTCCCATACAAAAGTTCACCGGAGATGACTTTCCCAATACAAAAGTTCACCGGAGATGACTTTCCCAATACTTTAGTGTTGTTGCGGAATGAAAAGATACCGTTATGTTTGATTTTATTATTTGACTTTATTCTTTTCGGATATTACGTCCGTACACTTTCGCTTTCACAATCAGAATGAAATCAGTTCTTACAACTATAAAGAGTGATACATATAAAAGAATAATCGATAATTATCATAGGCTTATATGCAATTATTATTAAAGTAACGTAGTTATACTGAAGTTGATCTTACGTGGTAGTGACTATGCTACAATAGCCTAGAGTTACCTTACATACTACAATTCGGCCGTCCTGATCATAAGGATCACCTGATCCTTTCGTAATCTAAAATTTTCATGTTCGAATATTTGTACCTTTGAACCAGTGTTTTATATTGTGTGCTGCTCACACACCTCTATAGGGTATCTGCGTTTGCTGGAAACCTTCTACATCTTCTAAAACGTATCTGTCATTATCTAAAAGCTTGGTTATCTGGTAGGGGCCTTTTGGTATTTTGGTATAAATTTTTTTGATACTCCCGTTTTATAGTCAAAGTTTTTAATTACAACATAATCTCCTACCATGTATTCAGGTACACTCTTTCGTGATTTGTTAACAACAGTTTCATTGTAAGCCTGTGATTTTATTTCTTTTTCCCTAGCTTTCGCTCTAACTTCGTTTATGTCCCTATGATCTTCCGGTATAATATTTTCCCACATTTCGTCCGTTAACGTTCGTTTTTGATTTATTCCGAAGAGCATTATGCTTGGATGCTCATCTATCATTCTGTGGACAGTGTTATTCATTGCGAATTCTGTATTTTCTATTATATCATCCCAACTGTATTCTGATTTTGAATCTTTAATTTTCGCAATTATCGGTCCTAAACTCCTATTAACTCTCTCTACTTGTCCGTTTGCTTGCGGCGAGCCTGTTGCAATTAAGATGTGTTTGATGTCATTTTGATTCATAAAATTTGTGAAGTCGGTAGATGTAAAGCACGTACCTCGATCTGAAACTATGTATTTGGGTCTACTGTAGTATCTGAAGTACTCGCGCAATGCCTTTATAACCTCTTTGGTGGCAGTAGTTTTGGTTGGGTAAAGTTTTACAAACTTCGAACAGGCGTCTACCACTACAAATAAATGTTTTCTCACATCGTTCCCATGTATGGGTCCGTAATGATCTATATGTAGCATCTCGAATGGTCTATCAGGTTTTGGTATGTTATGTAAGAAACCTTCTTTTTTTCCACTTTTGTTGGAGAAAGCTATACACTTTACACAATTCACAATATAATTTTTAACTTTAGCCCTGAGTTTAGGAAACCAGTAATGTTTTTCTATTAAATCTGTTACTTTGTTAATGCCGACATGGCCCATTTCGTCGTGATATTTGTACAAAACATGTGATTCCATTTGTGACGGGACATAAAATAATACTCTACTTTTTCTCAGCTTCTTGTATACTATTCCATTTCTCATCTCATAATATTTGTGTTCTGTAGTTTGTAGTTTTTCCTTCAGTTTCTTAAGATATGGGTCTCTATTTTGACATATTACTAAATTCTCTTCGAATGTGTTGGTCTCAATCATCATTATATCTTGACATCTACTAAGAGCGTCGACATGTTGCATGCGCTTTCCAGAGCGATGCTCTACAACGTAGTCAAAGTTTTGCATCTCTAATGCCCACCTAGCTATTCTCGGGTTGAGATCTTTTTTACTTAGAGTAAGCTTTAGTGCATTACAATCTGTAATTATTTTGAAAGGTCTTCCGAACAAATAAACTCTAAATCTTCTTAAAGCGTATATAATAGCCAATGTTTCTAACTCGTAACTATGAAATTTTGACTCAGACTCGCTTGATCTCTTTGAGAAATAAAATACTGGATGCCATTTTCCGTCAGTATCTCTTTGGACTAATATTGCACCAAACCCTAATGCACTGGCATCGCAATGCAGTTCCGTTGCAGCTGAAGGATCAAAGAGAGCAAGTACTCGCGATTCTAAAAGTTTATTTTTCAATGTATCAAATGTATTTAGTTCCTCTGGTCCAAACGCAAACTTTTTGTCTTTTTTTCGTAAGATCATATAAAGGTTTCGCTATAATTGAGAAATCTTTTATAAAACGCCGGAAGTAAGATCATAATCCTAAAAAACTCCTAACTGTATGTACTTTGTCTGGAATGGGGTAGTTTTTAATAGCCTCTAAACCTTTTTCATCTGCTCGGATGCCTGAAGCATCTATAGTATAACCGAGATATTTAACACTATTTTGTAGAAATTCACATTTGTCTAAACGTAATTCTAATTTGTTGTTTACGAATCTTTTCATGACTTCCTCCAACACCTCGAGATGCTCAGAGACGTTGTCGGAAGCTATCATAATGTCGTCTAAGTAAATTGTTACTTTTCTTTCTTTAACTAAATCGGCGAAAATTTTGTTAATAAACATTTGAAATACAGACGGAGCATTTTTTAATCCGAAAGGCATTCTGAGGAATTCAAATTGTCCCAATGGAGTGATAAATGACGTATACTTTACTGAATCTTGGTCCATGTGGACATGGTAAAACCCATTTTTTAAATCCAGTTTCGTGAATACTGACTTTTTGCATAATGTTTCTAATAGATCGTCTATCAGTGGTATCGGATAATTATGCTTCGCTGTGACTTTATTTAGATGTCTAAAATCAACGCACATTCTTAATTCACCGGTCTTCTTGCGTACCAATACTATCGGCGACGTATACTCAGATTCGCTAACTCTAATAATTTTATTCTCTAATAACTCATCTATGATATTCTGAAGCGCTAGTTTTTCAGCATAAGCAAGCCTACGAGGGGGCAATTGAACGGTTTAAAATTATCTAAATTAATTTTCATCTCGAATTTAACTTCTGGTTCTTCAGGTCTTGGCATGTTTTTGTAAGTATTATAAAATATCTTTTCTACAGCAGTTTTTAATTCTAGCGACACTTTGTCATTAATATTTAAATTCAATTCGTTTGTATCTGTATATTTTTCTAACGCCATAATTGCTTTCTCAAATTCTAAGTTTTCATAAACATCATAATTATTTCTTTTGTTCTGTATTTTGTCATCTTTTTCTATCTTTCCAATCAGTATTTTGCTATTAGTTGTATTAAAAATCCCTCCCCAAAAGAACAGAGTACTTCATAGATTCTGCATCGACCACAATCAGTTCAATTTCAAAACAAAGTTTATTGACTTCAATCAAACATAAACATTTTCCTTTGACTTTCAATATAGAGAAATTTAATCCATAAAATAGAGTATTATCATTAAAATCAAGAATTTCGAATTCATTTGGCACCATGTCCATTTTTATTAGGCTGACTGGACTTCCCGAATCTATGAGGCATTCTAAAGAAAAACTTAAGTTAGAATTGTTTCGTGAACTAAATAAGAAAGATCTTACATAATCATTATTTTCGGCTTGCTTCTTCTTGTTAAGACTGCATGTTGAAACTACATGCTCTTTGCTTCCGCAGGCATAGCATGTACCTGGCTGCCGACGGGGTTTACCGCAGTCCGCTGCATAATGACCAAGGCTATTGCAGTTGAAACATCTTACGTCCAGCTTCGTTGTTGTTGTTGCTGTAGACTTCTTTGTGACGGTCACGGTAGTTGTTGTTTTCGGTAATTTGACATTCAGTAACGCTTTATACAGGTCTCTAGTATTTGTGTGCTGTTGCATAGAAACCTGTGTTCTAATCTGTACATTTGTAATACCATCTATGATGTACTCTAGTAATTCTTCTTCATCCATCTGTAATTTTCCGGCAAGCATCGTTTTGGCATTAAAATAATCTGTAAAATTTTCATTTGGTTCCCATTTACGTTGTTCAAATTTGCGTCGTCTTTTTAACTTCGTTTCTTTTGTTCCAAACGTCAAGCAGAATTCTTCTAGTAAAGTGTTCACATCTTCGTTTGCTGTGTTACGTCTGGAATGTAACCACAACTTTGCCTTCCCTACAAGTTTCAATGCGAACAATGCGCGCTGTTGGAGCAGATTATTTTATGTATTTTTATTTATTTGTGTTGTAATTCATGTTGCATTTATTGGGTCTTTTGTTTTTTAATTTAATTTAAAATTATTTAAATTTAACTTTTTATACGGCCCACCTTAATGTTAATTTTGTTCGTCCCACCCTAATGTGCAGGTACGGGTTTGTCCGTTTTGCAAAGGGGTCATTTTTATGTTGTTTTGTGCTGTGTTCGTCTAAGCGAGAACCAACAACAACATTGCCTACATGGTTTAGGCATTTGTATGTTATTCGTCTTCTTCGTTCGTTCTGTGTTTTGAAGGGCAACAACAACACTGTTGCTAGATCTAGTTCTGCTTGTATGCTTGTTACATACATAGCAATAACTGTGGCCCTTTATCTTGTTTTCGTTTATGTTTTGTTTTGTGCGAATTTCTTTGTTGATCGTTTGTTTTTGCACATTTCTTCTTGTTTCAATTTTATATGTTCCCTTTTGTTTTGTAGCCCAAGAAGGGATTAGAAAATAAGAAAGTAGTCAGTTGACATTTAACCGGCATATTAGACCGACAATAAATCGAAGCTTTTTAAATTGAAAATAAAACAAGTGTTTTTATTTAATTCGTGTTCGGGAGCAAAATAAATCTTTCTGTCATACATTTTGGCGACCGTGACAGGACGGTCGGTGTTAAAATTAAAGTAAATCAATTATAATTTTAATTGATTGAACAATGAAAAGTGCGCTCAAAAGCTATTTGTGTCTTAAGTGAAATTTCGATAATCGTCGTTGTTGTTGCACTACAGACTCGCTGTTGCAATTTTGGCAAATAGTTTTCTCGCTTTTTACTTCGTTGTTGATTAATTTTAATCGCTGCCGTCGCTCAGAAATTCGTTTGTTTTTGTGAAAAGAATAAATATTATTCTTTAAAACGGAAAGATAATTTGTTTTGTGGCTCGGAAAATAATTGGTGTTACGTAATTGTGGTATACACCTACATACATACAACCTGAACATTTTTCGTTGAAAGTGTTGGAAATTATACCAATACTTATAAGTGTTTTTCTAATCGATATTGAAAACACACAATACATTTAAAGTTACAATTTAACCACCATATTGAGTGAAAAATTTGATTTTGGTGCTTTTATTTTTGAAATAGAAGCCAATTTCTCTTTATTGACTTTCCTGTGTTGCTCTTAATTCGTTCAAAATGCCTAAAGACGATGTGGAATTTGTTGAAGAGACTGCTAGTGGCTCAGAGCTAGTTTCTCTTAAACAACAACGTAGTTCAGTAAAGAAAAACATTGCTAATATTCAAAAGAAAGATGAAAAAGAAGGTTCGAAAATGGATTCGACCATTTTAGAATGTCGTCTCGATATATTGGAATCGTATTTCAAACAGTTGTGCGATATACAAACAAAAATTGAAGCAATTAATGCTAGTGACAATGGTCGTGTTGAATTAGAAGAAGCATTTATAGTGGCAAAAGCAAAAATAATGAAATTGTTAAAGAAAAGTCGTGGCTCAGAATCTGCGGAAATGAGTTTAATGAATGCTTCCATGGCTTGTGGTTCAAGTAGTTCTCGATTACCTTCTTTAAAGTTGCCCAAATTCGACGGTAAATACAGTGAATATAAACGATTCATTACTGCATTTAATAATATGGTGAATGATAACCCAGCAATAAGTGTGATCGAAAAGTTTAATTATTTGCTCAATTGTCTCTCGGGTCCAGCCTTAGCTGTCGTGGAACCATTTCAAGTATGTGAAGACAATTACGAAAAAGCATTGAATAGACTAGAAGAACGTTACGACAACAAGGTGCTTATATTTTTGGAACATATAGAGTCGTTGTTCAACGTTCCAAAAATGCAGAAAAGTGACAGTGTTTCTCTGCGTCATCTAATTGATACGGTTTCTGCAGTTCGTGGTTCATTGTTATCTCTCGGTTCTGAAGCAGATGTTATGAATGCAATTTTAGTGCACATGGTGTTATCGAAATTGGACAGTGATACAAAAGAGAACTATGATGAAAAACAAGACTTCAAATCGTTGCCCTCATGGGACTTGTGTTACGAACTTTTAAGTCGTCGTTGTCAGTTTCTCGAAAGCCATAGAAAGAGAACTGAAGTTACTGAAAAAGTGGTTGTAAATAAACCTAAACCAAATACTAGATTCAATCGGTCGGCTCATACTTTTGTCAACTCAAATTCGAATTGTTGTTACTGTAACTCAAGTGAACATAATGTATCAACTTGCTCGTCGTTCGCAAATATTGTCGTTTCGGAACGTTTTAACTTCGTAAAACGTAGTGGACATTGCATCAACTGCCTTCGAAAAGGTCATATGGTGTCCAAGTGTTCCTCAAAATCTCGATGCAGAGTTTGCAATTCTGCACATCATACGCTTTTGCATATCTACAGTAGCCCAGAACAACCTACAACATCGAATTCGAATAACAACTCACCACTACCAGCAACCAGCTCAAATCCAGTGTCGTTCGTGGCTCGCTCATTCAAACGAGCGATAATTCCAACAGCAGTGATTTTGATGAAGGATAATTGTGGCACATTTCAGACGGTAAGAGCTCTGTTAGATTCTTGTTCTGAATTGAATTTCATTTCGGAGGAAACAGCAAAAAGGCTGAAACTCAAATTTAGACCATTGTCTCAAGAAATATCGGGAATTGGAGAAGTTCGGACAGCAATCAAATTTTCTGTCGATGCGACCATTAAATCCAGAAGTAGTTCGTTCGAGTGGTCCTCTAATTTCGCAGTGACTAAAACTATTTCGTCTCGTCAGCCTGGAGAATTTCTCAATATTTCACAATGGAAGATTCCTCAAAATATAGAATTGGCAGATCCGTTGTTCTATAAGCCACAACGTATCGATGTACTCTTAAGTGCTGAGGTCTTTTTTGATTTGTTGTTGGATGGTCGAATTTCATTGGGAAATGGTCTACCGTGTCTCACAAATACTGTTTTCGGCTGGATAGTTGGTGGTTCGTCGCCCAGTCGTCCTAATTCGACATCGTTGACTTGCAATTTGACTGTAAGTACACTTGAAGATCAAAATATGGATGATTTATTGAAAAGATTCTGGGAAGTTGAGGAGTACTCGAAGTCTCCTGCAACCTTTACTGAAGAAGAACAAGCATGTGAAGATCATTTTCTCCAAAATAGTCGTTTTGATTCGGATGGAAGAGTAGTAGTTCGACTTCCATTCAAGAAATCGCCTAGTTATCTTGGTAACACATTCGAAATGGCTCGTAGACGTTTTTTGTCGCTCGAAAGACGGCTTGAACGTGATCAAACTTTGAAATCGATGTATGAAGAATTCATGCAAGAATATGTGTCGCTCGGGCACATGTCGCTCTACACCAAATCGTTGAATAGTTCACACTATATTATACCACATCATTGTGTCCTCAAACCTCAAAGTAGCTCTACAAAGCTCCGAGTACTATTTGATGCATCGGCTCGTAGTTCGTCGAATCATTCCTTGAATGATTTATTGATGGTCGGTCCCACGATTCAACAGGATCTGATCACCACATTATTCTCATTTCGTTTGCACAAATACGCTCTCACTGCAGATATTTCGAAGATGTATCGGCAGTTTCGAATTGATGATCAAGATAGAAGATTTCAACTCGTTTTGTGGAGAACAAATAAAAATGATGAACTTCAGGTATTCCAATTGAACACAGTAACTTATGGCTTATCGGCCGCCCCATTTTTGGCAATTCGTAGTTTGTTTCTCATTGCAGATAGATACAAAACATCTCATCCTAGTGGTTCGGAGGTCTTACGAAAAGATCTTTACGTCGATGATGTACTTACTGGCGCCGATAATATCGAAGCTCTAGCCCTCAAGAGGGACGAGCTAATACAAATTTTGAAATGGCATGGTATGGAATTGGCCAAGTGGAACAGTAACCATGCGTCGCTCACGTCGAATGATGATACAGAAATCGTCATTAAAACATCGGACAACGACATTACCAAAACTTTAGGTATGTCCTGGAAACCTCAGCAAGATGTCTTCCTTTATCGTTTCGAGTTGCCCGATGTCAGAAGTCCTACAAAAAGATCTATTTTGTCGCTCGTATCCAAGATTTACGATTTGCTTGGAATTCTGAGTCCCATCATCATTCGTTGTAAGATTTTGCTGCAAGAATTATGGGTTCAGAACATTGGATGGGATGATCCACTCAATGATCATCTCAAGGCTTTGTGGTTCCAAATAAAAGATGACTTGTCGTTCATTCACCAAGTAGAAGTTCCACGATATGTTCTCACTTCGCCTGATCGGCTTGGTGAAGTCCATGGTTTCGCAGATGCTTCTCAACGTGCCTATGGTTGTTGCATCTATTATCGTGTCTCGGAGAATGGTATGTACAAATCAACATTACTTATTGCCAAATCGCAAGTAGCTCCCATCAAAGCCCAATCTCTACCTCGTCTCGAATTGTGTGCTGCCGTTTTGCTTAGTGAAACGTGGCTCAAAATCAAACCAAAAATAGAAAATTTCGTTTCGTCGTTGCACTTTTGGACAGATCCCAAAATTGTCCTTCAGTGGCTCAAACTTCATTCGTCGACTTTGAATTGTTTTGTTGCAAATCGTATCTCAAAACTCCAAGAAGATACAAGAAATGTATTTTGGAGACATGTTCCGACGAAAAGTAACCCAGCTGACACCGTATCTCGAGGCTGTTCTGCTCAAGAGCTCTCAAATACAATTTGGTTTCGTGGTCCATCGTTTCTTCAAGACGATGTTTCGAATTGGCCTGGTACAGAAGAAGAATTCACTCTTGATGTCCCAGAACGTAGAAAAGCTGCAGTCTTCAAAGCCACAACCTGTGGAAAGAATGTCATTTCGGACATTCTCGATAAGCATTCTTCATATTATAAAGTAATTCGAATAATCGCTTATGTTTTTCGTATTTCCAACAGGTGCCCAGTAGATCGTTCGTTGAAGCCCATTGATGTCGTTCATGTACCTCCATCTGAACTTGAAGATGCGTTTTGGAAAACAGTTTCGCTTGTGCAGCAATCTTGTTATGCTTCTGATCTTCAGGCACTGGAAAAAGGCAACGTCGTTCAACCGTCGCTACAAAAATTGACTCCATTTTTGCATAAAATGGAAATTGGAACAAAAGAAACTAACATACTTAGAGTTGGCGGATGTCTAGCAAACGCTGAAATCCCTCTTGATGCTCGTTTTCCTGCCTTGTTGCCCAAAGATCATCGTTTCGTTATGTTGTATGTTAAATATTTACATCGTATACATCTACATGCAGGCCCAAAGGTGTTGTTGGGTATATTGCGTCAAAAGATTTGGATCGTAAACGCCAGAGAAGTTGTCCGAAAAGTCGTTCGGAAGTGCGTACATTGTTTCCATTACAAGCCAAAATTGTTGGGGCAAATTATGGGAAATTTGCCAATAGATCGTCTTCGAGCTCAACGTCCATTTCTGGTGACTGGAGTTGACTTTTGTGGCCCTTTCATGACGTCATACCGAATACGTGGAAAGTCGCCCTACAAAACATACATCGCCGTTTTCGTTTGTTTCAGTTCCAAAGCAACCCATTTGGAACTCGTTTCGGATTTGTCAGCAAACAACTTTATACTGTGTCTCAAGCGATTTGTCGGAAGACGTGGTATTCCCCAGAAAATATACTGTGACAACGCTACCAATTTCGTTGGAGCCCACAATAAGCTCAAAGAAACTAAAGGAATCGTTTTTCAAAGATGAAGTTGTCCAAAAGATGAAGTCTGTTTGCTGCCAAATGGGTCTTGAATTCAATTTCATACCCCCTCGTGCCCCACACTTCGGCGGATTGTGGGAGGCAGCTGTAAAATCTACAAAATCGTTGCTCGTTAAGAATGTATCTCAGGCACATCTCACATTTGAAGAGCTACAAACGCTCATTGTTGAAGTTGAAGCTATTCTTAACTCTCGGCCAATAGCTCCCTTATCAGATGACCCTAATGATGGCGAAGCCTTACTTACTACTTACACGATGGCAACAAATATCATATTTGAAACAACAGTTCTGGAAACTGTGGTCCAGAGATTATCTCTTGTCGCTCCAACAACGCTCCAAGTGGTTTAAAGAAGAAGAAAATGTCGTAGAAGGCCAACTAGTAGTCGTCCATGAAGACAACACCCCCTCAACAGTGGCTCCTGGCAAGAATTACCAAATGTATTCCAGGTCGTGATGGCAAAATACGAGTTGTGGAACTAAAAACTAAGAATGGATGCAGTTGCCGCCCAATCCATAAAATATCTCCATTACCACAAGATGATTGAACCCTTCATGCTTCAACGGGCGGAGGATGTTGGAGCAGATTATTTTATGTATTTTTATTTATTTGTGTTGTAATTCATGTTGCATTTATTGGGTCTTTTGTTTTTAATTTAATTTAAAATTATTTAAATTTAACTTTTTATACGGCCCACCTTAATTTTAATTTTGTTCGTCCCACCCTAATGTGCAGGTACGGGTTTGTCCGTTTTGCAAAGGGGTCATTTTTATGTTGTTTTGTGCTGTGTTCGTCTAAGCGAGAACCAACAACAACATTGCCTACATGGTTTAGGCATTTGTATGTTATTCGTCTTCTTCGTTCGTTCTGTGTTTTGAAGGGCAACAACAACACTGTTGCTAGATCTAGTTCTGCTTGTATGCTTGTTACATACATAGCAATAACTGTGGCCCTTTATCTTGTTTTCGTTTATGTTTTGTTTTGTGCGAATTTCTTTGTTGATCGTTTGTTTTTGCACATTTCTTCTTGTTTCAATTTTATATGTTCCCTTTTGTTTTGTAGCCCAAGAAGGGATTAGAAAATAAGAAAGTAGTCAGTTGACATTTAACCGGCATATTAGACCGACAATAAATCGAAGCTTTTTAAATTGAAAATAAAACAAGTGTTTTTATTTAATTCGTGTTCGGGAGCAAAATAAATCTTTCTGTCATACACGCGCAACATGTTGTCATCGAACTCATATGTTTGTTGCAGGTCTTTCAGTTGTGCCGTCCAGAAAGTTGCGTCGTATGCTCCATCGTAATCTGCTATGAAGTTGCCAATTAGATCGAGTGAAACTCCATTTGTAGTTTGTTCTTTTTGTTGGTGTTTGTTTTTTAACAACTCATTTTCTCTTTTTAACAATGCGTGCTCGCGTCGCAACAACTCATTCTCTTTTTTTCAGGAGGATGATTTCTCTTTCGTTGTACATTTGCTCTGCCGGTGTTTCTGCGCTGCTGCCGACGGCGATAGATCCTCTTGAAAGTACTGGCTGTTGTGCACTGTTACTGTTGTTATGTATTGGGTTTTCTTTATCTTCATTTTGCATTGTTCTTTTTCCAGCATTGTTGTTGTTCTGCAATTCGAATACGGTAAAATTCTTTTCGCCTTCCTTATTTTGCATGACTGTTGGGTTCTGTACGTTTGCTGACTGCTGTACATTTGTTGATTTCGGTATGTTCGTTGTTTGCTCTACATTTGTTGGCTCCTCTATGTTTTGTAACTCTTCATTCGATTCTATTGCGATGTCATCTTCTGTATTTGGAAGCGCAAGGCCACTTATGTTGGCAATTTGCTCTTCTTCTTCCACAATTTGAATGGCTGCTTTCAAATCATCTGCCGAGACACTTTTCAATCGTTGTATTAAAACTCTTTTTGTGCCGTCAGACGACAAAGACAATTTTTTGCACACACACTGCAATGAGTCGATTGATAGTTCCTCTAAATTTTCCATCGTTCGACAATTTTGTATTATTATTATTATTATTTGTTTGTCGTTTGCAGTATTTTGTATAACAATTTTTCTTTTTTTTAGGTTTGGCGGATAAGGCCCACTTCTGATATTTTTAGTGTTGTTGCGGAATGAAAAGATACCGTTATGTTTGATTTTATTATTTGACTTTATTCTTTTCGGATATTACGTCCGTACACTTTCGCTTTCACAATCAGAATGAAATCAGTTCTTACAACTATAAAGAGTGATACATATAAAAGAATAATCGATAATTATCATAGGCTTATATGCAATTATTATTAAAGTAACGTAGTTATACTGAAGTTGATCTTACGTGGTAGTGACTATGCTACAATAGCCAAGAGTTACCTTACATACTACAATACAAAAGTTCACCGGAGATGACTTTTCCCATACAAAAGTTCACCGGAGAGGACTTTTCCCATACAAAAGTTCGCCGGAGATGACTTTTCCCATACAAAAGTTCACCGGAGATGACTTTCCCAATACAAAAGTTCACCGGAGATGACTTTCCCAATACAAAAGTTCACCGGAGATGACTTTCCCAATACAAAAGTTCACCGGGCATGACTTTCCCAATACAAAAGTTCACCGGGCATGACTTTCCCAATATAAAAGTTCACCGGGCATGACTTTCCCAATACAAAAGTTCACCGGAGATGACTTTTCCCATACAAAAGTTCACCGGAGATGACTTTCCCAATACAAAAGTTCACCGGAGATGACTTTCCCAATACAAAAGTTCACCGGAGATGACTTTTCCCATACAAAAGTTCACCGGAGATGACTTTCCCAATACAAAAGTTCACCGGAGATGACTTTCCCAATACAAAAGTTCACCGGAGATGACTTTTCCCATACAAAAGTTCACCGGAGATGACTTTCCCAATACAAAAGTTCACCGGAGATGACTTTTCCCATACAAAAGTTCACCGGAGATGACTTTCCCAATACAAAAGTTCACCGGAGATGACTTTTCCCATACAAAAGTTCACCGGAGATGACTTTCCCAATACAAAAGTTCACCGGGTATGACTTTCCCAAAACAAAAGTTCACCGGGCATGACTTTCCCAATACAAAAGTTCACCGGAGATGACTTTCCCAATACAAAAGTTCACCGGAGATGACTTTTCCCATACAAAAGTTCACCGGAGATGACTTTCCCAATACAAAAGTTCACCGGAGATGACTTTCCCAATACAAAAGTTCACCGGAGATGACTTTTCCCATACAAAAGTTCACCGGAGATGACTTTCCCAATACAAAAGTTCACCGGAGATGACTTTCCCAATATAAAAGTTCACCGGGCATGACTTTCCCAATACAAAAGTTCAGCGGAGATGACTTTCCCAATACAAAAGTTCACCGGGCACGACTTTCCCAATACAAAAGTTCACCGGGCATGACTTTCCCAATACAAAAGTTCACCGGAGATGACTTTCCCAATACAAAAGTTCACCGGGCACGACTTTCCCAATACAAAAGTTCACCGGGCATGACTTTTCCCATACAAAAGTTCACCGGAGATGACTTTCCCAATACAAAAGTTCACCGGAGATGACTTTCCCAATACAAAAGTTCACCGGAGATGACTTTTCCCATACAAAAGTTCACCGGAGATGACTTTCCCAATACAAAAGTTCACCGGAGATGACTTTTCCCATACAAAAGTTCACCGCAGATGACTTTCCCAATACAAAAGTTCACCGGAGATGACTTTCCCAATACAAAAGTTCACCGGAGATGATTTTCCCATACAAAAGTTCACCGGAGATGACTTTCCCAATACAAAAGTTCACCGGAGATGACTTTTCCCATACAAATGTTCACCGGAGATGACTTTCCCAATACAAAAGTTCACCGGAGATGACTTTTCCCATACAAAAGTTCACCGGAGATGACTTTTCCCATACAAAAGTTCACCGGAGATGACTTTCCCAATACAAAAGTTCACCGGAGATGACTTTCCCAATATAAAAGTTCACCGGGCATGACTTTCCCAATACAAAAGTTCACCGGAGATGACTTTTCCAATACAAAAGTTCACCGGGCATGACTTTCCCAATACAAAAGTTCACCGGGCATGACTTTCCCAATACAAAAGTTCACCGGAGATGACTTTTCCCATACAAAAGTTCACCGGAGATGACTTTCCCAATACAAAAGTTCACCGGAGATGACTTTCCCAATACAAAAGTAAACCGGAGATGACTTTCCCAATACAAAAGTTCACCGGAGATGACTTTCCCAATACAAAATTCACCGGAGATGACTTTCCCAATACAAAAGTTCACCGGAGATGACTTTTCCCATACAAAAGTTCACCGGAGATGACTTTCCCAATACAAAAGTTCACCGGAGATGACTTTCCCAATACAAAAGTTCACCGGAGATGAATTTTCCCATACAAAAGTTCACCGGAGATGACTTTCCCAATACAAAAGTTTACCGGAGATGACTTTTCCCATACAAAAGTTCACCGGAGATGACTTTCCCAATACAAAAGTTCACCGGAGATGACTTTTCCCATACAAAAGTTCACCGGAGATGACTTTTCCCATACAAAAGTTCACCGGAGATGACTTTCCCATACAAAAGTTCACCGGAGATGACTTTCCCAATACAAAAGTTCACCGGAGATGACTTTTCCCATACAAAAGTTCACCGGAAATGACTTTCCCAATACAAAAGTTCACCGGAGATGACTTTTCCCATACAAAAGTTCACCGGAGATGACTTTCCCAATACAAAAGTTCACCGGAGATGACTTTCCCAATACAAAAGTTCACCGGAGATGACTTTCCCAATACAAAAGTTCACCGGAGATGACTTTTCCCATACAAAAGTTCACCGGAGATGACTTTCCCAATACAAGAGTTCACCGGAGATGACTTTTCCCATACAAAAGTTCACCGGAGATGATTTTCTCAATACAAAAGTTCACCGGAGATGACTTTCCCAGTACAAAAGTTCACCGGAGATGACTTTCCCAATACAAAAGTTCACCGGAGATGACTTTTCCCATACAAAAGTTCACCGGAGATGACTTTCCCAATACAAAAGTTCACCGGAGATGACTTTCCCAATATAAAAGTTCACCGGGCATGACTTTCCCAATACAAAAGTTCACCGGAGATGACTTTCCCAATACAAAAGTTCACCGGAGATGACTTTCCCAATACAAAAGTTCACCGGAGATGACTTTCCCAATACAAAAGTTCACCGGGCATGACTTTTCCAATATAAAAGTTCACCGGAGATGACTTTCCCAATACAAAAGTTCACCGGGCATGACTTTCCCAATACAAAAGTTCACCGGGCATGACTTTCCCAATACAAAAGTTCACCGGGCATGACTTTCCCAATACAATAGTTCACCGGGCATGACTTTCCCAATACAAAAGTTCACCGGGCATGACTTTTCCAATATAAAAGTTCACCGGAGATGACTTTCCCAATACAAAAGTTCACCGGAGATGACTTTCCCAATACAAAAGTTCACCGGAGATGACTTTCCCAATACAAAAGTTCACCGGAGATGACTTTTCCCATACAAAAGTTCACCGGGCATGACTTTCCCAATACAAAAGTTCACCGGGCATGACTTTCCCAATACAAAAGTTCACCGGAGATGACATTTCCCATACAAAAGTTCACCGGAGATGACTTTCCCAATACAAAAGTTCACCGGAGATGACTTTCCCAATACAAAAGTTCACCGGAGATGACTTTCCCAATACAAAAGTTCACCGGAGATGACTTTTCCCATACAAAAGTTCACCGGAGATGAATTTCCCAATACAAAAGTTCACCGGAGATGACTTTCCCAATACAAAAGTTCACCGGAGATGACTTTTCCCATACAAAAGTTCACCGGAGATGACTTTCCCAATACAAAAGTTCACCGGAGATGACTTTCCCAATACAAAAGTTCACCGGAGATGACTTTTCCCATACAAAAGTTCACCGGAGATGACTTTCCCAATACAAAAGTTCACCGGGCATGACTTTCCCAAAACAAAAGTTCACCGGGCATGACTTTCCCAATACAAAAGTTCACCGGAGATGATTTTCCCCATACAAAAGTTCACCGGAGATGACCTTTCCCATACAAAAGTTCACCGGAGATGACTTTCCCAATACAAAAGTTCACCGGAGATGACTTTCCCAATACAAAAGTTCACCGGAGATGACTTTTCCCATACAAAAGTTCACCGGAGATGACTTTCCCAATACAAAAGTTCACCGGAGATGACTTTTCCCATACAAAAGTTCACCGGAGATGACTTTTCCCATACAAAAGTTCACCGGAGATGACTTTCCCATACAAAAGTTCACCGGAGATTACTTTCCCAATACAAAAGTTCACCGGAGATGACTTTTCCATACAAAAGTTCACCGGAGATGACTTTCCCAATACAAAAGTTCACCGGGCATGACTTTCCCAAAACAAAAGTTCACCGGGCATGACTTTCCCAATACAAAAGTTCACCGGAGATGACTTTCCCAATACAAAAGTTCACCGGAGATGACTTTTCCCATACAAAAGTTCACCGGAGATGACTTTCCCAATACAAAAGTTCACCGGAGATGACTTTCCCAATACAAAAGTTCACCGGAGATGACTTTTCCCATACAAAAGTTCACCGGAGATGACTTTCCCAATACAAAAGTTCACCGGAGATGACTTTTCCCATACAAAAGTTCACCGGAGATGACTTTTCCCATACAAAAGTTCACCGGAGATGACTTTCCCATACAAAAGTTCACCGGAGATGACTTTCCCAATACAAAAGTTCACCGGAGATGACTTTTCCCATACAAAAGTTCACCGGAAATGACTTTCCCAATACAAAAGTTCACCGGAGATGACTTTTCCCATACAAAAGTTCACAGGAGATGACTTTCCCAATACAAAAGTTCACCGGAGATGACTTTCCCAATACAAAAGTTCACCGGAGATGACTTTCCCAATACAAAAGTTCACCGGAGATGACTTTTCCCATACAAAAGTTCACCGGAGATGACTTTCCCAATACAAGAGTTCACCGGAGATGACTTTTCCCATACAAAAGTTCACCGGAGATGATTTTCCCAATACAAAAGTTCACCGGAGATGACTTTCCCAATACAAAAGTTCACCGGAGATGACTTTCCCAATACAAAAGTTCACCGGAGTTGACTTTTCCCATACAAAAGTTCACCGGAGATGACTTTCCCAATACAAAAGTTCACCGGAGATGATTTCCCAATATAAAAGTTCACCGGGCATGACTTTCCCAATACAAAAGTTCACCGGAGATGACTTTCCCAATACAAAAGTTCACCGGAGATGACTTTCCCAATACAAAAGTTCACCGGAGATGACTTTCCCAATACAAAAGTTCACCGGGCATGACTTTTCCAATATAAAAGTTCACCGGAGATGACTTTCCCAATACAAAAGTTCACCGGGCATGACTTTCCCAATACAAAAGTTCACCGGGCATGACTTTCCCAATACAAAAGTTCACCGGGCATGACTTTCCCAATACAATAGTTCACCGGGCATGACTTTCCCAATACAAAAGTTCACCGGGCATGACTTTTCCAATATAAAAGTTCACCGGAGATGACTTTCCCAATACAAAAGTTCACCGGAGATGACTTTCCCAATACAAAAGTTCACCGGAGATGACTTTCCCAATACAAAAGTTCACCGGAGATGACTTTTCCCATACAAAAGTTCACCGGGCATGACTTTCCCAATACAAAAGTTCACCGGGCATGACTTTCCCAATACAAAAGTTCACCGGAGATGACATTTCCCATACAAAAGTTCACCGGAGATGACTTTCCCAATACAAAAGTTCACCGGAGATGACTTTCCCAATACAAAAGTTCACCGGAGATGACTTTCCCAATACAAAACTTCACCGGAGATGACTTTTCCCATACAAAAGTTCACCGGAGATGACTTTCCCAATACAAAAGTTCACCGGAGATGACTTTCCCAATACAAAAGTTCACCGGAGATGACTTTTCCCATACAAAAGTTCACCGGAGATGACTTTCCCAATACAAAAGTTCACCGGAGATGACTTTCCCAATACAAAAGTTCACCGGAGATGACTTTTCCCATACAAAAGTTCACCGGAGATGACTTTCCCAATACAAAAGTTCACCGGGCATGACTTTCCCAAAACAAAAGTTCACCGGGCATGACTTTCCCAATACAAAAGTTCACCGGAGATGACTTTCCCAATACAAAAGTTCACCGGAGATGACTTTTCCCATACAAAAGTTCACCGGAGATGACTTTCCCAATACAAAAGTTCACCGGAGATGACTTTCCCAATACAAAAGTTCACCGGAGATGACTTTTCCCATACAAAAGTTCACCGGAGATGACTTTCCCAATACAAAAGTTCACCGGAGATGACTTTCCCAATACAACAGTTCACCGGAGATGACTTTCCCAATACAAAAGTTCACCGGGCACGACTTTCCCAATACAAAAGTTCACCGGAGATGACTTTTCCCATACAAAAGCTCACCGGAGATGACTTTTAAAATACAAAAGTTCACCGGAGATGACTTTTCCCATACAAAAGTTCACCGGAGATGACTTTCCCAATACAAAAGTTCACCGGAGATGACTTTCCCAATACAAAAGTTCACCGGAGATGACTTTTCCCATACAAAAGTTCACCGGAGATGACTTTTCCCATACAAAAGTTCACCGGAGATGACTTTCCCATACAAAAGTTCACCGGAGATGACTTTCCCAATACAAAAGTTCACCGGAGATGACTTTCCCAATACAAAAGTTCACCGGAGATGACTTTCCCAATACAAAAGTTCACCGGGCACGACTTTCCCAATACAAAAGTTCACCGGAAATGACTTTTCCCATACAAATGTTCACCGGAGATGACTTTCCCAATACAAAAGTTCACCGGGCATGACTTTCCCAATACAAAAGTTCACCGGGCATGACTTTCCCAATACAAAAGTTCACCGGAGATGACTTTCCCAATACAAAAGTTCACCGGAGATGACTTTCCCAATACAAAAGTTCACCGGGCATGACTTTTTCAATATAAAAGTTCACCGGAGATGACTTTCCCAATACAAAAGTTCACCGGGCATGACTTTCCCAATACAAAAGTTCACCGGGCATGACTTTCCCAATACAAAAGTTCACCGGGCATGACTTTCCCAATACAATAGTTCACCGGGCATGACTTTCCCAATACAAAAGTTCACCGGGCATGACTTTTCCAATATAAAAGTTCACCGGAGATGACTTTCCCAATACAAAAGTTCACCGGAGATGACTTTCCCAATACAAAAGTTCACCGGAGATGACTTTCCCAATACAAAAGTTCACCGGAGATGACTTTTCCCATACAAAAGTTCACCGGGCATGACTTTCCCAATACAAAAGTTCACCGGGCATGACTTTCCCAATACAAAAGTTCACCGGAGATGACATTTCCCATACAAAAGTTCACCGGAGATGATTTCCCAATACAAAAGTTCACCGGAGATGACTTTCCCAATACAAAAGTTCACCGGAGATGACTTTCCCAATACAAAAGTTCACCGGAGATGACTTTTCCCATACAAAAGTTCACCGGAGATGACTTTCCCAATACAAAAGTTCACCGGAGATGACTTTCCCAATACAAAAGTTCACCGGGCATGACTTTCCCAATACAAAAGTTCACCGGAGATGACTTTTCCCATACAAAAGTTCACCGGAGATGACTTTCCCAATACAAAAGTTCACCGGAGATGACTTTTCCCATACAAAAGTTCACCGGAGATGACTTTCCCAATACAAAAGTTCACCGGGCATGACTTTCCCAAAACAAAAGTTCACCGGGCATGACTTTCCCAATACAAAAGTTCACCGGAGATGACTTTCCCAATACAAAAGTTCACCGGAGATGACTTTTCCCATACAAAAGTTCACCGGAGATGACTTTCCCAATACAAAAGTTCACCGGAGATGACTTTTCCCATACAAAAGTTCACCGGAGATGACTTTCCCAATACAAAAGTTCACCGGAGATGACTTTCCCAATACAAAAGTTCACCGGAGATGACTTTCCCAATACAAAAGTTCACCGGGCACGACTTTCCCAATACAAAAGTTCACCGGAGATGACTTTTCCCATACAAAAGTTCACCGGAGATGACTTTCCCAATACAAAAGTTCACCGGAGATGACTTTTCCCATACAAAAGTTCACCGGAGATGACTTTCCCAATACAAAAGTTCACCGGAGATGACTTTCCCAATACAAAAGTTCACCGGAGATGACTTTTCCCATACAAAAGTTCACCGGAGATGACTTTTCCCATACAAAAGTTCACCGGAGATGACTTTCCCATACAAAAGTTCACCGGAGATGACTTTCCCAATACAAAAGTTCACCGGAGATGACTTTTCCCATACAAAAGTTCACCGGAAATGACTTTCCCAATACAAAAGTTCACCGGAGATGACTTTTCCCATACAAAAGTTCACCGGAGATGACTTTCCCAATACAAAAGTTCACTGGAGATGACTTTCCCAATACAAAAGTTCACCGGAGATGACTTTCCCAATACAAAAGTTCACCGGAGATGACTTTTCCCATACAAAAGTTCACCGGAGATGACTTTCCCAATACAAGAGTTCACCGGAGATGAATTTTCCCATACAAAAGTTCACCGGAGATGAATTTCCCAATACAAAAGTTCACCGGAGATGACTTTCCCAATACAAAAGTTCACCGGAGATGACTTTCCCAATACAAAAGTTCACCGGAGATGACTTTTCCCATACAAAAGTTCACCGGAGATGACTTTCCCAATACAAAAGTTCACCGGAGATGACTTTCCCAATATAAAAGTTCACCGGGCATGACTTTCCCAATACAAAAGTTCACCGGAGATGACTTTCCCAATACAAAAGTTCACCGGAGATGACTTTCCCAATACAAAAGTTCACCGGAGATGACTTTCCCAATACAAAAGTTCACCGGGCATGACTTTTCCAATATAAAAGTTCACCGGAGATGACTTTCCCAATACAAAAGTTCACCGGGCATGACTTTTCCAATACAAAAGTTCACCGGGCATGACTTTCCCAATACAAAAGTTCACCGGGCATGACTTTCCCAATACAATAGTTCACCGGGCATGACTTTCCCAATACAAAAGTTCACCGGGCATGACTTTTCCAATATAAAAGTTCACCGGAGATGACTTTCCCAATACAAAAGTTCACCGGAGATGACTTTCCCAATACAAAAGTTCACCGGAGATGACTTTCCCAATACAAAAGTTCACCGGAGATGACTTTTCCCATACAAAAGTTCACCGGGCATGACTTTCCCAATACAAAAGTTCACCGGGCATGACTTTCCCAATACAAAAGTTCACCGGAGATGACTTTTCCCATACAAAAGTTCACCGGAGATGACTTTCCCAATACAAAAGTTCACCGGAGATGACTTTCCCAATACAAAAGTTCACCGGAGATGACTTTCCCAATACAAAAGTTCACCGGAGATGACTTTTCCCATACAAAAGTTCACCGGAGATGACTTTCCCAATACAAAAGTTCACCGGAGATGACTTTCCCAATACAAAAGTTCACCGGAGATGACTTTTCCCATACAAAAGTTCACCGGAGATGACTTTCCCAATACAAAAGTTCACCGGAGATGACTTTCCCAATACAAAAGTTCACCGGAGATGACTTTTCCCATACAAAAGTTCACCGGAGATGACTTTCCCAATACAAAAGTTCACCGGGCATGACTTTCCCAAAACAAAAGTTCACCGGGCATGACTTTCCCAATACAAAAGTTCACCGGAGATGACTTTCCCAATACAAAAGTTCACCGGAGATGACTTTTCCCATACAAAAGTTCACCGGAGATGACTTTCCCAATAAAAAAGTTCACCGGAGATGACTTTCCCAATACAAAAGTTCACCGGAGATGACTTTTCCCATACAAAAGTTCACCGGAGATGACTTTCCCAATACAAAAGTTCACCGGAGATGACTTTCCCAATACAAAAATTCACCGGAGATGACTTTCCCAATACAAAAGTTCACCGGAGATGACTTTTCCCATACAAAAGTTCACCGGAGATGACTTTTTCCATACAAAATTCACCGGAGATGACTTTCCCAATATAAAAGTTCACCGGAGATGACTTTTCCCATACAAAAGTTCACCGGAGATGACTTTCCCAATACAAAAGTTCACCGGAGATGACTTACCCAATACAAAAGTTCACCGGAGATGACTTTTCCCATACAAAAGTTCACCGGAGATGACTTTCCCAATACAAAAGTTCACCGGAGATGACTTTCCCAATACAAAAGTTCACCGGAGATGACTTTCCCAATACAAAAGTTCACCGGAGATGACTTTCCCAATACAAAAGTTCACCGGAGATGACTTTCCCAATATAAAAGTTCACCGGAGATGACTTTTCCCATACAAAAGTTCACCGGAGATGACTTTCCCAATACAAAAGTTCACCGGAGATGACTTTCCCAATACAAAAGTTCACCGGAGATGACTTTTCCCATACAAAAGTTCACCGGAGATGACTTTCCCAATACAAAAGTTCACCGGAGATGACTTTCCCAATACAAAAGTTCACCGGAGATGACTTTCCCAATACAAAAGTTCACCGGAGATGACTTTCCCAATACAAAAGTTCACCGGAGATGACTTTTCCCATACAAAAGTTCACCGGAGATGACTTTCCCAATACAAAAGTTCACCGGAGATGACTTTCCCAATACAAAAGTTCACCGGAGATGACTTTTCCCATACAAAAGTTCACCGGAGATGACTTTTCCCATACAAAAGTTCACCGGAGATGAATTTTCCCATACAAAAGTTCACCTGAGATGACTTTCCCAATACAAAAGTTCACCGGAGATGACTTTCCCAATACAAAAGTTCACCGGAGATGACTTTCCCAATACAAAAGTTCACCGGGCATGACTTTCCCAATACAAAAGTTCACCGGGCATGACTTTCCCAATATAAAAGTTCACCGGGCATGACTTTCCCAATACAAAAGTTCACCGGAGATGACTTTTCCCATACAAAAGTTCACCGGAGATGACTTTCCCAATACAAAAGTTCACCGGAGATGACTTTCCCAATACAAAAGTTCACCGGAGATGACTTTTCCCATACAAAAGTTCACCGGAGATGACTTTCCCAATACAAAAGTTCACCGGAGATGACTTTTCCCATACAAAAGTTCACCGGAGATGACTTTCCCAATACAAAAGTTCACCGGGCATGACTTTCCCAAAACAAAAGTTCACCGGGCATGACTTTCTCAATACAAAAGTTCACCGGAGATGACTTTCCCAATACAAAAGTTCACCGGAGATGACTTTTCCCATACAAAAGTTCACCGGAGATGACTTTCCCAATAAAAAAGTTCACCGGAGATGACTTTTCCCATACAAAAGTTCACCGGAGATGACTTTCCCAATACAAAAGTTCACCGGAGATGACTTTCCCAATACAAAAGTTCACCGGAGATGACTTTTCCCATACAAAAGTTCACCGGAGATGACTTTTCCCATACAAAAGTTCACCGGAGATGACTTTCCCATACAAAAGTTCACCGGAGATGACTTTCCCAATACAAAAGTTCACCGGAGATGACTTTTCCCATACAAAAGTTCACCGGAAATGACTTTCCCAATACAAAAGTTCACCGGAGATGACTTTTCCCATACAAAAGTTCACCGGAGATGACTTTCCCAATACAAAAGTTCACCGGAGATGACTTTCCCAATACAAAAGTTCACCGGAGATGACTTTCCCAATACAAAAGTTCACCGGAGATGACTTTTCCCATACAAAAGTTCACCGGAGATGACTTTCCCAATACAAGAGTTCACCGGAGATGACTTTTCCCATACAAAAGTTCACCGGAGATGATTTTCCCAATACAAAAGTTCACCGGAGATGACTTTCCCAATACAAAAGTTCACCGGAGATGACTTTCCCAATACAAAAGTTCACCGGAGATGACTTTTCCCATACAAAAGTTCACCGGAGATGACTTTCCCAATACAAAAGTTCACCGGAGATGACTTTCCCAATATAAAAGTTCACCGGGCATGACTTTCCCAATACAAAAGTTCACCGGAGATGACTTTCCCAATACAAAAGTTCACCGGAGATGACTTTCCCAATACAAAAGTTCACCGGAGATGACTTTCCCAATACAAAAGTTCACCGGGCATGACTTTTCCAATATAAAAGTTCACCGGAGATGACTTTCCCAATACAAAAGTTCACCGGGCATGACTTTCCCAATACAAAAGTTCACCGGGCATGACTTTCCCAATACAAAAGTTCACCGGGCATGACTTTCCCAATACAATAGTTCACCGGGCATGACTTTCCCAATACAAAAGTTCACCGGAGATGACTTTCCTAATACAAAAGTTCACCGGAGATGACTTTCCCAATACAAAAGTTCACCGGAGATGACTTTTCCCATACAAAAGTTCACCGGGCATGACTTTCCCAATACAAAAGTTCACCGGGCATGACTTTCCCAATACAAAAGTTCACCGGAGATGACTTTTCCCATACAAAAGTTCACCGGAGATGACTTTCCCAATACAAAAGTTCACCGGAGATGACTTTCCCAATACAAAAGTTCACCGGAGATGACTTTCCCAATACAAAAGTTCACCGGAGATGACTTTTCCCATACAAAAGTTCACCGGAGATGACTTTCCCAATACAAAAGTTCACCGGAGATGACTTTCCCAATACAAAAGTTCACCGGAGATGACTTTTCCCATACAAAAGTTCACCGGAGATGACTTTCCCAATACAAAAGTTCACCGGAGATGACTTTCCCAATACAAAAGTTCACCGGAGATGACTTTTCCCATACAAAAGTTCACCGGAGATGACTTTCCCAATACAAAAGTTCACCGGGCAAGACTTTCCCAAAACAAAAGTTCACCGAGCATGACTTTCCCAATACAAAAGTTCACCGGAGATGACTTTCCCAATACAAAAGTTCACCGGAGATGACTTTTCCCATACAAAAGTTCACCGGAGATGACTTTCCCAATACAAAAGTTCACCGGAGATGACTTTCCCCATACAAAAGTTCACCGGAGATGACTTTTCCCATACAAAAGTTCACCGGAGATGACTTTCCCAATACAAAAGTTCACCGGAGATGACTTTCCCAATACAAAAGTTCACCGGAGATGACTTTCCCAATACAAAAGTTCACCGGAGATGACTTTTCCCATACAAAAGTTCACCGGAGATGACTTTTCCCATACAAAATTCACCGGAGATGACTTTCCCAATATAAAAGTTCACCGGAGATGACTTTTCCCATACAAAAGTTCACCGGAGATGACTTTCCCAATACAAAAGTTCACCGGAGATGACTTTCTTAATACAAAAGTTCACCGGAGATGACTTTTCCCATACAAAAGTTCACCGGAGATGACTTTCCCAATACAAAAGTTCACCGGAGATGACTTTCCCAATACAAAAGTTCACCGGAGATGACTTTCCCAATACAAAAGTTCACCGGAGATGACTTTCCCAATACAAAAGTTCACCGGAGATGACTTTTCCCATACAAAAGTTCACCGGAGATGACTTTCCCAATACAAAAGTTCACCGGAGATGACTTTTCCCATACAAAAGTTCACCGGAGATGACTTTCCCAATACAAAAGTTCACCGGAGATGACTTTTCCCATACAAAAGTTCACCGGAGATGACTTTCCCAATACAAAAGTTCACCGGAGATGACTTTCCCAATACAAAAGTTCACCGGAGATGACTTTTCCCATACAAAAGTTCACCGGAGATGACTTTTCCCATACAAAAGTTCACCGGAGATGAATTTTCCCATACAAAAGTTCACATGAGATGACTTTCCCAATACAAAAGTTCACCGGAGATGACTTTCCCAATACAAAAGTTCACCGGAGATGACTTTCCCAATACAAAAGTTCACCGGGCATGACTTTCCCAATACAAAAGTTCACCGGGCATGGCTTTCCCAATATAAAAGTTCACCGGGCATGACTTTCCCAATACAAAAGTTCACCGGAGATGACTTTTCCCATACAAAAGTTCACCGGAGATGACTTTCCCAATACAAAAGTTCACCGGAGATGACTTTCCCAATACAAAAGTTCACCGGAGATGACTTTTCCCATACAAAAGTTCACCGGAGATGACTTTCCCAATACAAAAGTTCACCGGAGATGACTTTCCCAATACAAAAGTTCACCGGAGATGACTTTTCCCATACAAAAGTTCACCGGAGATGACTTTCCCAATACAAAAGTTCACCGGAGATGACTTTTCCCATACAAAAGTTCACCGGAGATGACTTTCCCAATACAAAAGTTCACCGGAGATGACTTTTCCCATACAAAAGTTCACCGGAGATGACTTTCCCAATACAAAAGTTCACCGGGCATGACTTTCCCAAAACAAAAGTTCACCGGGCATGACTTTCCCAATACAAAAGTTCACCGGAGATGACTTTCCCAATACAAAAGTTCACCGGAGATAACTTTTCCCATACAAAAGTTCACCGGAGATTACTTTCCCAATACAAAAGTTCACCGGAGATGACTTTCCCAATACAAAAGTTCACCGGAGATGACTTTTCCCATACAAAAGTTCACCGGAGATGACTTTCCCAATACAAAAGTTCACCGGAGATGACTTTCCCAATATAAAAGTTCACCGGGCATGACTTTCCCAATACAAAAGTTCACCGGAGATGACTTTCCCAATACAAAAGTTCACCGGGCACGACTTTCCCAATACAAAAGTTCACCGGGCATGACTTTCCCAATACAAAAGTTCACCGGAGATGACTTTCCCAATACAAAAGTTCACCGGGCACGACTTTCCCAATACAAAAGTTCACCGGGCATGACTTTTCCCATACAAAAGTTCACCGGAGATGACTTTCCCAATACAAAAGTTCACCGGAGATGACTTTCCCAATACAAAAGTTCACCGGAGATGACTTTTCCCATACAAAAGTTCACCGGAGATGACTTTCCCAATACAAAAGTTCACCGGAGATGACTTTCCCAATACAAAATTTCACCGGAGATGACTTTTCCCATACAAAAGTTCACCGGAGATGACTTTTCCCATACAAAAGTTCACCGGAGATGACTTTCCCAATACAAAAGTTCACCGGAGATGACTTTTCCCATACAAAAGTTCACCGGAGATGACTTTCCCAATACAAAAGTTCACCGGAGATGACTTTTCCCATACAAAAGTTCACCGGAGATGACTTTCCCAATACAAAAGTTCACCGGGCATGACTTTCCCAAAACAAAAGTTCACCGGGCATGACTTTCCCAATACAAAAGTTCACCGGAGATGACTTTCCCAATACAAAAGTTCACCGGAGATGACTTTTCCCATACAAAAGTTCACCGGAGATTACTTTCCCAATACAAAAGTTCACCGGAGATGACTTTCCCAATACAAAAGTTCACCGGAGATGACTTTTCCCATACAAAAGTTCACCGGAGATGACTTTCCCAATACAAAAGTTCACCGGAGATGACTTTCCCAATATAAAAGTTCACCGGGCATGACTTTCCCAATACAAGAGTTCACCGGAGATGACTTTCCCAATACAAAAGTTCACCGGGCACGACTTTCCCAATACAAAAGTTCACCGGGCATGACTTTCCCAATACAAAAGTTCACCGGAGATGACTTTCCCAATACAAAAGTTCACCGGGCACGACTTTCCCAATACAAAAGTTCACCGGGCATGACTTTCCCATACAAAAGTTCACCGGAGATGACTTTCCCAATACAAAAGTTCACCGGAGATGACTTTCCCAATACAAAAGTTCACCGGAGATGGCTTTTCCCATACAAAAGTTCACCGGAGATGACTTTCCCAATACAAAAGTTCACCGGAGATGACTTTCCCAATACAAAAGTTCACCGGAGATGACTTTTCCCATACAAAAGTTCACCGGAGATGACTTTCCCAATACAAAAGTTCACCGGAGATGACTTTCCCAATACAAAAGTTCACCGGAGATGACTTTTCCCATACAAAAGTTCACCGGAGATGACTTTCCCAATACAAAAGTTCACCGGAGATGACTTTTCCCATACAAAAGTTCACCGGAGATGACTTTCCCAATACAAAAGTTCACCGGAGATGACTTTTCCCATACAAAAGTTCACCGGAGATGACTTTTCCCATACAAAAGTTCACCGGAGATGACTTTCCCAATACAAAAGTTCACCGGAGATGACTTTCCCAATATAAAAGTTCACCGGGCATGACTTTCCCAATACAAAAGTTCACCGGAGATGATTTTCCCAATACAAAAGTTCACCGGGCATGACTTTCCCAATACAAAAGTTCACCGGGCATGACTTTCCCAATACAAAAGTTCACCGGAGATGACTTTTCCCATTCAAAAGTTCACCGGAGATGACTTTCCCAATACAAAAGTTCACCGGAGATGACTTTCCCAATACAAAAGTTCACCGGAGATGACTTTTCCCATCCAAAGTTCACCGGAGATGACTTTCCCAATACAAAAGTTCACCGGAGATGACTTTCCCAATACAAAAGTTCACCGGAGATGACTTTTCCCATACAAAAGTTCACCGGAGATGACTTTCCCAATACAAAAGTTCACCGGAGATGACTTTCCCAATACAAAAGTTCACCGGAGATGACTTTTCCCATACAAAAGTTCACCGGAGATGACTTTCCCAATACAAAAGTTCACCGGAGATGACTTTTCCCATACAAAAGTTCACCGGAGATGACTTTCCCAATACAAAAGTTCACCGGAGATGACTTTCCCAATACAAAAGTTCACCGGAGATGACTTTTCCCATACAAAAGTTCACCGGGCATGACTTTCCCAATACAAAAGTTCACCGGAGATGACTTTCCCAATACAAAAGTTCACCGGGCATGACTTTCCCAATACAAAAGTTCACCGGGCACGACTTTCCCAATACAAAAGTTCACCGGGCATGACTTTCCCAATACAAAAGTTCACCGGGCATGACTTTCCCAATACAAAAGTTCACCGGGCATGACTTTCCCAATACAAAAGTTCACCGGAGATGACTTTTCCCATACAAAAGTTCACCGGAGATGACTTTCCCAATACAAAAGTTCACCGGAGATGACTTTCCCAATACAAAAGTTCACCGGAGATGACTTTTCCCATACAAAAGTTCACCGGAGATGACTTTCCCAATACAAAAGTTCACCGGAGATGACTTTTCCCATACAAAAGTTCACCGGAGATGACTTTCCCAATACAAAAGTTCACCGGAGATGACTTTTCCCATACAAAAGTTCACCGGAGATGACTTTTCCCATACAAAAGTTCACCGGAGATGACTTTCCCAATACAAAAGTTCACCGGAGATGACTTTTCCCATACAAAAGTTCACCGGAGATGACTTTCCCAATACAAAAGTTCACCGGAGATGACTTTCCCAATACAAAAGTTCACCGGGCATGACTTTCCCAATACAAAAGTTCACCGGGCATGACTTTCCCAATACAAAAGTTCACCGGGCATGACTTTCCCAATACAAAAGTTCACCGGGCATGACTTTCCCAATACAAAAGTTCACCGGAGATGATTTTTCCCATACAAAAGTTCACCGGAGATGACTATCCCAATACAAAAGTTCACCGGAGATGACTTTTCCCATACAAAAGTTCACCGGAGATGACTTTCCCAATACAAAAGTTCACCGGAGATGACTTTCCCAATACAAAAGTTCACCGGAGATGACTTTCCCAATACAAAAGTTCACCGGAGATGACTTTCCCAATACAAAAGTTCACCGGGCATGACATTCCCAATACAAAAGTTCACCGGAGATGACTTTTCCCATACAAAAGTTCACCGGAGATGACTTTCCCAATACAAAAGTTCACCGGAGATGACTTTCCCAATACAAAAGTTCACCGGAGATGACTTTCCCAATACAAAAGTTCACCGGAGATGACTTTTCCCAATGCAAAAGTTCATCGGAGATGACTTTCCCAATACAAAAGTTCACCGGAGATGACTTTTCCCATACAAAAGTTCACCGGAGATGACTTTCCCAATACAAAAGTTCACCGGAGATGACTTTCCCAGTACAAAAGTTCACCGGAGATGACTTTTCCCATACAAAAGTTCACCGGAGATGACTTTTCCCATACAAAAGTTCACCGGAGATGACTTTCCCAATACAAAAGTTCACCGGAGATGACTTTTCCCATACAAAAGTTCACCGGAGATGACTTTCCCAATACAAAAGTTCACCGGAGATGACTTTCCCAATACAAAAGTTCACCGGAGATGACTTTTCCCATACAAAAGTTCACCGGAGATGACTTTCCCAATACAAAAGTTCACCGGAGATGACTTTTCCCATACAAAAGTTCACCGGAGATGACTTTCCCAATACAAAAGTTCACCGGAGATGACTTTTCCCATACAAAAGTTCACCGGAGATGACTTTCCCAATACAAAAGTTCACCGGAGATGACTTTCCCAATACAAAAGTTCACCGGAGATGACTTTTCCCATACAAAAGTTCACCGGAGATGACTTTCCCAATACAAAAGTTCACCGGAGATGACTTTCCCAATACAAAAGTTCACCGGAGATGACTTTTCCCATACAAAAGTTCACCGGAGATGACTTTCCCAATACAAAAGTTCACCGGAGATGACTTTTCCCATACAAAAGTTCACCGGAGATGACTTTCCCAATACAAAAGTTCACCGGAGATGACTTTCCCAATACAAAAGTTCACCGGAGATGACTTTCCCAATACAAAAGTTCACCGGAGATGACTTTCCCAATACAAAAGTTCACCGGAGATGACTTTTCCCATACAAAAGTTCACCGGAGATGACTTTCCCAATACAAAAGTTCACCGGAGATGACTTTTCCCATACAAAAGTTCACCGGAGATGACTTTCCCAATACAAAAGTTCACCGGAGATGACTTTTCCCATACAAAAGTTCACCGGAGATGACTTTCCCAATACAAAAGTTCACCGGAGATGACTTTCCCAATACAAAAGTTCACCGGGCATGACTTTCCCAATACAAAAGTTCACCGGAGATGACTTTCCCAATACAAAAGTTCACCGGGCATGACTTTCCCAAAACAAAAGTTCACCGGGCATGACTTTCCCAATATAAAAGTTCACCGGGCATGACTTTCCCAATACAAAAGTTCACCGGGCATGACTTTCCCAATACAAAAGTTCACCGGAGATGACTTTTCCCATACAAAAGTTCACCGGAGATGACTTTTCCCATACAAAAGTTCACCGGAGATGACTTTTCCCATACAAAAGTTCACCGGAGATGACTTTCCCAATACAAAAGTTCACCGGAGATGACTTTCCCAATACAAAAGTTCACCGGAGATGACTTTTCCCATACAAAAGTTCACCGGAGATGACTTTCCCAATACAAAAGTTCACCGGAGATGACTTTCCCAATACAAAAGTTCACCGGAGATGACTTTTCCCATACAAAAGTTCACCGGAGATGACAATTTTTCCATACAAAAGTTCACCGGAGATGACTTTCCCAATACAAAAGTTCACCGGGCATGACTTTCCCAAAACAAAAGTTCACCGGGCATGACTTTCCCAATACAAAAGTTCACCGCAGATGACTTTCCCAATACAAAAGTTCACCGGAGATGACTTTCCCAATACAAAAGTTCACCGGAGATGACTTTTCCCATACAAAAGTTCACCGGAGATGACTTTCCCAATACAAAAGTTCACCGGAGATGACTTTCCCAATATAAAAGTTCACCGGGCATGACTTTCCCAATACAAAAGTTCACCGGGCATGACTTTCCCAATACAAAAGTTCACCGGAGATGACTTTCCCATACAAAAGTTCACCGGAGATGACTTTCCCAATACAAAAGTTCACCGGGCACGACTTTCCCAATACAAAAGTTCACCGGGCATGACTTTCCCAATACAAAAGTTCACCGGAGATGACTTTCCCATACAAAAGTTCACCGGAGATGGCTTTCCCAATACAAATGTTCACCGGGCACGACTTTCCCAATACAAAAGTTCACCGGGCATGACTTTCCCAATATAAAAGTTCACCGGAGATGACTTTCCCATACAAAAGTTCACCGGAGATGACTTTCCCAATACAAAAGTTCACCGGAGATGACTTTCCCAATACAAAAGTTCACCGGAGATGACTTTCCCAATACAAAAGTTCACCGGAGATGACTTTTCCCATACAAAAGTTCACCGGAGATGACTTTCCCAATACAAAAGTTCACCGGAGATGACTTTTCCCATACAAAAGTTCACCGGAGATGACTTTCCCAATACAAAAGTTCACCGGAGATGACTTTTCCCATACAAAAGTTCACCGGAGATGACTTTCCCAATACAAAAGTTCACCGGAGATGACTTTCCCAATACAAAAGTTCACCGGAGATGACTTTTCCCATACAAAAGTTCACCGGAGATGACTTTTCCCATACAAAAGTTCACCGGAGATGACTTTCCTATACAAAAGTTCACCGGAGATGACTTTCCCAATACAAAAGTTCACCGGAGATGACTTTTCCCATACAAAAGTTCACCGGAGATGACTTTCCCAATACAAAAGTTCACCGGAGATGACTTTCCCAATACAAAAGTTCACCGGGCATGACTTTCCCAATACAAAAGTTCACCGGAGATGACTTTCCCAATACAAAAGTTCACTGGAGATGACTTTCCCAATACAAAAGTTCACCGGAGATGACTTTTCCCATACAAAAGTTCACCGGAGATGACTTTCCCAATACAAAAGTTCACCGGAGATGACTTTTCCCATACAAAAGTTCACCGGAGATGACTTTTCCCATACAAAAGTTCACCGGAGATGACTTTCCCAATACAAAAGTTCACCGGAGATGACTTTCCCAATACAAAAGTTCACCGGAGATGACTTTTCCATACAAAAGTTCATCGGAGATGACTTTCCCAATACAAAAGTTCACCGGAGATGACTTTCCCAATACAAAAGTTCACCGGAGATGACTTTTCCCAATACAAAAGTTCACCGGAGATGACTTTCCCAATACAAAAGTTCACCGGAGATGACTTTTCCCATACAACAGTTCACCGGAGATGACTTTCCCAATACAAAAGTTCACCGGAGATGACTTTTCCCATACAAAAGTTCACCGGGCATGACTTTCCCAATACAAAAGTTCACCGGAGATGACTTTTCCCATACAAAAGTTCACCGGAGATGACTTTCCCAATACAAAAGTTCACCGGAGATGACTTTCCCAATACAAAAGTTCACCGGGCATGACTTTCCCAATACAAAAGTTCACCGGGCACGACTTTCCCAATACAAAAGTTCACCGGGCATGACTTTCCCAATACAAAAGTTCACCGGGCATGACTTTCCCAATACAAAAGTTCACCGGGCATGACTTTCCCAATACAAAAGTTCACCGGAGATGACTTTTCCCATACAAAAGTTCACCGGAGATGACTTTCCCAATACAAAAGTTCACCGGAGATGACTTTTCCCATACAAAAGTTCACCGGAGATGACTTTCCCAATACAAAAGTTCACCGGAGATGACTTTCCCAATACAAAAGTTCACCGGAGATGACTTTTCCCATACAAAAGTTCACCGGAGATGACTTTCCCAATACAAAAGTTCACCGGAGATGACTTTTCCCATACAAAAGTTCACCGGAGATGACTTTCCCAATACAAAAGTTCACCGGAGATGACTTTTCCCATACAAAAGTTCACCGGAGATGACTTTCCCAATACAAAAGTTCACCGGAGATGACTTTCCCAATACAAAAGTTCACCGGAGATGAATTTTCCCATACAAAAGTTCACCGGAGATGACTTTTCCCATACAAAAGTTCACCGGAGATGACTTTCCCATACAAAAGTTCACCGGAGATGACTTTCCCAATACAAAAGTTCACCGGAGATGACTTTTCCCATACAAAAGTTCACCGGAGATGACTTTCCCAATACAAAAGTTGTTCTCTCGAGTGCGGACGCGTTTCTATATTCCTCCAAACTCGTAGCTAAATTCCAACAAAACTACGGTATAATCGGCAAAAATAAACCACCAAGTGCATTGTGGACACTTTTATTATATGAAACTACTGTTCTTTCTTTTTATAAAGAAGAACGAAAACTGTGTAACGAAACAAAAATCATATTATTTAAAACCAAACAAAAAAAATCAGAAATAAACATAGTTGCTCATTTCATAAGTATTGGTGAGAAAGCGCCATGTCAGTCTCTCCCTTCACTGAGAGAAGATTGAGCTCAAATGGCAAAAACCTCTACGTATTTATGACGACTGAGGAACGTGAGAACAAAACATCAAAGCGTGATGACAGTAACTACCTCACAGCAAAACCCCCAAGCCGCTCTAAATCAATGTCTCCGCAGTTGTTAGCAAACAGCTGTAAGCAAACATCATCTAAACAAACAGGTGATGTGGCTACACTAAGGGACAAAACTTCTTTTGCACCAAATATTGCAACACCCGAAGAGGGGAAAAAAGTTCAAACAGGAATGGATAGATACATCCTAGTGACAAAGCGTAAAGCTAGTGCTAGATCCCCAAAAAATGAACCAAATCCGAAAATATCCAAAAATATCGATGGACAAAGTCAAAACCGCTTCAGTATACTAAGTACAACTGAGGAACCTGACGGTAAAGTGGAAAGCGTAAAAAATCAAAAACCTCCACCAATATATCTGCGTGAACAAGCCACCAATGACGTGGTAAATAAATTGTTTCAGGTCCTGGGCAAGGATAATTTATATGTCGTTTCGTTACGAAGGGGAAACTTATGTGAGACAAAAATACACACTCACACTGAGGAATCTTACAAAAAATTAACGGTCTATTTGGACTCTGAAAACAAAAGTTATTACACTTATCAACTGAAAAGTTCAAAAGGTCTTGTTGTCGTAATAAAAGGTATTGACAGTTCAGTTCCTACCGACGACATAAGAAGCGCTTTGCAAACAGAAGGCTATGAAACCAAGGCGATTACTAATATTTTTAATAAGAATAAAACTCCGCAACCAATGTTTAAAGTAGAACTAACATACGAATCTTCTATTATAAAAAAGAAGGGGGAAGTACACCCCATTTACAACATAAGATATCTATGTGGTCGAAAAGTAACTGTGGAAGAGCCACTAAAGCGCAAATACCCCCCACAGTGTACAAACTGCCAAGAATTTGGACACACAAAGACTTATTGCAGGCTGCCTTCAGTATGTGTTATATGTGGAGACGTACACAAATCCGCCTTCTGTCCCCACCCTAAAACTGAACCTAAATTTAAAAAATGTAGCAACTGTGGCGAAAATCATACTGCAAATTACCGAGGCTGCCCAGTTTTTAAGTACATAATGAACACCAAAATGGCAAAGAATAAACCGAACATTCCCGGAAAAAATCTACACTACACTACACATCAAACAATTAACCCCGCCCCCAGCACGAATAGAAACATCCCTTCTTCATCCAGTAACATTCCTATTCTGCCAAATGTGTCATATGCAAATGCTACACGAAATACTGAAACTATTCCTCCAAAATCCTCAATCGAGAATACTATTAACCAGCTGATGGAGACAATGAATACTTTCATGACGAACTTCCAAAGCATGATGCAAGAACTCATGCGAAATCAAAGCATCTTAATGCAATTTTTGTTAAACCAAAAATGACTCCAATAAAAATATGCTATTGGAACGCAAACGGCTTAAGCCAACATAAACATGAAGTCAACAACTTCCTTCATACCCATAACATCGACATCTTACTTGTATCCGAAACACATTTCGGAGCTAAAAACTGCTTCCGAATTAATGAATACATAACATACAATACAAATCACCCGAGTGGAAGGGCCTGCGGCGGTTCTGCGGTAATTATACGCAACAAAACAAAACACTATCCATTACCAGAATATCGAACTGATCATATCCAAGCAACATCAATTTCAATTGCAGGAACAGATCTAGTAATTTCGGCGATATATTGTCCTCCGAGATATAACATTAACAAGGATCAATTCATAGAGTTCTTTTCAACGCTTGGTAACAGATTTTTGGTAGCGGGAGACTATAATGCCAAACATACATTTTGGGGCTCCAGACTCATCACTCCCAGGGGACGGCAGTTGTTAAACGCAATATCGTCTACGAAACTAGACGTTATTTCAGGTGGAGAACCAACATATTGGCCCTCTGACTTAAACAAAATACCCGATCTGATAGATTTTGCTGTTCTGAAGAACATAAAACGGGAACACATAACTATACTTTCATCCTTTGACCTATCGTCGGACCACTCTCCATCCATTTTGTCCCTATACGAAGCAATACAGCACAACATGACAGATACTCTCTCCCAAAAATATACAAACTGGATGAAGTACAAGAAATATGTTAGTGCACACATGCCGCAAAGTATACGGTTAAAGTCCGAAAATGAAATAAATTCCGCGATTGAAATGTTTTCTCAAATTGTTAATGATGCCGTCAAAGCTGCAACACCTAAACAAAAGAATTACGTAAGAATCGCAAATAGTCATCCGAGAGACATACAGTTACTCATAACAGAAAAACGAAATGCGCGAAGAGAATGGCAAAGGTTTCGATCTCCTGCTTCTAAAAGTAATCTTAGAATATGCGAACGAAGACTTTCAATTGCGCTAAAACAGTTGGAAGAACGAAATCTAGCACAATATTTAGAAAATCTGGATCCACTTGAAAGATCGGATTACAGTTTGTGGAAAGCAACAAGAAACATGAACGGTCCTACGCCAAGAGAATCGCCTATACGACTACCAAATGGAAATTGGGCGAAAAATTCTCAAGAAAAATTAAATACCTTTGCAACGTATTTGGAAACGGTGTTCACCCCAATCCAAGGTACATCTTTGACGCCTGAGCCTGTGATTGAAGATCTAATTCAACATCCAATTCGCATCACACTTAAAGACATTGAATCATCTGTAAAATCTCTAAAGCCCAAAAAAACCCCCGGGAGTGATAACATAACAGCAAAAATGTTAAAGGAATTGCCACTATCAGCCTTGAGAGCTTTATTATTTATATTCAATAGCATATTTCGGATTGGTTACTTCCCGTTATTTTGGAAAAAATCACAAATTGTAATGATTCAAAAGCCGGGCAAAGACCCAACAAATGTAAAATCATATCGACCAATTAGTCTCCTTTCGATCCTATCCAAGCTATTTGAATCAATATTGTTAGAAAAAATAACACCGTTTATCAATGCAACAAATATTATTCCAAATCACCAATTCGGATTTCGCAAACAACATAGTACCATTGAACAAGTACATCGAATAGTTACATATATCCGAGAAGCCTACGAGAAAAAACAGTATTGCTCAGCTCTATTTATAGACATTTCACAAGCCTTCGATAAGGTGTGGCACAAAGGGCTCCTGCATAAAATATGCGAATTACTACCAACCAATACCCACAAACTTTTTAGAAGCTACTTATCTGACCGAACCTTCGAAGTAAAGAAAGACGGCATATTTTCAACTCTAAAAAGAATAAACTCCGGCGTTCCTCAAGGAAGCATTCTGGGCCCCCTCCTTTATGTAATATTTACTTGTGATATGCCAACTAGTTCTGACATACATACTTCCACCTTTGCGGACGATACTGCTTTCGTCAGCCTACACGAAGATCCCATAGAGGCATCGAATAACCTACAATCTTACATTAAATTGTTGGAAGATTGGTTAAGCAAATGGAGAATTTCTGTAAATGCAAACAAATGTAGCCATGTAACATTCACGTTAAGGCAACAGTCATGTCCTACTATAAATATATTCAATACGCAAATACCACAATACGAACAAGTGAAGTACCTAGGAATTCATCTGGATCGTAGGCTAACATGGAAACAACATATAGACTCTAAATTAACTCAAATTAAACTAAAGTACAACCAAATGCAGTGGTTAATTGGACAAAGATCTAATTTGAAATTGTCGTATAAAGTTTTGGTATATAAAGCCATAATAAAGCCTATATGGGCATACGGAATCCAACTTTGGGGAACAGCAAGTGCTTCAAATATAAATAAACTGCAAAGAAGACAATCTATTATACTACGATCAATTTCGCGTGCTCCTTGGTATATGCGAAATGCAAATATACACAAAGATCTTAATGTGCTACAAATAGAAGAAGAAATACAGAAATGCTGCAATTCTTACAAAGCCAAACTTATAGTGCATCCAAATCCCCTGGCTCGTCAACTGTTAAACTTCGAAGGTCACCATCGAATAAGAAGAAGAGATACACTCCACGTAACGTTGGGAGAGTGAAAAAAACAAAAATGGCAAATAAACATAAATGCGAAAAACACAAGTGAGGAATATGCATTGGCATAACCCCATAAGAAATTTATGTTAGGATAAGATTTGAATACTTATTGTTATTTTCATTTTATTTTATGAAAGATTCAATAAATAAAGAATAGACATGAAAAAAAAAAAAAAAAAAAAAAAAAAGTTCACCGGAGATGACTTTCCCAATACAAAAGTTCACCGGAGATGACTTTTCCCATACAAAAGTTCACCGGAGATGACTTTCCCAATACAAAAGTTCACCGGAGATGACTTTTCCCATACAAAAGTTCACCGGGCATGACTTTCCCAATACAAAAGTTCACCGGAGATGACTTTTCCCATACAAAAGTTCACCGGAGATGACTTTCCCAATACAAAAGTTCACCGGAGATGACTTTCCCAATACAAAAGTTCACCGGGCATGACTTTCCCAATACAAAAGTTCACCGGGCACGACTTTCCCAATACAAAAGTTCACCGGGCATGACTTTCCCAATACAAAAGTTCACCGGGCATGACTTTCCCAATACAAAAGTTCACCGGGCATGACTTTCCCAATACAAAAGTTCACCGGAGATGACTTTTCCCATACAAAAGTTCACCGGAGATGACTTTCCCAATACAAAAGTTCACCGGAGATGACTTTTCCCATACAAAAGTTCACCGGAGATGACTTTCCCAATACAAAAGTTCACCGGAGATGACTTTCCCAATACAAAAGTTCACCGGAGATGACTTTTCCCATACAAAAGTTCACCGGAGATGACTTTCCCAAAACAAAAGTTCACCGGAGATGACTTTTCCCATACAAAAGTTCACCGGAGATGACTTTCCCAATACAAAAGTTCACCGGAGATGACTTTTCCCATACAAAAGTTCACCGGAGATGACTTTCCCAATACAAAAGTTCACCGGAGATGACTTTCCCAATACAAAAGTTCACCGGAGATGACTTTTCCCATACAAAAGTTCACCGGAGATGACTTTTCCCATACAAAAGTTCACCGGAGATGACTTTCCCATACAAAAGTTCACCGGAGATGACTTTCCCAATACAAAAGTTCACCGGAGATGACTTTTCCCATACAAAAGTTCACCGGAGATGACTTTCCCAATACAAAAGTTCACCGGAGATGACTTTCCCAATATAAAAGTTCACCGGGCATGACTTTCCCAATACAAAAGTTCACCGGGCATGACTTTCCCAATACAAAAGTTCACCGGAGATGACTTTTCCCATACAAAAGTTCACCGGAGATGACTTTTCCCATACAAAAGTTCACCGGAGATGACTTTTCCCATACAAAAGTTCACCGGAGATGACTTTCCCATACAAAAGTTCACCGGAGATGACTTTCCCAATACAAAAGTTCACCGGAGATGACTTTCCCAATACAAAAGTTCACCGGAGATGACTTTCCCAATACAAAAGTTCACCGGAGATGACTTTTCCCATACAAAAGTTCACCGGAGATGACTTTTCCCATACAAAAGTTCACCGGGCATGACTTTCCCAATACAAAAGTTCACCGGGCATGACTTTCCCAATACAAAAGTTCACCGGGCATGACTTTCCCAATACAAAAGTTCACCGGAGATGACTTTTCAATACAAAAGTTCACCGGAGATGACTTTTCCCATACAAAAGTTCACCGGAGATGACTTTCCCAATACAAAAGTTCACCGGAGATGACTTTTCCCATACAAAAGTTCACCGGAGATGACTTTCCCAATACAAAAGTTCACCGGAGATGACTTTCCCAATACAAAAGTTCACCGGAGATGACTTTTCCCATACAAAAGTTCACCGGAGATGACTTTCCCAATACAAAAGTTCACCGGAGATGACTTTTCCCATACAAAAGTTCACCGGGCATGACTTTCCCAATACAATAGTTCACCGGGCATGACTTTCCCAATACAAAAGTTCACCGGGCATGACTTTTCCAATATAAAAGTTCACCGGAGATGACTTTCCCAATACAAAAGTTCACCAGAGATGACTTTTCCCATACAAAAGTTCACCGGAGATGACTTTTCCCATACAAAAGTTCACCGGAGATGACTTTCCCAATACAAAAGTTCACCGGAGATGACTTTTCCCATACAAAAGTTCACCGGAGATGACTTTCCCAATACAAAAGTTCACCGGAGATGACTTTTCCAATACAAAAGTTCACCGGGCATGACTTTCCCAATACAAAAGTTCACCGGGCACGACTTTCCCAATACAAAAGTTCACCGGGCATGACTTTCCCAATACAAAAGTTCACCGGGCATGACTTTCCCAATACAAAAGTTCACCGGGCATGACTTTCCCAATACAAAAGTTCACCGGAGATGACTTTTCCCATACAAAAGTTCAAAGGAGATGACTTTCCCAATACAAAAGTTCACCGGAGATGACTTTTCCCATACAAAAGTTCACCGGAGATGACTTTTCCCATACAAAAGTTCACCGGAGATGACTTTCCCAATACAAAAGTTCACCGGAGATGACTTTCCCAATACAAAAGTTCACCGGAGATGACTTTCCCAATACAAAAGTTCACCGGAGATGACTTTTCCCATACAAAAGTTCACCGGAGATGACTTTCCCAATACAAAAGTTCACCGGAGATGACTTTTCCCATACAAAAGTTCACCGGAGATGACTTTCCCAATACAAAAGTTCACCGGAGATGACTTTCCCAATACAAAAGTTCACCGGAGATGAATTTTCCCATACAAAAGTTCACCGGAGATGACTTTTCCCATACAAAAGTTCAGCGGAGATGACTTTCCCATACAAAAGTTCACCGGAGATGACTTTCCCAATACAAAAGTTCACCGGAGATGACTTTTCCCATACAAAAGTTCACCGGAGATGACTTTCCCAATACAAAAGTTCACCGGAGATGACTTTCCCAATATAAAAGTTCACCGGGCATGACTTTCCCAATACAAAAGTTCACCGGGCATGACTTTCCCAATACAAAAGTTCACCGGAGATGACTTTTCCCATACAAAAGTTCACCGGAGATGACTTTTCCAATACAAAAGTTCACCGGAGATGACTTTTCCCATACAAAAGTTCACCGGAGATGACTTTCCCAATATAAAAGTTCGCCAGGCATGACTTTCCCAATACAAAAGTTCACCGGAGATGACTTTCCCATACAAAAGTTCACCGGAGATGACTTTCCCAATACAAAAGTTCACCGGGCACGACTTTCCCAATACAAAAGTTCACCGGGCATGACTTTCCCAATACAAAAGTTCACCGGAGATGACTTTCCCATACAAAAGTTCACCGGAGATGACTTTCCCAATACAAAAGTTCACCGGGCACGACTTTCCCAATACAAAAGTTCACCGGAGATGACTTTCCCAATACAAAAGTTCACCGGAGATGACTTTTCCCATACAAAAGTTCACCGGAGATGACTTTTCCCATACAAAAGTTCACCGGAGATGACTTTTCCCATACAAAAGTTCACCGGAGATGACTTTCCCAATACAAAAGTTCACCGGAGATGACTTTCCCAATACAAAAGTTCACCGGAGATGACTTTTCCCATACAAAAGTTCACCGGAGATGACTTTCCCAATACAAAAGTTCACCGGAGATGACTTTCCCAATACAAAAGTTCACCGGAGATGACTTTTCCCATACAAAAGTTCACCGGAGATGACTTTTCCCATACAAAAGTTCACCGGAGATGACTTTCCCAATACAAAAGTTCACCGGGCATGACTTTCCCAAAACAAAAGTTCACCGGGCATGACTTTCGCAATACAAAAGTTCACCGCAGATGACTTTCCCAATACAAAAGTTCACCGGAGATGACTTTCCCAATACAAAAGTTCACCGGAGATGACTTTTCCCATACAAAAATTCACCGGAGATGACTTTCCCAATACAAAAGTTCACCGGAGATGACTTTCCCAATATAAAAGTTCACCGGACATGACTTTCCCAATACAAAAGTTCACCGGGCATGACTTTCCCAATACAAAAGTTCACCGGAGATGACTTTCCCATACAAAAGTTCACCGGAGATGACTTTCCCAATACAAAAGTTCACCGGGCACGACTTTCCCAATACAAAAGTTCACCGGGCATGACTTTCCCAATACAAAAGTTCAGCGGAGATGACTTTCCCATACAAAAGTTCACCGGAGATGGCTTTCCCAATACAAATGTTCACCGGGCACGACTTTCCCAATACAAAAGTTCACCGGGCATGACTTTCCCAATACAAAAGTTCACCGGAGATGACTTTCCCATACAAAAGTTCACCGGAGATGACTTTCCCAATACAAAAGTTCACCGGAGATGACTTTCCCAATACAAAAGTTCACCGGAGATGACTTTCCCAATACAAAAGTTCACCGGAGATGACTTTTCCCATACAAAAGTTCACCGGAGATGACTTTCCCAATACAAAAGTTCACCGGAGATGACTTTTCCCATACAAAAGTTCACCGGAGATGACTTTCCCAATACAAAAGTTCACCGGAGATGACTTTTCCCATACAAAAGTTCACCGGAGATGACTTTCCCAATACAAAAGTTCACCGGAGATGACTTTCCCAATACAAAAGTTCACCGGAGATGACTTTTCCCATACAAAAGTTCACCGGAGATGACTTTTCCCATACAAAAGTTCACCGGAGATGACTTTCCTATACAAAAGTTCACCGGAGATGACTTTCCCAATACAAAAGTTCACCGGAGATGACTTTTCCCATACAAAAGTTCACCGGAGATGACTTTCCCAATACAAAAGTTCACCGGAGATGACTTTCCCAATACAAAAGTTCACCGGGCATGACTTTCCCAATACAAAAGTTCACCGGAGATGACTTTCCCAATACAAAAGTTCACCGGAGATGACTTTCCCAATACAAAAGTTCACCGGAGATGACTTTTCCCATACAAAAGTTCACCGGAGATGACTTTCCCAATACAAAAGTTCACCGGAGATGACTTTTCCCATACAAAAGTTCACCGGAGATGACTTTTCCCATACAAAAGTTCACCGGAGATGACTTTCCCAATACAAAAGTTCACCGGAGATGACTTTTCCCATACAAAAGTTCACCGGAGATGACTTTCCCAATACAAAAGTTCACCGGAGATGACTTTCCCAATACAAAAGTTCACCAGAGATGACTTTTCCCAATACAAAAGTTCACCGGAGATGACTTTCCCAATACAAAAGTTCACCGGAGATGACTTTTCCCATACAAAAGTTCACCGGAGATGACTTTCCCAATACAAAAGTTCACCGGAGATGACTTTTCCCATACAAAAGTTCACCGGGCATGACTTTCCCAATACAAAAGTTCACCGGAGATGACTTTTCCCACACAAAAGTTCGCCGGAGATGACTTTCCCAATACAAAAGTTCACCGGAGATGACTTTCCCAATACAAAAGTTCACCGGGCATGACTTTCCCAATACAAAAGTTCACCGGGCACGACTTTCCCAATACAAAAGTTCACCGGGCATGACTTTCCCAATACAAAAGTTCACCGGGCATGACTTTCCCAATACAAAAGTTCACCGGGCATGACTTTCCCAATACAAAAGTTCACCGGAGATGACTTTTCCCATACAAAAGTTCACCGGAGATGACTTTCCCAATACAAAAGTTCACCGGAGATGACTTTTCCCATACAAAAGTTCACCGGAGATGACTTTCCCAATACAAAAGTTCACCGGAGATGACTTTCCCAATACAAAAGTTCACCGGAGATGACTTTTCCCATACAAAAGTTCACCGGAGATGACTTTCCCAATACAAAAGTTCACCGGAGATGACTTTTCCCATACAAAAGTTCACCGGAGATGACTTTCCCAATACAAAAGTTCACCGGAGATGACTTTTCCCATACAAAAGTTCACCGGAGATGACTTTCCCAATACAAAAGTTCACCGGAGATGACTTTCCCAATACAAAAGTTCACCGGAGATGACTTTTCCCATACAAAAGTTCACCGGAGATGACTTTTCCCATACAAAAGTTCACCGGAGATGACTTTCCCATACAAAAGTTCACCGGAGATGACTTTCCCAATACAAAAGTTCACCGGAGATGACATTTCCCATACAAAAGTTCACCGGAGATGACTTTCCCAATACAAAAGTTCACCGGAGATGACTTTCCCAATATAAAAGTTCACCGGACATGACTTTCCCAATACAAAAGTTCACCGGGCATGACTTTCCCAATACAAAAGTTCACCGGAGATGACTTTTCCCATACAAAAGTTCACCGGAGATGACTTTTCCCATACAAAAGTTCACCGGAGATGACTTTTCCCATACAAAAGTTCACCGGAGATGACTTTCCCATACAAAAGTTCACCGGAGATGACTTTCCCAATACAAAAGTTCACCGGAGATGACTTTCCCAATACAAAAGTTCACCGGAGATGACTTTCCCAATACAAAAGTTCACCGGAGATGACTTTTCCCATACAAAAGTTCACCGGAGATGACTTTTCCCATACAAAAGTTCACCGGGCATGACTTTCCCAATACAAAAGTTCACCGGGCATGACTTTCCCAATACAAAAGTTCACCGGGCATGACTTTCCCAATACAAAAGTTCACCGGAGATGACTTTTCAATACAAAAGTTCACCGGAGATGACTTTTCCCATACAAAAGTTCACCGGAGATGACTTTCCCAATACAAAAGTTCACCGGAGATGACTTTTCCCATACAAAAGTTCACCGGAGATGACTTTCCCAATACAAAAGTTCACCGGAGATGACTTTCCCAATACAAAAGTTCACCGGAGATGACTTTTCCCATACAAAAGTTCACCGGAGATGACTTTCCCAATACAAAAGTTCACCGGAGATGACTTTTCCCATACAAAAGTTCACCGGGCATGACTTTCCCAATACAATAGTTCACCGGGCATGACTTTCCCAATACAAAAGTTCACCGGGCATGACTTTTCCAATATAAAAGTTCACCGGAGATGACTTTCCCAATACAAAAGTTCACCGGAGATGACTTTTCCCATACAAAAGTTCACCGGAGATGACTTTTCCCATACAAAAGTTCACCGGAGATGACTTTCCCAATACAAAAGTTCACCGGAGATGACTTTTCCCATACAAAAGTTCACCGGAGATGACTTTCCCAATACAAAAGTTCACCGGAGATGACTTTCCCAATACAAAAGTTCACCGGGCATGACTTTCCCAATACAAAAGTTCACCGGGCACGACTTTCCCAATACAAAAGTTCACCGGGCATGACTTTCCCAATACAAAAGTTCACCGGGCATGACTTTCCCAATACAAAAGTTCACCGGGCATGACTTTCCCAATACAAAAGTTCACCGGAGATGACTTTTCCCATACAAAAGTTCAAAGGAGATGACTTTCCCAATACAAAAGTTCACCGGAGATGACTTTTCCCATACAAAAGTTCACCGGAGATGACTTTCCCAATACAAAAGTTCACCGGAGATGACTTTCCCAATACAAAAGTTCACCGGAGATGACTTTTCCCATACAAAAGTTCACCGGAGATGACTTTCCCAATACAAAAGTTCACCGGAGATGACTTTTCCCATACAAAAGTTCACCGGAGATGACTTTCCCAATACAAAAGTTCACCGGAGATGACTTTTCCCATACAAAAGTTCACCGGAGATGACTTTCCCAATACAAAAGTTCACCGGAGATGACTTTCCCAATACAAAAGTTCACCGGAGATGAATTTTCCCATACAAAAGTTCACCGGAGATGACTTTTCCCATACAAAAGTTCACCGGAGATGACTTTCCCATACAAAAGTTCACCGGAGATGACTTTCCCAATACAAAAGTTCACCGGAGATGACTTTTCCCATACAAAAGTTCACCGGAGATGACTTTCACAATACAAAAGTTCACCGGAGATGACTTTCCCAATATAAAAGTTCACCGGGCATGACTTTCCCAATACAAAAGTTCACCGGGCATGACTTTCCCAATACAAAAGTTCACCGGAGATGACTTTTCCCATACAAAAGTTCACCGGAGATGACTTTCCCAATACAAAAGTTCACCGGAGATGACTTTTCCCATACAAAAGTTCACCGGAGATGACTTTCCCAATACAAAAGTTCACCGGAGATGACTTTTCCCATACAAAAGTTCACCGGAGATGACTTTCCCAATACAAAAGTTCACCGGAGATGACTTTCCCAATACAAAAGTTCACCGGAGATGACTTTTCCCATACAAAAGTTCACCGGAGATGACTTTTCCCATACAAAAGTTCACCGGAGATGACTTTCCCATACAAAAGTTCACCGGAGATGACTTTCCCAATACAAAAGTTCACCGGAGATGACTTTTCCCATACAAAAGTTCACCGGAGATGACTTTCCCAATACAAAAGTTCACCGGAGATGACTTTCCCAATACAAAAGTTCACCGGGCATGACTTTCCCAATACAAAAGTTCACCGGAGATGACTTTCCCAATACAAAAGTTCACCGGAGATGACTTTCCCAATACAAAAGTTCACCGGAGATGACTTTTCCCATACAAAAGTTCACCGGAGATGACTTTCCCAATACAAAAGTTCACCGGAGATGACTTTTCCCATACAAAAGTTCACCGGAGATGACTTTTCCCATACAAAAGTTCACCGGAGATGACTTTCCCAATACAAAAGTTCACCGGAGATGACTTTCCCAATACAAAAGTTCACCGGAGATGACTTTTCCCATACAAAAGTTCACCGGAGATGACTTTCCCAATACAAAAGTTCACCGGAGATGACTTTCCCAATACAAAAGTTCACCGGAGATGACTTTTCCCAATACAAAAGTTCACCGGAGATGACTTTCCCAATACAAAAGTTCACCGGAGATGACTTTTCCCATACAAAAGTTCACCGGAGATGACTTTCCCAATACAAAAGTTCACCGGAGATGACTTTTCCCATACAAAAGTTCACCGGGCATGACTTTCCCAATACAAAAGTTCACCGGAGATGACTTTTCCCATACAAAAGTTCACCGGAGATGACTTTCCCAATACAAAAGTTCACCGGAGATGACTTTCCCAATACAAAAGTTCACCGGGCATGACTTTCCCAATACAAAAGTTCACCGGGCACGACTTTCCCAATACAAAAGTTCACCGGGCATGACTTTCCCAATACAAAAGTTCACCGGACATGACTTTCCCAATACAAAAGTTCACCGGGCATGACTTTTTTATTTATTTATTTATTTATTTCGGTCTATGGAACATAATTTCCTTACAGACTATGATTTAAAAAATATAAATATTTACAAAAAAAAAAAAAGAAAAACATATTTTTAATCAAATTTAGTTAAAAAATATAATTTAAAATTATCTTTTGAAATGCTGAATTCTATACACTGGTTAAATTTCTTTTGGTATTTCATGTTAATGGAATTGATAAAACAAAAAGCCCGTGTTAATGGGCTATGATTAGCATAGTTAACGCGGTGTAGGCAAACGTTAAACACATCGGTATATCTCATTTGCCTAGGTGGTACATAAAGCGGTATACGCGATATTAATTCTGGAGAATCAATTGAATCATTAATCAAATCAAAAACAAAGAGAGCCGAATTAATTTTTCTACGATGCTCAAGAGTTTGTAATCCCAAAAACAAACACTTAGAAATGTATGTGGAATGGCAAATGGAAGGAAAAGATTTTAAAGCATGTTTAATAAATAATCGTTGAATTCTTTCTACGCGGGAGGTATGGGATATACCATGTGGATCCCAAATAATTGAAGCATATTCAACTCTAGATCTCACAAAAGCTGTGTAAATAACTTTTAGAGTGCAAGGATCAGTAAAGTCATTACAATTTCTCTTAATAAATGCTAACATTTTATAAGCTTTCGGAAGCATGTAATCGATATGAGGCACAAACGACATGGCTGAATCGAAAACAACCCCAAGATCACGAATAGTTTCAACTGTCGTCAATGTATGTTCACCAAGTTTAAAGCGGTATGAAATAGGATGATGGGATTTGTTATATGATATGTGAAAACATTTAGAGATATTTAAAGGTATTCTATTCGAAATGCACCAATTGTATATATTATCAAGATCAGCCTGCAGATAAACTGCATCCAATAATGAATCTACTTTCGAAAAAATCTTAAGATCGTCTGCGTAAAGCAGAAATTGGGATCTAAAGAAACAAGAAGAAATATCATTAATGAACAAATTGAAGAACAAGGGACCTAATACACTCCCCTGTGGAACACCAGATGTTTGAACATATGGTGTAGAAATGAAATCAGCAATCCTTACTCTACAGATTCTATTTGATAAGTAGGAATCAATCCATTGTAAAAAAGATGAGTGGAAGCCTAAACATTGTAATTTGTATATTAATATCGAATGGGACACTTTATCAAAAGCTTTGGAGAAGTCCGTATATATTGTCTCAACTTGGCTTTTATGCTCCAATGCTGAGATGCAATATTCACTAAATGTTGCAAGATTTGTAACTGTGGATCTGCCAGTGAAAAATCCGTGCTGTTGCGGAGAAATAACTGATTTTGTTAAGAAAAACAACCTTTTGTATACAATACGCTCAAATAACTTTGACACGCAGGATAATTTAGATATAGGCCGGTAACAAGAAACATCATGTTTATTGCCGCTTTTAAAAACTGGGGTGATTGATGCTGTTTTCCAGCAGTTTAAAAAAACACCTTCTTTGAGGGACAAATTGAAAATATGCGTGATAGCAATGCACAGACTATTGTTGCATTTTTTAAGGAGGAAATAACAAAGACCATCGGCATCAATTTTAGTGTCGTTCTTCGAACCATGTATTGCTTCAAAAACCTCATCTTTTGAAATGCACATAGATCCAATATTCAAATTGGTTTGCGATAAACAAAATTCACCATTAAAAGATGTGGGAACTTCAAAATTAGATTTAAAATATTCGGCAAAAAAGTTAACAGCATCATTACCTGAAATAGAGGTCCTACCATTCAGAGAGACTGTGGTAGGGATATCAGATTGTTTCTTTTTAGAATTTATGAATGACCAAAATGCTTTGGGATTAGATTTTATTTCTGATTCCTTATTGAGTATATAATGTTTATATAGATATTTGTTTAGGAAATTAAATTCACGTTGATAGTGAATAAATTTTTCCCTATCATAAGGGAAGTTTGATTTGATGAATCTTCTTTGAAATTTATTACGAAGATTTTTAATTTTCTTCAGATTTTTGTTGTACCAAGGCTGTTTATAAGATGTGTTTGTCCTTCGCGGAACATGTTCGTTTATAATATTAGACATTTCTCTTATGAATAAGTCATAACAGTGCTGAGTCGAACTACCTTCAAACAATGCAATCCAGTTAACAGAGGCAATATAGAATTAAGCAATTCAAAATTACATTTATAAAAATTAAAATTTGCAGTATCATTATTTAAAGAACTTTGCATATAAAGAAATGAATCTATTTCAATTACCAATGGGTTGTGATGTATATTCGACGGCGATAGAGGTGATAAAGATTCACTAAGATAAAATTTACATTCATCAGATACAAATACAAGGTCAAGAAAACGTTGAAGGTTATTTGAGACATGATTAATTTGAACTAAGCCCATGGCAAGAAGAGTATCAATAAAAGAAATTTCATAATCTCTAGTAACATTTATAGGATCTAAAAACTCACTACAATCATGACGGGCCCATGAGATGTTTGGTAGGTTGAAATCGCCCAGTACACACAAAAACGAATTGTTATTGACCACTCCATCCAGCGTTAATATATTAGAAACGTGTTTATCGTATAAACTCCCAGGACTGCCAGGTGGTACATATGAAATGCATAAGTATATTTTGACCTTGTCACCACGAACGCATATAATTAGCTGATCAAGTAAGCCATTATCATTATATATATCATAAAGCTCCGATTTTAACTCCTTCTTTACTGCTAAAAGCACTCCACCTCCTCTCGAACAACCAGTGATATCGCCATTACGGTCTTTTCTGTAGACATCAAACAAGTTTGCATCAAAGAATTCAGAACTAAAAAAGTCCTCATTTAGCCACGTTTCCACAAGAGCAATAACATCAAAGTCACATTGGGACGAAAATTCAAAAATTTGCTTAGATTTTGTACGCATGCCAGAAACATTCTGGTAATAAATTGATAATCTGCTATTGACGTCAGCTAGTTTTGTTGATTTTGGGTTAGGTTCCTCCGAAAATTTATAAAGGGACGGACCTTAATGTCCATAGGCCAAATCTTTGGATCCAAAATGTCGTTATAAAAACAGGAAGAAATGCCAAATTTAAAATTAACCTTCTTCAAATTCGAAGTGTCAGCATCTTTTTTTAATAATTTAAAACATTGCATATGTTCTTTCGCAATACTAGATTTCTTTGCCACATAATCAATAACTTGATCAGCAGAAACACTCGGCTTAAAGGATGCCAAATGTATCCATTTTTTTGATTTAATAACATCTAACTCATTAGGTTCTGAGTTAGCACCAAAAACAATTCTACGTCTTCTATGCCTACGCCTCTGAACATCAACCCAGTCATGGGTATTAACTGCAGGTTGGACAGTTGCATCAAACATGTCGTTGCTAGCATTATCAGTATCAGCATGACTTACAGTATTAGCATCTGTGTGTTGTGACGATAGCGACGAACAAGATAAAGGGGGGAATATTATTTTCTTGTTTTTATCATTAGCCTTTTGTTGCGTTTTAGATGTGGAATGCGATACAACAACAGCTTGATGGTTACTTTGTTGTTTGTTTATTTCTTCATGTTTTGCTTGACTCTCTTGTTTGCCGTCCTCCATAATCTTTTCTTTTAGTTCAGATAATTGAGCAGATATTGAGTTTTTTATTAGCTCACGTAACTCTCTCACTTCACTAGACAATGAAGAGACATGAGAGATTAGGTTAGACGTAACTTTTAGGCAATCATTGCAATTGTATACAATGTTAGGATTTTGTAAAAACAGTTCACCGAATTTATCTTCAATTTTTGCACAAATTAGATGGTATCTTGCTCTGCATAAATGGCAGGCAATAAACTTAGATTTTAGCGCATTAAAACATTTCGCGCACAAAGTGTTTGCAGGAGGATCCATTACACACGACCGATTTAGAATGCAGTCAGTCAGAGACTTTTCCAATACAAAAGTTCACCGGAGATGACTTTTCTCATACAAAAGTTCACCGGAGATGACTTTCCCAATACAAAAGTTCACCGGAGATGACTTTTCCCATACAAAAGTTCACCGGAGATGACTTTCCCAATACAAAAGTTCACCGGAGATGACTTTTCCCATACAAAAGTTCACCGGAGATGACTTTCCCAATACAAAAGTTCACCGGAGATGACTTTTCCCATACAAAAGTTCACCGGAGATGACTTTCCCAATACAAAAGTTCACCGGAGATGACTTTTCCCATACAAAAGTTCACCGGAGATGACTTTCCCAATACAAAAGTTCACCGGAGATGACTTTCCCAATACAAAAGTTCACCGGAGATGACTTTTCCCATACAAAAGTTCACCGGAGATGACTTTTCCCATACAAAAGTTCACCGGAGATGACTTTTCCCATACAAAAGTTCACCGGAGATGACTTTCCCAATACAAAAGTTCACCGGGCATGACTTTCCCAATACAAAAGTTCACCGGAGATGACTTTCCCAATACAAAAGTTCACCGGAGATGACTTTCCCATACAAAAGTTCACCGGAGATGACTTTCCCAATATAAAAGTTCACCGGGCACGACTTTCCCAATACAAAAGTTCACCGGAGATGACTTTCCCAATATAAAAGTTCACCGGGCATGACTTTCCCAATACAAAAGTTCACCGGGCACGACTTTCCCAATACAAAAGTTCACCGGAGATGACTTTCCCAATACAAAAGTTCACCGGGCACGACTTTCCCAATACAAAAGTTCACCGGAGATGACTTTTCCCATACAAAAGTTCACCGGAGATGACTTTCCCAATACAAAAGTTCACCGGATATGACTTTTCCCATACAAAAGTTCACCGGAGATGACTTTCCCAATACAAAAGTTCACCGGAGATGGCTTTCCCAATACAAAAGTTCACCGGGCATGACTTTCCCAATACAAAAGTTCACCGGGCACGACTTTCCCAATACAAAAGTTCACCGGGCATGACTTTCCCAATACAAAAGTTCACCGGGCATGACTTTCCCAATACAAAAGTTCACCGTTCATGACTTTCCCAATACAAAAGTTCACCGGAGATGACTTTTCGCATACAAAAGTTCACCGGAGATGACTTTCCCAATACAAAAGTTCACCGGAGATGACTTTTCCCATACAAAAGTTCACCGGAGATGACTTTCCCAATACAAAAGTTCACCGGAGATGACTTTTCCAATACAAAAGTTCACCGGATATGACTTTCCCATACAAAAGTTCACCGGAGATGACTTTCCCAATACAAAAGTTCACCGGAGATGACTTTTCCCATACAAAAGTTCACCGGAGATGACTTTCCCAATACAAAAGTTCACCGGAGATGACTTTTCCCATACAAAAGTTCACCGGAGATGACTTTCCCAATACAAAAGTTCACCGGAGATGACTTTCCCAATACAAAAGTTCACCGGAGATGACTTTTCCCATACAAAAGTTCACCGGAGATGACTTTTCCCATACAAAAGTTCACCGGAGATGACTTTCCCATACAAAAGTTCACCGGAGATGACTTTCCCAATACAAAAGTTCACCGGAGATGACTTTTCCCATACAAAAGTTCACCGGAGATGACTTTCCCAATACAAAAGTTCACCGGAGATGACTTTCCCAATATAAAAGTTCACCGGGCATGACTTTCCCAATACAAAAGTTCACCGGGCATGACTTTCCCAATACAAAAGTTCACCGGAGATGACTTTTCCCATACAAAAGTTCACCGGAGATGACTTTTCCCATACAAAAGTTCACCGGAGATGACTTTTCCCATACAAAAGTTCACCGGAGATGACTTTCCCAATACAAAAGTTCACCGGAGATGACTTTCCCAATACAAAAGTTCACCGGAGATGACTTTTCCCATACAAAAGTTCACCGGAGATGACTTTCCCAATACAAAAGTTCACCGGAGATGACTTTCCCAATACAAAAGTTCACCGGAGATGACTTTTCCCATACAAAAGTTCACCGGAGATGACTTTCCCAATACAAAAGTTCACCGGAGATGACTTTTCCCATACAAAAGTTCACCGGAGATGACTTTTCCCATAAAAGAGATGACTTTCCCAATACAAAAGTTCACCGGAGATGACTTTCCCAATACAAAAGTTCACCGGAGATGACTTTTCCCATACAAAAGTTCACCGGAGATGACTTTCCCAATACAAAAGTTCACCGGAGATGACTTTCCCAATACAAAAGTTCACCGGAGATGACTTTTCCCATACAAAAGTTCACCGGATATGACTTTCCCAATACAAAAGTTCACAGGAGATGGCTTTCCCAATACAAAAGTTCACCGGAGATGACTTTTCCCATTCAAAAGTTCACCGGAGATGACTTTCCCAATACAAAAGTTCACCGGAGATGACTTTTCCCATACAAAAGTTCACCGGAGATGACTTTCCCAATACAAAAGTTCACCGGAGATGACTTTTCCCATACAAAAGTTCACCGGAGATGACTTTCCCAATACAAAAGTTCACCGGAGATGACTTTTCCCATACAAAAGTTCACCGGAGATGACTTTCCCACTACAAAAGTTCACCGGGCATGACTTTCCCAATACAAAAGTTCACCGGGCATGACTTTCCCAATACAAAAGTTCACCGGAGATGACTTTTCCCATACAAAAGTTCACCGGAGATGACTTTCCCAATACAAAAGTTCACCGGAGATGACTTTCCCAATACAAAAGTTCACCGGAGATGACTTTCCCAATACAAAAGTTCACCGGAGATGACTTTTCCCATACAAAAGTTCACCGGAGATGACTTTCCCAATACAAAAGTTCACCGGAGATGACTTTTCCCATACAAAAGTTCACCGGAGATGACTTTCCCAATACAAAAGTTCACCGGAGATGACTTTTCCCATACAAAAGTTCACCGCAGATGACTTTCCCAATACAAAAGTTCACCGAAGATGACTTTTCCCATACAAAAGTTCACCGGAGATGACTTTCCCAATACAAAAGTTCACCGGAGATGACTTTCCCAATACAAAAGTTCACCGGAGATGACTTTCCCAATACAAAAGTTCACCGGAGATGACTTTTCCCATACAAAAGTTCACCGGAGATGACTTTCCCAATACAAAAGTTCACCGGAGATGACTTTTCCCATACAAAAGTTCACCGGAGATGACTTTCCCAATACAAAAGTTCACCGGAGATGACTTTCCCAATACAAAAGTTCACCGGAGATGACTTTCCCAATACAAAAGTTCACCGGAGATGACTTTTCCCATACAAAAGTTCACCGGAGATGACTTTCCCAATACAAAAGTTCACCGGGCATGACTTTCCCAATATAAAAGTTCACCGGGCATGACTTTCCCAATACAAAAGTTCACCGGAGATGACTTTTCCCATACAAAAGTTCACCGGAGATGACTTTCCCAATACAAAAGTTCACCGGAGATGACTTTCCCAATACAAAAGTTCACCGGAGATGACTTTTCCCATACAAAAGTTCACCGGAGATGACTTTCCCAATACAAAAGTTCACCGGAGATGACTTTTCCCATACAAAAGTTCACCGGAGATGACTTTCCCAATACAAAAGTTCACCGGAGATGACTTTTCCCATACAAAAGTTCACCGGAGATGACTTTCCCAATATAAAAGTTCACCGGGCATGACTTTCCCAATACAAAAGTTCACCGGAGATGACTTTCCCAATACAAAAGTTCACCGGAGATGACTTTTCCCATACAAAAGTTCACCGGAGATGACTTTCCCAATACAAAAGTTCACCGGGCATGACTTTCCCAAAACAAAAGTTCACCGGGCATGACTTTCCCAATACAAAAGTTCACCGGAGATGACTTTCCCAATACAAAAGTTCACCGGAGATGACTTTTCCCATACAAAAGTTCACCGGAGATGACTTTTCCCATACAAAAGTTCACCGGGCATGACTTTCCCAATACAAAAGTTCACCGGGCATGACTTTCCCAATACAAAAGTTCACCGGGCATGACTTTCCCAATACAAAAGTTCACCGGATATGACTTTTCCCATACAAAAGTTCACCGGAGATGACTTTCCCAATACAAAAGTTCACCGGAGATGACTTTTCCCATACAAAAGTTCACCGGTGATGACTTTCCCAATACAAAAGTTCACCGGAGATGACTTTCCCAATACAAAAGTTCACCGGAGATGACTTTCCCAATACAAAAGTTCACCGGAGATGACTTTTCCCATACAAAAGTTCACCGGAGATGACTTTTCCCATACAAAAGTTCACCGGAGATGACTTTCCCAATACAAAAGTTCACCGGGCATGACTTTCCCAAAACAAAAGTTCACCGGGCATGACTTTCCCAATACAAAAGTTCACCGGAGATGACTTTCCCAATACAAAAGTTCACCGGAGATGACTTTTCCCATACAAAAGTTCACCGGAGATGACTTTTCCCATACAAAAGTTCACCGGAGATGACTTTCCCAATACAAAAGTTCACCGGAGATGACTTTCCCAATACAAAAGTTCACCGGAGATGACTTTCCCAATACAAAAGTTCATCGGAGATGACTTTCCCAATACAAAAGTTCACCGGAGATGACTTTCCCAATACAAAAGTTCACCGGGCACGACTTTCCCAATACAAAAGTTCACCGGAGATGACTTTCCCAATACAAAAGTTCACCGGAGATGACTTTCTCAATACAAAAGTTCACCGGAGATGACTTTTCCCATACAAAAGTTCACCGGAGATGACTTTCCCAATACAAAAGTTCACCGGAGATGACTTTCCCAATACAAAAGTTCACCGGAGATGACTTTCCCAATACAAAAGTTCACCGGGCACGACTTTCCCAATACAAAAGTTCACCGGAGATGACTTTCCCAATATAAAAGTTCACCGGAGATGACTTTTCCCATACAAAAGTTCACCGGAGATGACTTTCCCAATACAAAAGTTCACCGGAGATGACTTTCCCAATACAAAAGTTCACCGGAGATGACTTTTCCCATACAAAAGTTCACCGGAGATGACTTTTCCCAATACAAAAGTTCACCGGAGATGACTTTCCCAATACAAAAGTTCACCGGAGATGACTTTCCCAATACAAAAGTTCACCGGAGATGACTTTTCCCATACAAAAGTTCACCGGAGATGACTTTCCCAATACAAAAGTTCACCGGAGATGACTTTTCCCATACAAAAGTTCACCGGAGATGACTTTCCCAATACAAAAGTTCACCGGAGATTACTTTTCCCATACAAAAGTTCACCGGAGATGACTTTCCCAATACAAAAGTTCACCGGAGATGACTTTTCCCATACAAAAGTTCACCGGAGATGACTTTTCCCATACAAAAGTTCACCGGAGATGACTTTTCCCATACAAAAGTTCACCGGAGATGACTTTCCCAATACAAAAGTTCACCGGAGATGACTTTTCCCATACCAAAGTTCACCGGAGATGACTTTCCCAATACAAAAGTTCACCGGAGATGACTTTTCCCATACAAAAGTTCACCGGAGATGACTTTCCCAATACAAAAGTTCACCGGAGATGACTTTTCCCATACAAAAGTTCACCGGAGATGACTTTCCCAATACAAAAGTTCACCGGAGATGACTTTCCCAATACAAAAGTTCACCGGAGATGACTTTCCCAATACAAAAGTTCACCGGAGATGACTTTTCCCATACAAAAGTTCACCGGAGATGACTTTCCCAATACAAAAGTTCACCGGAGATGACTTTTCCCATACAAAAGTTCACCGGAGATGACTTTCCCAATACAAAAGTTCACCGGAGATGACTTTCCCAATACAAGAGTTCACCGGAGATGACTTTCCCAATACAAAAGTTCACCGGAGATGACTTTTCCCATACAAAAGTTCACCGGAGATGACTTTCCCAATACAAAAGTTCACCGGAGATGACTTTCCCAATACAAAAGTTCACCGGAGATGACTTTTCTCATACAAAAGTTCACCGGAGATGACTTTCCCAATACAAAAGTTCACCGGGCATGACTTTCCCAATACAAAAGTTCACCGGAGATGACTTTTCCCATACAAAAGTTCACCGGAGATGCCTTTTCCCATACAAAAGTTCACCGGAGATGACTTTCCCAATACAAAATTTCACCGGGCATGACTTTCCCAATACAAAAGTTCACCGGAGATGACTTTCCCAATACAAAAGTTCACCGGAGATGACTTTTCCCATACAAAAGTTCACCGGAGATGACTTTCCCAATACAAAAGTTCACCGGAGATGACTTTTCCCATACAAAAGTTCACCGGAGATGACTTTCCCAATACAAAAGTTCACCGGAGATGACTTTCCCAATACAAAAGTTCACCGGAGATGACTTTCCCAATACAAAAGTTCACCGGGCATGACTTTCCCAATACAAAAGTTCACCGGAGATGACTTTCCCAATACAAAAGTTCACCGGGCATGACTTTCCCAAAACAAAAGTTCACCGGGCATGACTTTCCCAATATAAAAGTTCACCGGGCATGACTTTCCCAATACAAAAGTTCACCGGAGATAACTTTTCCCATACAAAAGTTCACCGGAGATGACTTTTCCAATACAAAAGTTCACCGGAGATGACTTTCCCAATACAAAAGTTCACCGGAGATGACTTTTCCCATACAAAAGTTCACCGGAGATGACTTTCCCAATACAAAAGTTCACCGGAGATGACTTTTCCCATACAAAAGTTCACCGGAGATGACTTTCCCAATACAAAAGTTCACCGGAGATGACTTTTCCCATACAAAAGTTCACCGGAGATGACTTTTCCCATACAAAAGTTCACCGGAGATTTCTTTCCCAATACAAAAGTTCACCGGAGATGATTTTCCCAATACAAAAGTTCACCGGAGATGACTTTTCCCATACAAAAGTTCACCGGAGATGACTTTCCCAATATAAAAGTTCACCGGGCATGACTTTCCCAATACAAAAGTTCACCGGAGATGACTTTCCCAATACAAAAGTTCACCGGAGATGACTTTTCCCATACAAAAGTTCACCGGAGATGACTTTCCCAATACAAAAGTTCACCGGGCATGACTTTCCCAAAACAAAAGTTCACCGGGCATGACTTTCCCAATACAAAAGTTCACCGGAGATGACTTTCCCAATGCAAAAGTTCACCGGAGATGACTTTCCCAATACAAAAGTTCACCGGAGATGACTTTTCCCATACAAAAGTTCACCGGAGATGACTTTTCCCATACAAAAGTTCACCGGGCATGACTTTCCCAATACAAAAGTTCACCGGGCATGACTTTCCCAATACAAAAGTTCACCGGGCATGACTTTCCCAATACAAAAGTTCACCGGAGATGACTTTTCCCATACAAATGTTCACCGGAGATGACTTTCCCAATACAAAAGTTCACCGGAGATGACTTTTCCCATACAAAAGTTCACCGGAGATGACTTTCCCAATACAAAAGTTCACCGGAGATGACTTTCCCAATACAAAAGTTCACCGGAGATGACTTTCCCAATACAAAAGTTCACCGGAGATGACTTTTCCCATACAAAAGTTCACCGGAGATGACTTTTCCCATACAAAAGTTCACCGGAGATGACTTTCCCAATACAAAAGTTCACCGGGCATGACTTTCCCAAAACAAAAGTTCACCGGGCATGACTTTCCCAATACAAAAGTTCACCGGAGATGACTTTCCCAATACAAAAGTTCACCGGAGATGACTTTTCCCATACAAAAGTTCACCGGAGATGACTTTCCCAATACAAAAGTTCACCGGAGATGACTTTTCCCATACAAAAGTTCACCGGAGATGACTTTCCCAATACAAAAGTTCACCGGAGATGACTTTCCCAATACAAAAGTTCACCGGAGATGACTTTCCCAATACAAAAGTTCACCGGGCACGACTTTCCCAATACAAAAGTTCACCGGAGATGACTTTCCCAATACAAAAGTTCACCGGAGATGACTTTCCCAATACAAAAGTTCACCGGAGATGACTTTCTCAATACAAAAGTTCACCGGAGATGACTTTTCCCATACAAAAGTTCACCGGAGATGACTTTCTCAATACAAAAGTTCACCGGAGATGACTTTTCCCATACAAAAGTTCACCGGAGATGACTTTCCCAATACAAAAGTTCACCGGAGATGACTTTTCCCATACAAAAGTTCACCGGAGATGACTTTTCCCATACAAAAGTTCACCGGAGATGACTTTCCCAATACAAAAGTTCACCGGAGATGACTTTCCCAATACAAAAGTTCACCGGAGATGACTCTCCCAATACAAAAGTTCACCGGGCATGACTTTTCCAATATAAAAGTTCACCGGAGATGACTTTCCCAATACAAAAGTTCACCGGGCATGACTTTCCCAATACAAAAGTTCACCGGGCATGACTTTCCCAATCCAAAAGTTCACCGGGCATGACTTTCCCAATACAATAGTTCACCGGGCATGACTTTCCCAATACAAAAGTTCACCGGGCATGACTTTTCCAATATAAAAGTTCACCGGAGATGACTTTCCCAATACAAAAGTTCACCGGGCATGACTTTCCCAATACAAAAGTTCACCGGGCATGACTTTCCCAATACAAAAGTTCACCGGACATGACTTTCCCAATACAAAAGTTCGCCGGGCATGACTTTCCCAATACAAAAGTTCACCGGAGATGACTTTCCCAATACAAAAGTTCACCGGAGATGACTTTCCCAATACAAAAGTTCACCGGAGATGACTTTCCCAAAACAAAAGTTCACCGGAGATGACTTTCCCAATACAAAAGTTCACCGGAGATGACTTTCCCAATACAAAAGTTCACCGGAGATGACTTTCCCAATACAAAAGTTCACCGGAGATGACTTTCCCAATACAAAAGTTCAGCGGAGATGACTTTTCCCATACAAAAGTTCACCGGAGATGACTTTCCCAATACAAAAGTTCACCGGAGATGACTTTCCCAATACAAAAGTTCACCGGAGATGACTTTCCCAATACAAAAGTTCACCGGGCACGACTTTCCCAATACAAAAGTTCACCGGAGATGACTTTCCCAATATAAAAGTTCACCGGAGATGACTTTTCCCATACAAAAGTTCAGCGGAGATGACTTTCCCAATACAAAAGTTCACCGGAGATGACTTTCCCAATACAAAAGTTCACCGGAGATGACTTTTCCCATACAAAAGTTCACCGGAGATGACTTTTCCCAATACAAAAGTTCACCGGAGATGACTTTCCCAATACAAAAGTTCACCGGAGATGACTTTCCCAATACAAAAGTTCACCGGAGATGACTTTTCCCATACAAAAGTTCACCGGAGATGACTTTCCCAATACAAAAGTTCACCGGAGATGACTTTTCCCATACAAAAGTTCACCGGAGATGACTTTCCCAATACAAAAGTTCACCGGAGATGACTTTTCCCATACAAAAGTTCACCGTAGATGACTTTCCCAATACAAAAGTTCACCGGAGATGACTTTTCCCATACAAAAGTTCACCGGAGATGACTTTCCCAATACAAAAGTTCACCGGAGATGACTTTTCCCATACAAAAGTTCACCGGAGATGACTTTCCCAATACAAAAGTTCACCGGAGATGACTTTCCTAATACAAAAGTTCACCGGGCATGACTTTTCCAATATAAAAGATCACCGGAGATGACTTTCCCAATACAAAAGTTCACCGGGCATGACTTTCCCAATACAAAAGTTCACCGGGCATGACTTTCCCAATCCAAAAGTTCACCGGGCATGACTTTCCCAATACAATAGTTCACCGGGCATGACTTTCCCAATACAAAAGTTCACCGGGCATGACTTTTCCAATATAAAAGTTCACCGGAGATGACTTTCCCAATACAAAAGTTCACCGGGCATGACTTTCCCAATACAAAAGTTCACCGGGCATGACTTTCCCAATACAAAAGTTCACCGGGCATGACTTTCCCAATACAAAAGTTCGCCGGGCATGACTTTCCCAATACAAAAGTTCACCGGAGATGACTTTCCCAATACAAAAGTTCACTGGAGATGACTTTCCCAATACAAAAGTTCACCGGAGATGACTTTCCCAATACAAAAGTTCACCGGAGATGACTTTCCCAATACAAAAGTTCACCGGAGATGACTTTCCCAATACTAAAGTTCACCGGAGATGACTTTCCCAATACAAAAGTTCACCGGAGATGACTTTCCCAATACAAAAGTTCACCGGAGATGACTTTCCCAATACAAAAGTTCACCGGAGATGACTTTTCCCATACAAAAGTTCACCGGAGATGACTTTCCCAATACAAAAGTTCACCGGAGATGACTTTCCCAATACAAAAGTTCACCGGAGATGACTTTTCCCATACAAAAGATCACCGGAGATGACTTTCCCAATACAAAAGTTCACCGGAGATGACTTTTCCCATACAAAAGTTCACCGGAGATGACTTTCCCAATACAAAAGTTCACCGGAGATGACTTTTTCCATACAAAAGTTCACCGGAGATGACTTTCCCAATACAAAAGTTCACCGGAGATGACTTTCCCAATACAAAAGTTCACCGGAGATGACTTTTCCCATACAAAAGTTCACCGGAGATGACTTTTCCCATACAAAAGTTCACCGGAGATGACTTTCCCATACAAAAGTTCACCGGAGATGACTTTCCCAATACAAAAGTTCACCGGAGATGACTTTTCCCATACAAAAGTTCACCGGAGATGACTTTCCCAATACAAAAGTTCACCGGAGATGGCTTTCCCAATATAAAAGTTCACCGGGCATGACTTTCCCAATACAAAAGTTCACCGGGCATGACTTTCCCAATACAAAAGTTCACCGGAGATGACTTTTCCCATACAAAAGTTCACCGGAGATTACTTTTCCCATACAAAAGTTCAGCGGAGATGACTTTTCCCATACAAAAGTTCACCGGAGATGACTTTCCCAATACAAAAGTTCACCGGAGGTGACTTTCCCAATACAAAAGTTCACCGGAGATGACTTTTCCCATACAAAAGTTCACCGGAGATGACTTTCCCAATACAAAAGTTCACCGGAGATGACTTTCCCAATACAAAAGTTCACCGGAGATGACTTTTCCCATACAAAAGTTCACCGGAGATGACTTTCCCAATACAAAAGTTCACCGGAGATGACTTTTCCCATACAAAAGTTCACCGGAGATGACTTTTCCCATACAAAAGTTCACCGGAGATGACTTTCCCAATACAAAAGTTCACCGGAGATGACTTTCCCAATACAAAAGTTCACCGGAGATGACTTTTCCCATACAAAAGTTCACCGGAGATGACTTTCCCAATACAAAAGTTCACCGGAGATGACTTTCCCAATGCAAAAGTTCACCGGAGATGACTTTTCCCATACAAAAGTTCACCGGAGATGACTTTCCCAATACAAAAGTTCACCGGAGATGACTTTTCCCATACAAAAGTTCACCGGAGATGACTTTCCCAATACAAAAGTTCACCGGAGATGACTTTTCCCATACAAAAGTTCACCGTAGATGACTTTCCCAATACAAAAGTTCACCGGAGATGACTTTTCCCATACAAAAGTTCACCGGAGATGACTTTTCCCATACAAAAGTTCACCGGAGATGACTTTCCCAATACAAAAGTTCACCGGAGATGACTTTCCCAATACAAAAGTTCACCGGAGATGACTTTCCTAATACAAAAGTTCACCGGGCATGACTTTTCCAATATAAAAGTTCACCGGAGATGACTTTCCCAATACAAAAGTTCACCGGGCATGACTTTCCCAATACAAAAGTTCACCGGGCATGACTTTCCCAATACAATAGTTCACCGGGCATGACTTTCCCAATACAAAAGTTCACCGGGCATGACTTTTCCAATATAAAAGTTCACCGGAGATGACTTTCCCAATACAAAAGTTCACCGGGCATGACTTTCCCAATACAAAAGTTCACCGGGCATAACTTTCCCAATACAAAAGTTCACCGGGCATGACTTTCCCAATACAAAAGTTCGCCGGGCATTACTTTCCCAATACAAAAGTTCACCGGAGATGACTTTCCCAATACAAAAGTTCACCGGAGATGACTTTCCCAATACAAAAGTTCACCGGAGATGACTTTCCCAATACAAAAGTTCACCGGAGATGACTTTCCCAATACAAAAGTTCACCGGAGATGACTTTCCCAATACAAAAGTTCACCGGAGATGACTTTCCCAATACAAAAGTTCACCGGAGATGACTTTCCCAATACAAAAGTTCACCGGAGATGACTTTCCCAATACAAAAGTTCACCGGAGATGACTTTTCCCATACAAAAGTTCACCGTAGATGACTTTCCCAATACAAAAGTTCACCGGAGATGACTTTTCCCATACAAAAGTTCACCGGAGATGACTTTTCCCATACAAAAGTTCACCGGATATGACTTTCCCAATACAAAAGTTCACCGGAGATGACTTTCCCAATACAAAAGTTCACCGGAGATGACTTTCCTAATACAAAAGTTCACCGGGCATGACTTTTCCAATATAAAAGATCACCGGAGATGACTTTCTCAATACAAAAGTTCACCGGGCATGACTTTCCCAATACAAAAGTTCACCGGGCATGACTTTCCCAATCCAAAAGTTCACCGGGCATGACTTTCCCAATACAATAGTTCACCGGGCATGACTTTCCCAATACAAAAGTTCACCGGGCATGACTTTTCCAATATAAAAGTTCACCGGAGATGACTCTCCCAATACAAAAGTTCACCGGTCATGACTTTCCCAATACAAAAGTTCACCGGGCATGACTTTCCCAATACAAAAGTTCACCGGGCATGACTTTCCCAATACAAAAGTTCGCCGGGCATGACTTTCCCAATACAAAAGTTCACCGGAGATGACTTTCCCAATACAAAAGTTCACCGGAGATGACTTTCCCAATACAAAAGTTCACCGGAGATGACTTTCCCAATACAAAAGTTCACCGGAGATGACTTTCCCAATACAAAAGTTCACCGGAGATGACTTTCCCAATACAAAAGTTCACCGGAGATGACTTTCCCAATACAAAAGTTCACCGGAGATGACTTTCCCAATACAAAAGTTCACCGGAGATGACTTTCCCAATACAAAAGTTCACCGGAGATGACTTTTCCCATACAAAAGTTCACCGGAGATGACTTTCCCAATACAAAAGTTCACCGGAGATGACTTTTCCCATACAAAAGATCACCGGAGATGACTTTCCCAATACAAAAGTTCACCGGAGATGACTTTTCCCATACAAAAGTTCACCGGAGATGACTTTCCCAATACAAAAGTTCACCGGAGATGACTTTTCCCATACAAAAGTTCACCGGAGATGACTTTCCCAATACAAAAGTTCACCGGAGATGACTTTCCCAATACAAAAGTTCACCGGAGATGACTTTTCCCATACAAAAGTTCACCGGAGATGACTTTTCCCATACAAAAGTTCACCGGAGATGACTTTCCCATACAAAAGTTCACCGGAGATGACTTTCCCAATACAAAAGTTCACCGGAGATGACTTTTCCCATACAAAAGTTCACCGGAGATGACTTTCCCAATACAAAAGTTCACCGGAGATGGCTTTCCCAATATAAAAGTTCACCGGGCATGACTTTCCCAATACAAAAGTTCACCGGGCATGACTTTCCCAATACAAAAGTTCACCGGAGATGACTTTTCCCATACAAAAGTTCACCGGAGATTACTTTTCCCATACAAAAGTTCAGCGGAGATGACTTTTCCCATACAAAAGTTCACCGGAGATGACTTTCCCAATACAAAAGTTCACCGGAGGTGACTTTCCCAATACAAAAGTTCACCGGAGATGACTTTTCCCATACAAAAGTTCACCGGAGATGACTTTCCCAATACAAAAGTTCACCGGAGATGACTTTCCCAATACAAAAGTTCACCGGAGATGACTTTTCCCATACAAAAGTTCACCGGAGATGACTTTCCCAATACAAAAGTTCACCGGAGATGACTTTTCCCATACAAAAGTTCACCGGAGATGACTTTTCCCATACAAAAGTTCACCGGAGATGACTTTCCCAATACAAAAGTTCACCGGAGATGACTTTCCCAATACAAAAGTTCGCCGGGCATGACTTTCCCAATACAAAAGTTCACCGGAGATGACTTTCCCAATACAAAAGTTCACCGGAGATGACTTTCCCAATACAAAAGTTCACCGGAGATGACTTTCCCAATACAAAAGTTCACCGGAGATGACTTTCCCAATACAAAAGTTCACCGGAGATGACTTTCCCAATACAAAAGTTCACCGGAGATGACTTTCCCAATACAAAAGTTCACCGGAGATGACTTTCCCAATACAAAAGTTCACCGGAGATGACTTTCCCAATACAAAAGTTCACCGGAGATGACTTTCCCAATACAAAAGTTCACCGGAGATGACTTTTCCCATACAAAAGTTCACCGTAGATGACTTTCCCAATACAAAAGTTCACCGGAGATGACTTTTCCCATACAAAAGTTCACCGGAGATGACTTTTCCCATACAAAAGTTCACCGGATATGACTTTCCCAATACAAAAGTTCACCGGAGATGACTTTCCCAATACAAAAGTTCACCGGAGATGACTTTCCTAATACAAAAGTTCACCGGGCATGACTTTTCCAATATAAAAGATCACCGGAGATGACTTTCTCAATACAAAAGTTCACCGGGCATGACTTTCCCAATACAAAAGTTCACCGGGCATGACTTTCCCAATACAAAAGTTCACCGGGCATGACTTTCCCAATACAATAGTTCACCGGGCATGACTTTCCCAATACAAAAGTTCACCGGGCATGACTTTTCCAATATAAAAGTTCACCGGAGATGACTCTCCCAATACAAAAGTTCACCGGTCATGACTTTCCCAATACAAAAGTTCACCGGGCATGACTTTCCCAATACAAAAGTTCACCGGGCATGACTTTCCCAATACAAAAGTTCGCCGGGCATGACTTTCCCAATACAAAAGTTCACCGGAGATGACTTTCCCAATACAAAAGTTCACCGGAGATGACTTTCCCAATACAAAAGTTCACCGGAGATGACTTTCCCAATACAAAAGTTCACCGGAGATGACTTTCCCAATACAAAAGTTCACCGGAGATGACTTTCCCAATACAAAAGTTCACCGGAGATGACTTTCCCAATACAAAAGTTCACCGGAGATGACTTTCCCAATACAAAAGTTCACCGGAGATGACTTTCCCAATACAAAAGTTCACCGGAGATGACTTTTCCCATACAAAAGTTCACCGGAGATGACTTTCCCAATACAAAAGTTCACCGGAGATGACTTTCCCAATACAAAAGTTCACCGGAGATGACTTTTCCCATACAAAAGATCACCGGAGATGACTTTCCCAATACAAAAGTTCACCGGAGATGACTTTTCCCATACAAAAGTTCACCGGAGATGACTTTCCCAATACAAAAGTTCACCGGAGATGACTTTTCCCATACAAAAGTTCACCGGAGATGACTTTCCCAATACAAAAGTTCACCGGAGATGAATTTCCCAATACAAAAGTTCACCGGAGATGACTTTTCCCATACAAAAGTTCACCGGAGATGACTTTTCCCATACAAAAGTTCACCGGAGATGACTTTCCCATACAAAAGTTCACCGGAGATGACTTTCCCAATACAAAAGTTCACCGGAGATGACTTTTCCCATACAAAAGTTCACCGGAGATGACTTTCCCAATACAAAAGTTCACCGGAGATGGCTTTCCCAATATAAAAGTTCACCGGGCATGACTTTTCCAATACAAAAGTTCACCGGGCATGACTTTCCCAATACAAAAGTTCACCGGAGATGACTTTTCCCATACAAAAGTTCACCGGAGATTACTTTTCCCATACAAAAGTTCAGCGGAGATGACTTTTCCCATACAAAAGTTCACCGGAGATGACTTTCCCAATACAAAAGTTCACCGGAGGTGACTTTCCCAATACAAAAGTTCACCGGAGATGACTTTTCCCATACAAAAGTTCACCGGAGATGACTTTCCCAATACAAAAGTTCACCGGAGATGACTTTCCCAATACAAAAGTTCACCGGAGATGACTTTTCCCATACAAAAGTTCACCGGAGATGACTTTCCCAATACAAAAGTTCACCGGAGATGACTTTTCCCATACAAAAGTTCACCGGAGATGACTTTTCCCATACAAAAGTTCACCGGAGATGACCTTCCCAATACAAAAGTTCACCGGAGATGACTTTCCCAATACAAAAGTTCACCGGAGATGACTTTTCCCATACAAAAGTTCACCGGAGATGACTTTCCCAATACAAAAGTTCACCGGAGATGACTTTCCCAATACAAAAGTTCACCGGAGATGACTTTTCCCATACAAAAGTTCACCGGAGATGACTTTCCCAATACAAAAGTTCACCGGAGATGACTTTTCCAATACAAAAGTTCACCGGAGATGACTTTCCCAATACAAAAGTTCAACGGAGATGACTTTTCCCATACAAAAGTTCACCGTAGATGACTTTCCCAATACAAAAGTTCATCGGAGATGACTTTTCCCATACAAAAGTTTACCGGAGATGACTTTCCCAATACAAAAGTTCACCGGAGATGACTTTCCCAATACAAAAGTTCACCGGAGATGACTTTCCCAATACAAAAGTTCACCGGGCATGACTTTCCCAATACAAAAGTTCACCGGGCATGACTTTCCCAATACAAAAGTTCACCGGGCATGACTTTCCCAATACAAAAGTTCGCCGGGCATGACTTTCCCAATACAATAGTTCACCGGGCATGACTTTCCCAATACAAAAGTTCACCGGGCATGACTTTTCCAATATAAAAGTTCACCGGAGATGACTTTCCCAATACAAAAGTTCACCGGGCATGACTTTCCCAATACAAAAGTTCACCGGGCATGACTTTCCCAATCCAAAAGTTCACCGGGCATGACTTTCCCAATACAATAGTTCACCGGGCATGACTTTCCCAATACAAAAGTTCACCGGAGATGACTTTCCCAATACAAAAGTTCACCGGAGATGACTTTTCCCATACAAAAGTTCACCGGAGATGACTTTCCCAATACAAAAGTTCACCGGAGATGACTTTTCCCATACAAAAGTTCACCGGAGATGACTTTCCCAATACAAAAGTTCACCGGACATGACTTTCCCAATACAAAAGCTCACCGGAGATGACTTTTCCCATACAAAAGTTCACCGGAGATGACTTTCCCAATACAAAAGTTCACCGGAGATGACTTTCCCAATACAAAAGTTCACCGGAGATGACTTTTCCCATACAAAAGTTCACCGGAGATGACTTTCCCAATACAAAAGTTCACCGGGCATGACTTTCCCAATACAAAAGTTCACCGGAGATGACTTTTCCCATACAAAAGTTCACCGGAGATGACTTTTCCCATACAAAAGTTCACCGGAGATGACTTTCCCAATACAAAAGTTCACCGGGCATGACTTTCCCAATACAAAAGTTCACCGGAGATGACTTTCCCAATACAAAAGTTCACCGGAGATGACTTTTCCCATACAAAAGTTCACCGGAGATGACTTTCCCAATACAAAAGTTCACCGGAGATGACTTTCCCAATACAAAAGTTCACCGGAGATGACTTTCCCAATACAAAAGTTCACCGGAGATGACTTTCCCAATACAAAAGTTCACCGGAGATGACTTTTCCCATACAAAAGTTCACCGGAGATGACTTTCCCAATACAAAAGTTCACCGGAGATGACTTTTCCCATACAAAAGTTCACCGGAGATGACTTTCCCAATACAAAAGTTCACCGGGCATGACTTTCCCAATACAAAAGTTCACCGGAGATGACTTTCCCAATACAAAAGTTCACCGGAGATGACTTTCCCAATACAAAAGTTCACCGGAGATGACTTTCCCAATACAAAAGTTCACCGGAGATGACTTTCCCATACAAAAGTTCACCGGAGATGACTTTTCCCATACAAAAGTTCACCGGAGATGACTTTCCCAATTCAAAAGTTCACCGGAGATGACTTTCCCAATACAAAAGTTCACCGGAGATGACTTTCCCAATACAAAAGTTCACCGGAGATGTCTTTCCCAATACAAAAGTTCACCGGAGATGACTTTCCCAATATAAAAGTTCACCGGAGATGACTTTCCCAATACAAAAGTTCACCGGAGATGACTTTCCCAATACAAAAGTTCACCGGAGATGACTTTTCTCATACAAAAGTTCACCGGGCATGACTTTCCCAATACAAAAGTTCACCGGGCATGACTTTCCCAATACAAAAGTTTACCGGGCATGACTTTCCCAATACAAAAGTTCACCGGAGATGACTTTCCCAATACAAAAGTTCACCGGAGATGACTTTTCCCATACAAAAGTTCACCGGAGATGACTTTCCCAATACAAAAGTTCACCGGAGATGACTTTCCCAATATAAAAGTTCACCGGAGATGACTTTCCCAATACAAAAGTTCACCGGGCACGACTTTCCCAATACAAAAGTTCACCGGAGATGACTTTCCCAATATAAAAGTTCACCGGAGATGACTTTTCCCATACAAAAGTTCACCGGAGATGACTTTCCCAATACAAAAGTTCACCGGAGATGACTTTCCCAATACAAAAGTTCACCGGAGATGACTTTTCCCATACAAAAGTTCACCGGAGATGACTTTTCCCATACAAAAGTTCACCGGAGATGACCTTCCCAATACAAAAGTTCACCGGAGATGACTTTCCCAATACAAAAGTTCACCGGAGATGACTTTCCCAATACAAAAGTTCACCGGAGATGACTTTCCCAATACAAAAGTTCACCGGAGATGACTTTTCCCATACAAAAGTTCACCGGAGATGACTTTCCCAATATAAAAGTTCACCGGGCATGACTTTCCCAATACAAAAGTTCACCGGGCATGACTTTCCCAATACAAAAGTTCACCGGAGATGACTTTCCCATACAAAAGTTCACCGGAGATGACTTTTCCCATACAAAAGTTCACCGGAGATGACTTTTCCCATACAAAAGTTCACCGGAGATGACTTTTCCCATACAAAAATTCACCGGAGATGACTTTCCCAATACAAAAGTTCACCGGAGATGACTTTTCCCATACAAAAGTTCACCGGAGATGACTTTCCCAATACAAAAGTTCACCGGAGATGACTTTCCCAATACAAAAGTTCACCGGAGATGACTTTTCCCATACAAAAGTTCACCGGAGATGACTTTCCCAATACAAAAGTTCACCGGAGATGACTTTCCCAATACAAAAGTTCACCGGAGATGACTTTCCCAATACAAAAGTTCACCGCAGATGACTTTCCCAATACAAAAGTTCACCGGAGATGACTTTCCCAATACAAAAGTTCACCGGAGATGACTTTCCCAATACAAAAGTTCACCGGAGATGACTTTCCCAATACAAAAGTTCACCGGAGATGACTTTCCCAATACAAAAGTTCACCGGAGATGACTTTCCCAATACAAAAGTTCACCGGAGATGACTTTTCCCATACAAAAGTTCACCGGAGATGACTTTCCCAATACATAAGTTCACCGGAGATGACTTTCCCAATACAAAAGTTCACCGGAGATGACTTTTCCCATACAAAAGTTCACCGGAGATGACTTTCCCAATACAAAAGTTCACCGGAGATGACTTTTCCCATACAAAAGTTCACCGGAGATGACTTTCCCCATACAAAAGTTCACCGGAGATGACTTTCCCAATACAAAAGTTCACCGGAGATGACTTTTCCCATACAAAAGTTCACCGGAGATGACTTTCCCAATACAAAAGTTCACCGGAGATGACTCTCCCAATACAAAAGTTCACCGGAGATGACTTTTCCCATACAAAAGTTCACCGGAGATGACTTTTCCCATACAAAAGTTCACCGGAGATGACTTTCCCAATACAAAAGTTCACCGGAGATGACTTTTCCCATACAAAAGTTCACCGGAGATGACTTTCCCAATACAAAAGTTCACCGGAGATGACTTTCCCAATACAAAAGTTCACCGGAGATGACTTTTCCCATACAAAAGTTCACCGGAGATGACTTTCCCAATACAAAAGTTCACCGGAGATGACTTTCCCAATACAAAAGTTCACCGGAGATGACTTTTCCCATACAAAAGTTCACCGGAGATGACTTTCCCAATACAAAATTTCACCGGAGATGACTTTTCCCATACAAAAGTTCACCGGAGATGACTTTCCCAATACAAAAGTTCACCGGAGATGACTTTCCCAATACAAAAGTTCACCGGAGATGACGTTTCCCATACAAAAGTTCACCGGAGATGACTTTCCCAATACAAAAGTTCACCGGAGATGACTTTCCCAATACAAAAGTTCACCGGAGATGACTTTTCCCATACAAAAGTTCACCGGAGATGACTTTCCCAATACAAAAGTTCACCGGAGATGACTTTTCCCATACAAAAGTTCACCGGAGATGACTTTTCCCATACAAAAGTTCACCGGAGATGACTTTCCCAATACAAAAGTTCACCGGAGATGACTTTCCCAATACAAAAGTTCACCGGAGATGACTTTTCCCATACAAAAGTTCACCGGAGATGACTTTCCCAATACAAAAGTTCACCGGAGATGACTTTCCCAATACAAAAGTTCACCGGAGATGACTTTTCCCATACAAAAGTTCACCGGCGATGACTTTCCCAATACAAAAGTTCACCGGAGATGACTTTTCCCATACAAAAGTTCACCGGAGATGACTTTCCCAATACAAAAGTTCACCGGAGATGACTTTCCCAATACAAAAGTTCACCGGAGATGACTTTCCCAATACAAATTTCACCGGAGATGACTTTCCCAATACAAAAGTTCACCGGAGATGACTTTTCCCATACAAAAGTTCACCGGAGATGATTTTCCAATACAAAAGTTCACCGGAGATGACTTTTCCCATACAAAAGTTCACCGGAGATGACTTTCCCAATACAAAAGTTCACCGGAGATGACTTTTCCCATACAAAAGTTCACCGGAGATGACTTTCCCAATACAAAAGTTCACCGGAGATGACTTTCCCAATACAAAAGTTCACCGGAGATGACTTTCCCAATACAAAAGTTCACCGGAGATGACTTTTCCCATACAAAAGTTCACCGGAGATGACTTTCCCAATACAAAAGTTCACCGGAGATGACTTTTCCCATACAAAAGTTCACCGGAGATGACTTTCCCAATACAAAAGTTCACCGGAGATGACTTTCCCAATACAAAAGTTCACCGGAGATGACTTTCCCAATACAAAAGTTCACCGGAGATGACTTTTCCCATACAAAAGTTCACCGGAGATGACTTTCCCAATACAAAAGTTCACCGGAGATGACTTCCCCAATACAAAAGTTCACCGGAGATGACTTTTCCCATACAAAAGTTCACCGGAGATGACTTTCCCAATACAAAAGTTCACCGGGCATGACTTTCCCAATACAAAAGTTCACCGGAGATGACTTTTCCCATACAAAAGTTCACCGGAGATGACTTTTCCCATACAAAAGTTCACCGGAGATGACTTTCCCAATACAAAAGTTCACCGGGCATGACTTTCCCAATACAAAAGTTCACCGGAGATGACTTTCCCAATACAAAAGTTCACCGGGCATGACTTTCCCAAAACAAAAGTTCACCGGGCATGACTTTCCCAATATAAAAGTTCACCGGGCATGACTTTCCCAATACAAAAGTTCACCGGAGATGACTTTTCCCATACAAAAGTTCACCGGAGATGACTTTTCCCATACAAAAGTTCACCGGGCATGACTTTCCCAATACAAAAGTTCACCGGAGATGACTTTTCCCATACAAAAGTTCACCGGAGATGACTTTCCCAATACAAAAGTTCACCGGAGATGACTTTTCCCATACAAAAGTTCACCGGAGATGACTTTTCCCATACAAAAGTTCACCGGAGATGACTTTCCCAATACAAAAGTTCACCGGAGATGACTTTCCCAATACAAAAGTTCACCGGAGATGACTTTTCCCATACAAAAGTTCACCGGAGATGACTTTCCCAATACAAAATTTATTTTATTTATTTATTCATTTATACCAGATTATAATACAATTATAACTGATATATAGGGAAGAAGCTATGACAACTAAGGTCTTAAGCTTACATTTTTTCAATATCTTGTTTAAATAAGATTATATAATTTACATTTTTTTTTTTATAATTTAATATAAGTATAATGTTAATATAAGTATATTACAATATAAGTATAATATCTTGTTTAAATAAGATTGTATAATTTACATTTTTTTAGATAATTTAATATAAGTATAATGTTTTTCGGAGTTAAATCATTCAAAATATCCAATACATTGTTGTTCGAGAATATATCTCTTCTTTCGGTTTCGAAAAAATTACAATAAACGAGAATGTGTTTCAAGTTAATTTCAGTGCTATTACAGAAAGAACACCAATTACTGGAATTTTTATCTATTATGTGAGAGTGTGTAACTTTGGTGTGACCAAGTCTAAGCCTACTGATAATTATTTGATCTCTTCTGGAGAGGTTGCTGCTCTGATTATCTTTAAGGATTTCAATAACACTCTTTTTATCTTTATTTGTTTCTTGATACCATTTGGTTGTTATCGCCCATGACATCGTTTTTGAAGCTCCAAATTTGGATTTAATAAAATGTTGTATATCGGAAACATTCAGGTTTTTGGTTGTTATCAGTGGTGATTTTGTGGCGTTCTTCGCAACTCTGTCCGTTAATTCGTTTCCACAAATTTGTGTATGGCTGGGTACCCAAATAAGTTGTACCTTCGTTCCCAATAGTATTAGTAGTTGTCTAATACTACTGCCATAGAAGTCATCATTGTTAATATTTTCTATGGCTTTTAATGAAGCCATAGAGTCTGTAAATATGACAAAATTTCCCCTCATGTTATTTATTATATTCAATGAGTCGTAAATTGCAACTATTTCTGCCGTAAAAGAAGAGCTGTACTCCGGTAGGATGGCACATTTTTTTATAGTATTCTCAAAAATTATGCTATATGCTGTTATTTGTCCCAATTTGGAGCCATCTGTGTATATAAAGGTTCTGTCTTTTAAACGCTCTTGTATTTCTAGTAACTTCGTAATATAGATTTCAGTTGGAGTATTGTTCTTTTTGTGTTTAGATAGACTATAATCTATAGAGGAAGGTTTTAGGTTCCAAGACGGAAATTTGTTCTTATCTATCGATTTGTTATTAATCGGTATGTCAAAATGATGGCAATGTTCAATGATATTGTTTAAAGTGGATGGAATGTGGTGATGACTTTTCCCATACAAAAGTTCACCGGAGATGACTTTCCCAATACAAAAGTTCACCGGAGATGACTTTCCCAATACAAAAGTTCACCGGAGATGACTTTTCCCATACAAAAGTTCACCGGAGATGACTTTCCCAATACAAAAGTTCACCGGAGATGACTTTTCCCATACAAAAGTTCACCGGAGATGACTTTCCCAATACAAAAGTTCACCGGAGATGACTTTTCCCATACAAAAGTTCACCGGAGATGACTTTCCCAATACAAAAGTTCACCGGGCATGACTTTCCCAATACAAAAGTTCACCGGAGATGACTTTTCCCATACAAAAGTTCACCGGGCATGACTTTCCCAATACAAAAGTTCACCGGAGATGACTTTCCCAATACAAAAGTTCACCGGAGATGACTTTTCCCATACAAAAGTTCACCGGAGATGACTTTCCCAATACAAAAGTTCACCGGAGATGACTTTCCCAATACAAAAGTTCACCGGAGATGACTTTTCCCATACAAAAGTTCACCGGAGATGACTTTCCCAATACAAAAGTTCACCGGAGATGACTTTTCCCATACAAAAGTTCACCGGAGATGACTTTCCCAATACAAAAGTTCACCGGAGATGACTTTTCCCATACAAAAGTTCACCGGAGATGACTTTTCCCATACAAAAGTTCACCGGAGATGACTTTCCCAATACAAAAGTTCACCGGAGATGACTTTTCCCATACAAAAGTTCACCGGAGATGACTTTCCCAATACAAAAGTTCACCGGAGATGACTTTCCCAATACAAAAGTTCACCGGAGATGACTTTTCCCATACAAAAGTTCATCGGAGATGACTTTTCCCATACAAAAGTTCACCGGAGATGACTTTCCCAATACAAAATTTTACCGGAGATGACTTTCCCAATACAAAAGTTCACCGGAGATGACTTTTCCCATACAAAAGTTCACCGGAGATGACTTTCCCAATACAAAAGTTCACCGGAGATGACTTTTCCCATACAAAAGTTCACCGGAGATGACTTTCCCAATACAAAAGTTCACCGGAGATGACTTTCCCAATACAAAAGTTCACCGGAGATGACTTTCCCAATACAAAAGTTCACCGGAGATGACTTTTCCCATACAAAAGTTCACCGGAGATGACTTTCCCAATACAAAAGTTCACCGGAGATGACTTTTCCCATACAAAAGTTCACCGGAGATGACTTTCCCAATACAAAAGTTCACCGGAGATGACTTTCCCAATACAAAAGTTCACCGGAGATGACTTTTCCCATACAAAAGTTCACCGGAGATGACTTTCCCAATACAAAAGTTTACCGGAGATGACTTTTCCCATACAAAAGTTCACCGGGCATGACTTTCCCAATACCAAAGTTCACCGGGCATGACTTTCCCAATACAAAAGTTCACCGGGCACGACTTTCCCAATACAAAAGTGCACCGGGCTTGACTTTCCCAATACAAAAGTTCACCGGGCATGACTTTCCCAATACAAAAGTTCACCGGGCATGACTTTCCCAATACAAAAGTTCACCGGAGATGACTTTTCCCATACAAAAGTTCACCGGAGATGACTTTCCCAATACAAAAGTTCACCGGAGATGACTTTTCCCATACAAAAGTTCACCGGAGATGACTTTCCCAATACAAAAGTTCACCGGAGATGACTTTTCCCATACAAAAGTTCACCTGAGATGACTTTCCCAATACAAAAGTTCACCGGAGATGACTTTTCCCATACAAAGGTTCACCGGAGATGACTTTCCCAATACAAAAGTTCACCGGAGATGACTTTTCCCATACAAAAGTTCACCGGGCATGACTTTCCCAATACAAAAGTTCACCGGAGATGACTTTCCCAATACAAAAGTTCACCGGGCATGACTTTCCCAATACAAAAGTTCACCGGGCACGACTTTCCCAATACAAAAGTTCACCGGGCATGACTTTCCCAATACAAAAGTTCACCGGGCATGACTTTCCCAATACAAAAGTTCACCGGGCATGACTTTCCCAATACAAAAGTTCACCGGAGATGACTTTTCCCATACAAAAGTTCACCGGAGATGACTTTCCCAATACAAAAGTTCACCGGAGATGACTTTCCCAATACAAAAGTTCACCGGAGATGACTTTCCCAATACAAAAGTTCACCGGAGATGACTTTTCCCATACAAAAGTTCACCGGAGATGACTTTTCCCATACAAAAGTTCACCGGAGATGACTTTCCCAATACAAAAGTTCACCGGAGATGACTTTTCCCATACAAAAGTTCACCGGAGATGACTTTCCCAATACAAAAGTTCACCGGAGATGACTTTTCCCATACAAAAGTTCACCGGAGATGACTTTCCCAATACAAAAGTTCACCGGCGATGACTTTTCCCATACAAAAGTTCACCGGAGATGACTTTCCCAATACAAAAGTTCACCGGAGATGACTTTCCCAATACAAAAGTTCACCGGAGATGACTTTCCCAATACAAAAGTTCACCGGAGATGACTTTTCCCATACAAAAGTTCACCGGAGATGACTTTCCCAATACAAAAGTTCACCGGAGATGACTTTCCCAATACAAAAGTTCACCGGAGATGACTTTCCCAATACAAAAGTTCACCGGGTATGACTTTCCCAATACAAAAGTTCACCGGAGATGACTTTTCCCATACAAAAGTTCACCGGAGATGACTTTCCCAATACAAAATTTCACCGGAGATGACTTTTCCCATACAAAAGTTCACCGAAGATGACTTTCCTAATACAAAAGTTCACCGGAGATGACTTTCCCAATACAAAAGTTCACCGGGCATGACTTTCCCAATACAAAAGTTCACCGGAGATGACTTTCCCAATACAAAAGTTCACCGGGCATGACTTTCCCAAAACAAAAGTTCACCGGGCATGACTTTCCCAATATAAAAGTTCACCGGGCATGACTTTCCCAATACAAAAGTTCACCGGAGATGACTTTCCCAATACAAAAGTTCACCGGAGATGACTTTCCCAATACAAAAGTTCACCGGGCATGACTTTCCCAATACAAAAGTTCACAGGAGATGACTTTTCCCATACAAAAGTTCACCGGAGATGACTTTCCCAATACAAAAGTTCACCGGAGATGACTTTTCCCATACAAAAGTTCACCGGAGATGACTTTTCCCATACAAAAGTTCACCGGAGATGACTTTCCCAATACAAAAGTTCACCGGAGATGACTTTCCCAATACAAAAGTTCACCGGAGATGACTTTTCCCATACAAAAGTTCACCGGAGATGACTTTCCCAATACAAAAGTTCACCGGAGATGATTTTTCCCATATAAAAGTTCACCGGAGATGACTTTCCCAATACAAAAGTTCACCGGAGATGACTTTCCCAATACAAAAGTTCACCGGGCATGACTTTCCCAATACAAAAGTTCACCGGAGATGACTTTCCCAATACAAAAGTTCACCGGGCATGACTTTCCCAAAACAAAAGTTCACCGGGCATGACTTTCCCAATATAAAAGTTCACCGGGCAAGACTTTCCCAATACAAAAGTTCACCGGAGATGACTTTTCCAATATAAAAGTTCACCGGAGATGACTTTCCCAATACAAAAGTTCACCGGAGATGACTTTCCCAATATAAAAGTTCACCGGGCATGACTTTCCCAATACAAAAGTTCACCGGGCATGACTTTCCCAATACAAAAGTTCACCGGGCACGACTTTCCCAATACAAAACTTCACCGGAGATGACTTTCCCAATACAAAAGTTCACCGGAGATGACTTTTCCCATACAAAAGTTCACCGGAGATGACTTTTCCCATACAAAAGTTCACCGGAGATGACTTTCCCATACAAAAGTTCACCGGAGATGACTTTCCCAATACAAAAGTTCACCGGAGATGACTTTTCCCATACAAAAGTTCACCGGAGATGACTTTCCCAATACAAAAGTTCAGCGGAGATGACTTTCCCAATATAAAAGTTCACCGGGCATGACTTTCCCAATACAAAAGTTCACCGGGCATGACTTTCCCAATACAAAAGTTCACCGGGCACGACTTTCCCAATACAAAAGTTCACCGGAGATGACTTTCCCAATATAAAAGTTCACCGGAGATGACTTTTCCCATACAAAAGTTCACCGGAGATGACTTTCCCAATACAAAAGTTCACCGGAGATGACTTTCCCAATACAAAAGTTCACCGGAGATGACTTTTCCCATACAAAAGTTCACCGGAGATGACTTTCCCAATACAAAAGTTCACCGGAGATGATTTTCCCAATACAAAAGTTCACCGGAGATGACTTTTCCCATACAAAAGTTCACCGGAGATGACTTTCCCAATACAAAAGTTCACCGGAGATGACTTTTCCCATACAAAAGTTCACCGGAGATGACTTTCCCAATACAAAAGTTCACCGGAGATGAATTTTCCCATACAAAAGTTCACCGGAGATGACTTTCCCAATACAAAATTTCACCGGGCATGACTTTCCCAATACAAAAGTTCACCGGAGATGATTTTTCCCATACAAAAGTTCACCGGGCATGACTTTCCCAATACAAAAGTTCACCGGAGATGACTTTCCCAATACAAAAGTTCACCGGAGATGACTTTTCTCATACAAAAGTTCACCGGAGATGACTTTCCCAATACAAAAGTTCACCGGAGATGACTTTCCCAATACAAAAGTTCACCGGAGATGACTTTTCCCATACAAAAGTTCACCGGAGATGACTTTCCCAATACAAAAGTTCACCGGAGATGACTTTTCCCATACAAAAGTTCACCGGAGATGACTTTCCCAATACAAAAGTTCACCGGAGATGACTTTTCCCATACAAAAGTTCACCGGAGATGACTTTTCCCATACAAAAGTTCACCGGAGATGACTTTCCCAATACAAAAGTTCACCGGAGATGACTTTTCCCATACAAAAGTTCACCGGAGATGACTTTCCCAATACAAAAGTTCACCGGAGATGACTTTCCCAATACAAAAGTTCACCGGGCATGACTTTCCCAATACAAAAGTTCACCGGGCACGACTTTCCCAATACAAAAGTTCACCGGGCATGACTTTCCCAATACAAAAGTTCACCGGGCATGACTTTTCCAATACAAAAGTTCACCGGGCATGACTTTCCCAATACAAAAGTTCACCGGAGATGACTTTTCCCATACAAAAGTTCAAAGGAGATGACTTTCCCAATACAAAAGTTCACCGGAGATGACTTTTCCCATACAAAAGTTCACCGGAGATGACTTTCCCAATACAAAAGTTCACCGGAGATGACTTTCCCAATATAAAAGTTCACCGGGCATGACTTTCCCAATACAAAAGTTCACCGGGCATGACTTTCCCAATACAAAAGTTCACCGGAGATGACTTTCCCATACAAAAGTTCACCGGAGATGACTTTCCCAATACAAAAGTTCACCGGGCACGACTTTCCCAATACAAAAGTTCACCGGAGATGACTTTCCCAATATAAAAGTTCACCGGGCATGACTTTCCCAATACAAAAATTCACCGGGCACGACTTTCCCAATACAAAAGTTCACCGGAGATGACTTTCCCAATATAAAAGTTCACCGGGCATGACTTTCCCAATACAAAAGTTCACCGGGCACGACTTTCCCAATACAAAAGTTCACCGGAGATGACTTTCCCAATACAAAAGTTCACCGGAGATGACTTTTCCCATACAAAAGTTCACCGGAGATGACTTTTCCCATACAAAAGTTCACCGGAGATGACTTTTCCCATACAAAAGTTCACCGGAGATGACTTTCCCAATACAAAAGTTCACCGGAGATGACTTTCCCAATACAAAAGTTCACCGGAGATGACTTTTCCCATACAAAAGTTCACCGGAGATGACTTTCCCAATACAAAAGTTCACCGGAGATGACTTTCCCAATACAAAAGTTCACCGGAGATGACTTTTCCCATACAAAAGTTCACCGGAGATGACTTTCCCAATACAAAAGTTCACCGGAGATGACTTTCCCAATATAAAAGTTCACCGGGCATGACTTTCCCAATACAAAAGTTCACCGGGCACGACTTTCCCAATACAAAAGTTCACCGGAGATGACTTTCCCAATACAAAAGTTCACCGGAGATGACTTTTCCCATACAAAAGTTCACCGGAGATGACTTTTACCATACAAAAGTTCACCGGAGATGACTTTCCCATACAAAAGTTCACCGGAGATGACTTTCCCAATACAAAAGTTCACCGGGCATGACTTTCCCAAAACAAAAGTTCACCGGGCATGACTTTCCCAATACAAAAGTTCACCGGAGATGACTTTCCCAATACAAAAGTTCACCGGGCATGACTTTCCCAATACAAAAGTTCACCGGAGATGACTTTCCCAATACAAAAGTTCACCGGAGATGACTTTTCCCATACAAAAGTTCACCGGAGATGACTTTCCCAATACAAAAGTTCACCGGAGATGACTTTTCCCATACAAAAGTTCACCGGAGATGACTTTCCCAATACAAAAGTTCACCGGAGATGACTTTTCCCATACAAAAGTTCACCGGAGATGACTTTCCCAATACAAAAGTTCACCGGAGATGACTTTTCCCATACAAAAGTTCACCGGAGATGACTTTCCCAATACAAAAGTTCACCGGAGATGACTTTCCCAATACAAAAGTTCACCGGAGATGACTTTTCCCATACAAAAATTCACCGGAGATGACTTTCCCAATACAAAAGTTCACCGGAGATGACTTTCCCAATACAAAAGTTCACCGGAGATGACTTTTCCCATACAAAAGTTCACCGGAGATGACTTTTCCCATACAAAAGTTCACCGGAGATGACTTTTCCCATACAAAAGTTCACCGGGCATGACTTTCCCAATACAAAAGTTCACCGGAGATGACTTTCCCAATACAAAAGTTCACGGGGCATGACTTTCCCAATACAAAAGTTCACCGGGCATGACTTTCCCAATACAAAAGTTCACCGGGCATGACTTTCCCAATACAAAAGTTCACCGGGCATGACTTTCCCAATACAAAAGTTCACCGGAGATGACTTTCCCAATACAAAAGTTCACCGGAGATGACTTTTCCCATACAAAAGTTCACCGGAGATGACTTTCCCAATACAAAAGTTCACCGGAGATGACTTTCCCAATACAAAAGTTCACCGGAGATGACTTTTCCCAATACAAAAGTTCACCGGAGATGACTTTCCCAATACAAAAGTTCACCGGAGATGACTTTTCCCATACAAAAGTTCACCGGAGATGACTTTCCCAATACAAAAGTTCACCGGAGATGACTTTCCCAATACAAAAGTTCACCGGAGATGACTTTTCCCATACAAAAGTTCACCGGAGATGACTTTCCCAATACAAAAGTTCACCGGAGATGACTTTTCCCATACAAAAGTTCACCGGAGATGACTTTCCCAATACAAAAGTTCACCGGAGATGACTTTTCCCATACAAAAGTTCACCGGAGATGACTTTTCCCATACAAAAGTTCACCGGAGATGACTTTCTCAATACAAAAGTTCACCGGAGATGACTTTTCCCATACAAAAGTTCACCGGAGATGACTTTCCCAATACAAAAGTTCACCGGAGATGACTTACCCAATATAAAAGTTCACCGGGCATGACTTTCCCAATACAAAAGTTCACCGGAGATGACTTTCCCAATACAAAAGTTCACCGGAGATGACTTTTCCCATACAAAAGTTCACCGGAGATGACTTTCCCAATACAAAAGTTCACCGGAGATGACTTTCCCAATACAAAAGTTCACCGGAGATGACTTTTCCCATACAAAAGTTCACCGGAGATGACTTTCCCAATACAAAAGTTCACCGGAGATGACTTTCCCAATACAAAAGTTCACCGGAGATGACTTTTCGCATACAAAAGTTCACCGGAGATGACTTTCCCAATACAAAAGTGCACCGGAGATGACTTTTCCCATACAAAAGTTCACCGGAGATGACTTTCCCAATACAAAAGTTCACCGGAGATGACTTTCCCATACAAAAGTTCACCGGAGATGACTTTCCCAATACAAAAGTTCACCGGGCACGACTTTCCCAATACAAAAGTTCACCGGAGATGACTTTCCCAATATAAAAGTTCACCGGGCATGACTTTCCCAATACAAAGTTCACCGGGCACGACTTTCCCAATACAAAAGTTCACCGGAGATGACTTTCCCAATATAAAAGTTCACCGGGCATGACTTTCCCAATACAAAAGTTCACCGGGCACGACTTTCCCAATACAAAAGTTCACCGGAGATGACTTTCCCAATACAAAAGTTCACCGGAGATGACTTTTCCCATACAAAAGTTCACCGGAGATGACTTTCCCAATACAAAAGTTCACCGGAGATGACTTTTCCCATACAAAAGTTCACCGGAGATGACTTTTCCCATACAAAAGTTCACCGGAGATGACTTTCCCAATACAAAAGTTCACCGGAGATGACTTTCCCAATATAAAAGTTCACCGGGCATGACTTTCCCAATACAAAAGTTCACCGGAGATGACTTTTCCCAATACAAAAGTTCACCGGAGATGACTTTTCCCATACAAAAGTTCACCGGAGATGACTTTCCCAATACAAAAGTTCACCGGAGATGACTTTTCCCATACAAAAGTTCACCGGAGATGACTTTCCCAATACAAAAGTTCACCGGAGATGACTTTTCCCATACAAAAGTTCACCGGAGATGACTTTCCCAATACAAAAGTTCACCGGAGATGACTTTCCCAATATAAAAGTTCACCGGGCATGACTTTCCCAATACAAAAGTTCACCGGAGATGACTTTCCCAATACAAAAGTTCACCGGGCATGACTTTCCCAATACAAAAGTTCACCGGGCATGACTTTCCCAATACAAAAGTTCACCGGAGATGACTTTTCCCATACAAAAGTTCACCGGAGATGACTTTCCCAATACAAAAGTTCACCGGAGATGACTTTTCCCATACAAAAGTTCACCGGAGATGACTTTCCCAATACAAAAGTTCACCGGAGATGACTTTTCCCATACAAAAGTTTACCGGAGATGACTTTCCCAATACAAAAGTTCACCGGAGATGACTTTCCCAATACAAAAGTTCACCGGAGATGACTTTTCCCATACAAAAGTTCACCGGAGATGACTTTCCCAATACAAAAGTTCACCGGAGATGACTTTTCCCATACAAAAGTTCACCGGAGATGACTTTCCCAATACAAAAGTTCACCGGGCATGACTTTCCCAATACAAAAGTTCACCGGAGATGACTTTTCCCATACAAAAGTTCACCGGAGATGACTTTCCCAATACAAAAGTTCACCGGAGATGACTTTTCCCATACAAAAGTTCACCGGAGATGACTTTCCCAATACAAAGGTTCACCGGAGATGACTTTTCCCATACAAAAGTTCACCGGAGATGACTTTCCCAATACAAAAGTTCACCGGAGATGACTTTCCCAATACAAAAGTTCACCGGAGATGACTTTTCCCATACAAAAGTTCACCGGAGATGACTTTCCCAATACAAAAGTTCACCGGAGATGACTTTTCCCATACAAAAGTTCACCGGAGATGACTTTCCCAATACAAAAGTTCACCGGAGATGACTTTTCCCATACAAAAGTTCACCGGAGATGACTTTCCCAATACAAAAGTTCACCGGAGATGACTTTTCCCATACAAAAGTTCACCGGAGATGACTTTCCCAATACAAAAGTTCACCGGAGATGACTTTTCCCATACAAAAGTTCACCGGAGATGACTTTCCCAATACAAAAGTTCACCGGAGATGACTTTTCCCATACAAAAGTTCACCGGAGATGACTTTCCCAATACAAAAGTTCACCGGAGATGACTTTCCCAATACAAAAGTTCACCGGAGATGACTTTTCCCATACAAAAGTTCACCGGAGATGACTTTCCCAATACAAAAGTTCACCGGAGATGACTTTTCCCATACAAAAGTTCACCGGAGATGACTTTCCCAATACAAAAGTTCACCGGGCATGACTTTCCCAATACAAAAGTTCACCGGAGATGACTTTCCCAATACAAAAGCTCACCGGAGATGACTTTCCCAATATAAAAGTTCACCGGGCATGACTTTCCCAATACAAAAGTTCACCGGAGATGACTTTCCCAATACAAAAGTTCACCGGAGATGACTTTTCCCATACAAAAGTTCACCGGAGATGACTTTCCCAATACAAAAGTTCACCGGAGATGACTTTCCCAATACAAAAGTTCACCGGAGATGACTTTTCCCATACAAAAGTTCACCGGAGATGACTTTCCCAATACAAAAGTTCACCGGAGATGACTTTCCCAATACAAAAGTTCACCGGAGATGACTTTTCCCATACAAAAGTTCACCGGAGATGACTTTCCCAATACAAAAGTTCACCGGAGATGACTTTTCCCATACAAAAGTTCACCGGAGATGACTTTCCCAATACAAAAGTTCACCGGAGATGACTTTCCCATACAAAAGTTCACCGGAGATGACTTTCCCAATACAAAAGTTCACCGGGCACGACTTTCCCAATACAAAAGTTCACCGGAGATGACTTTCCCAATATAAAAGTTCACCGGGCATGACTTTCCCAATACAAAAGTTCACCGGGCACGACTTTCCCAATACAAAAGTTCACCGGAGATGACTTTCCCAATATAAAAGTTCACCGGGCATGACTTTCCCAATACAAAAGTTCACCGGGCACGACTTTCCCAATACAAAAGTTCACCGGAGATGACTTTCCCAATACAAAAGTTCACCGGAGATGACTTTTCCCATACAAAAGTTCACCGGAGATGACTTTCCCAATACAAAAGTTCACCGGAGATGACTTTTCCCATACAAAAGTTCACCGGAGATGACTTTCCCAATACAAAAGTTCACCGGAGATGACTTTCCCAATATAAAAGTTCACCGGGCATGACTTTCCCAATACAAAAGTTCACCGGAGATGACTTTTCCCATACAAAAGTTCACCGGAGATGACTTTCCCAATACAAAAGTTCACCGGAGATGACTTTTCCCATACAAAAGTTCACCGGAGATGACTTTCCCAATACAAAAGTTCACCGGAGATGACTTTCCCAATACAAAAGTTCACCGGAGATGACTTTTCCCATACAAAATTTCACCGGAGATGACTTTCCCAATACAAAAGTTCACCGGAGATGACTTTTCCCATACAAAAGTTCACCGGAGATGACTTTCCCAATACAAATTTTCACCGGAGATGACTTTCCCAATATAAAAGTTCACCGGGCATGACTTTCCCAATATAAAAGTTCACCGGAGATGACTTTCCCAATACAAAAGTTCACCGGGCATGACTTTCCCAATACAAAAGTTCACCGGGCATGTCTTTCCCAATACAAAAGTTCACCGGAGATGACTTTTCCCATACAAAAGTTCACCGGAGATTACTTTCCCAATACAAAAGTTCACCGGAGATGACTTTTCCCATACAAAAGTTCACCGGAGATGACTTTCCCAATACAAAAGTTCACCGGAGATGACTTTTCCCATACAAAAGTTCAACGGAGATGACTTTCCCAATACAAAAGTTCACCGGAGATTACTTTCCCAATACAAAAGTTCACCGGAGATGACTTTTCCCATACAAAAGTTCACCGGAGATGACTTTCCCAATACAAAAGTTCACCGGAGATGACTTTTCCCATACAAAAGTTCAACGGAGATGACTTTCCCAATACAAAAGTTCACCGGAGATGACTTCCCCAATACAAAAGTTCACCGGAGATGACTTTTCCCATACAAAAGTTCACCGGAGATGACTTTCCCAATACAAAAGTTCACCGGAGATGACTTTTCCCATACAAAAGTTCACCGGAGATGACTTTCCCAATACAAAAGTTCACCGGGCATGACTTTCCCAATACAAAAGTTCACCGGAGATGACTTTCCCAATACAAAAGTTCACCGGGCATGACTTTCCTAATACAAAAGTTCACCGGAGATGACTTTCCCAATACAAAAGTTCACCGGAGATGACTTTCCCAATACAAAAGTTCACCGGAGATGACTTTTCCCATACAAAAGTTCACCGGAGATGACTTTCCCAATACAAAAGTTCACCGGAGATGACTTTCCCAATACAAAAGTTCACCGGGCATGACTTTCCCAAAACAAAAGTTCACCGGGCATGACTTTCCCAATACAAAAGTTCACCGGAGATGACTTTCCCAATACAAAAGTTCACCGGAGATGACTTTCCCAATACAAAAGTTCACCGGAGATGACTTTCCCAATACAAAAGTTCACCGGAGATGACTTTTCCCATACAAAAGTTCACCGGAGATGACTTTTCCCATACAAAAGTTCACCGGAGATGACTTTCCCAATACAAAAGTTCACCGGAGATGACTTTTACCATACAAAAGTTCACCGGAGATGACTTTCCCAATACAAAAGTTCACCGGGCATGACTTTCCCAATACAAAAGTTCACCGGAGATGACTTTCCCAATACAAAAGTTCACCGGGCACGACTTTCCCAATACAAAAGTTCACCGGGCATGACTTTCCCAATACAAAAGTTCACCGGAGATGACTTTCCCAATACAAAAGTTCACCGGGCATGACTTTCCCAAAACAAAAGTTCACCGGGCATGACTTTCCCAATATAAAAGTTCACCGGGCATGACTTTCCCAATACAAAAGTTCACCGGAGATGACTTTCCCAATACAAAAGTTCACCGGAGATGACTTTCCCAATACAAAAGTTCACCGGGCATGACTTTCCCAATACAAAAGTTCACCGGAGATGACTTTTCCCATACAAAAGTTCACCGAAGATGACTTTCCCAATACAAAAGTTCACCGGAGATGACTTTTCCCATACAAAAGTTCACCGGGCATGACTTTCCCAATACAAAAGTTCACCGGGCATGACTTTCCCAATACAAAAGTTCACCGGAGATGACTTTTCCCATACAAAAGTTCACCGGAGATGACTTTCCCAATACAAAAGTTCACCGGAGATGACTTTCCCAATACAAAAGTTCACCGGAGATGACTTTTCCCATACAAAAGTTCACCGGAGATGACTTTTCCCATACAAAAGTTCACCGGGCATGACTTTCCCAATACAAACGTTCACCGGAGATGACTTTCCCAATACAAAAGTTCACCGGAGATGACTTTCCCAATACAAAAGTTCACCGGGCATGACTTTCCCAATACAAAAGTTCACCGGGCACGACTTTCCCAATACAAAAGTTCACCGGGCATGACTTTCCCAATACAAAAGTTCACCGGAGATGACTTTCCCAATACAAAAGTTCACCGGAGATGACTTTTCCCATACAAAAGTTCACCGGAGATGACTTTCCCAATACAAAAGTTCACCGGATATGACTTTCCCAATACAAAAGTTCACCGGAGATGACTTTTCCCATACAAAAGTTCACCGGAGATGACTTTCCCAATACAAAAGTTCACCGGGCATGACTTTCCCAACACAAAAGTTCACCGGAGATGACTTTCCCATACAAAAGTTCACCGGAGATGACTTTCCCAATACAAAAGTTCACCGGGCACGACTTTCCCAATACAAAAGTTCACCGGAGATGACTTTCCCAATATAAAAGTTCACCGGGCATGACTTTCCCAATACAAAAGTTCACCGGGCACGACTTTCCCAATACAAAAGTTCACCGGAGATGACTTTCCCAATATAAAAGTTCACCGGGCATGACTTTCCCAATACAAAAGTTCACCGGGCACGACTTTCCCAATACAAAAGTTCACCGGAGATGACTTTCCCAATACAAAAGTTCACCGGAGATGACTTTTCCCATAAAAAAGTTCACCGGAGATGACTTTCCCAATACAAAAGTTCACCGGAGATGACTTTTCCCATACAAAAGTTCACCGGAGATGACTTTTCCCATACAAAAGTTCACCGGAGATGACTTTCCCAATACAAAAGTTCACCGGAGATGACTTTCCCAATACAAAAGTTCACCGGAGATGACTTTCCCAATACAAAAGTTCACCGGAGATGACTTTTCCCATACAAAAGTTCACCGGAGATGACTTTCCCAATACAAAAGTTCACCGGAGATGACTTTTCCCATACAAAAGTTCACCGGAGATGACTTTTCCCATACAAAAGTTCACCGGAGATGACTTTCCCAATACAAAAGTTCACCGGAGATGACTTTCCCAATACAAAAGTTCACCGGAGATGACTTTTCCCATACAAAAGTTCACCGGAGATGACTTTCCCAATACAAAAGTTCACCGGAGATGACTTTCCCAATACAAAAGTTCACCGGAGATGACTTTTCCCCAATACAAAAGTTCACCGGAGATGACTTTCCCAATACAAAAGTTCACCGGAGATGACTTTTCCCATACAAAAGTTCACCGGAGATGACTTTCCCAATATAAAAGTTCACCGGGCATGACTTTCCCAATACAAAAGTTCACCGGAGATGACTTTCCCAATACAAAAGTTCACCGGGCATGACTTTCCCAATACAAAAGTTCACCGGGCATGACTTTCCCAATACAAAAGTTCACCGGAGATGACTTTCCCATACAAAAGTTCACCGGAGATGACTTTCCCAATACAAAAGTTCACCGGGCATGACTTTCCCAATACAAAAGTTCACCGGGCATGACTTTCCCAATACAAAAGTTCACCGGAGATGACTTTTCCCATACAAAAGTTCACCGGAGATGACTTTCCCAATACAAAAGTTCACCGGAGATGACTTTTCCCATACAAAAGTTCACCGGAGATGACTTTCCCAATACAAAAGTTCACCGGAGATGAATTTTCCCATACAAAAGTTCACCGGAGATGACTTTCCCAATACAAAAGTTCACCGGAGATGACTTTTCCCATACAAAAGTTCACCGGAGATGACTTTCCCAATACAAAAGTTCACCGGAGATGACTTTCCCAATACAAAAGTTCACCGGAGATGACTTTTCCCATACAAAAGTTCACCGGAGATGACTTTCCCAATACAAAAGTTCACCGGAGATGACTTTCCCAATACAAAAGTTCACCGGAGATGACTTTTCCCATACAAAAGTTCACCGGAGATGACTTTCCCAATACAAAAGTTCACCGGAGATGACTTTTCCCATACAAAAGTTCACCGGAGATGACTTTCCCAATACAAAAGTTCACCGGAGATGACTTTCCCAATACAAAAGTTCACCGGAGATGACTTTTCCCATACAAAAGTTCACCGGAGATGACTTTCCCAATACAAAAGTTCACCGGAGATGACTTTTCCCATACAAAAGTTCACCGGAGATGACTTTCCCAATACAAAAGTTCACCGGAGATGACTTTTCCCATACAAAAGTTCACCGGAGATGACTTTCCCAATACAAAAGTTCACCGGAGATGACTTTCCCAATACAAAAGTTCACCGGAGATGACTTTCCCAATACAAAAGTTCACCGGAGATGACTTTCCCAATACAAAAGTTCACCGGGCATGACTTTCCCAATACAAAAGTTCACCGGAGATGACTTTTCCCATACAAAAGTTCACCGGAGATGACTTTCCCAATACAAAAGTTCACCGGAGATGACTTTTCCCATACAAAAGTTCACCGGAGATGACTTTTCCCATACAAAAGTTCACCGCAGATGACTTTCCCAATACAAAAGTTCACCGGAGATGACTTTTCCCATACAAAAGTTCACCGGAGATGACTTTTCCCATACAAAAGTTTACCGGAGATGACTTTCCCAATACAAAAGTTCACCGGAGATGACTTTTCCCAATACAAAAGTTCACCGGAGATGACTTTTCCCATACAAAAGTTCACCGGAGATGACTTTCCCAATACAAAAGTTCACCGGAGATGACTTTCCCAATACAAAAGTTCACCGGAGATGACTTTTCCCATACAAAAGTTCACCGGAGATGACTTTCCCAATACAAAAGTTCACCGGAGATGACTTTCCCAATACAAAAGTTCACCGGGCATGATTTTCCCAATACAAAAGTTCACCGGGCACGACTTTCCCAATACAAAAGTTCACCGGGCATGACTTTCCCAATACAAAAGTTCACCGGGCACGACTTTCCCAATACAAAAGTTCACCGGGCATGACTTTCCCAATACAAAAGTTCACCGGGCATGACTTTCCCAATACAAAAGTTCACCGGGCATGACTTTCCCAATACAAAAGTTCACCGGAGATGACTTTTCCCATACAAAAGTTCACCGGAGATGACTTTCCCAATACAAAAGTTCACCGGAGATGACTTTTCCCATACAAAAGTTCACCGGAGATGACTTTTCCCATACAAAAGTTCACCGGAGATGACTTTCCCAATACAAAAGTTCACCGGGCATGACTTTCCCAATACAAAAGTTCACCGGAGATGACTTTCCCAATACAAAAGTTCACCGGGCATGACTTTCCCAATACAATAGTTCACCGGAGATGACTTTCCCAATACAAAAGTTCACCGGAGATGACTTTTCCCATACAAAAGTTCACCGGAGATGACTTTCCCAATACAAAAGTTCACCGGAGATGACTTTCCCAATACAAAAGTTCACCGGAGATGACTTTCCCAATATAAAAGTTCACCGGAGATGACTTTCCCAATACAAAAGTTCACCGGAGATGTCTTTCCCAATACAAAAGTTCACCGGAGATGACTTTTCCCATACAAAAGTTCACCGGAGATGACTTTTCCCATACAAAAGTTCACCGGAGATGACTTTCCCATACAAAAGTTCACCGGAGATGACTTTCCCAATACAAAAGTTCACCGGAGAGGACTTTTCCCATACAAAAGTTCACCGGAGATGACTTTCCCAATACAAAAGTTCACCGGAGATGACTTTCCCAATATAAAAGTTCACCGGGCATGACTTTCCCAATACAAAAGTTCACCGGGCATGACTTTCCCAATAAAATAGTTCACCGGGCATGACTTTCCCAATACAAAAGTTCACCGGGCATGACTTTTCCCATACAAAAGTTCACCGGAGATGACTTTCCCAATACAAAAGTTCACCGGAGATGACTTTCCAATGCAAAAGTTCACCGGAGATGACTTTTCCCATACAAAAGTTCACCGGAGATGACTTTCCCAATACAAAAGTTCACCGGAGATGACTTTTCCCATACAAAAGTTCACCGGAGATGACTTTCCCAATACAAAAGTTCACCGGAGATGACTTTTCCCATACAAAAGTTCACCGGAGATGACTTTCCCAATACAAAAATTCACCGGAGATGACTTTCCCAATACAAAAGTTCACCGGAGATGACTTTTCCCATACAAAAGTTCACCGGAGATGACTTTCCCAATACAAAAGTTCACCGGAAATGACTTTTCCCATACAAAAGTTCACCGGAGATGACTTTCCCAATACAAAAGTTCACCGGAGATGACTTTCCCAATACAAAAGTTCACCGGGCATGACTTTCCCAATACAAAAGTTCACCGGGCATGACTTTCCCAATACAATAGTTCACCGGGCATGACTTTCCCAATACAAAAGTTCACCGGGCATGACTTTTCCAATATAAAAGTTCACCGGAGATGACTTTCCCAATACAAAAGTTCACCGGGCATGACTTTCCCAATACAAAAGTTCACCGGGCATGACTTTCCCAATACAAAAGTTCACCGTGCATGACTTTCCCAATACAAAAGTTCGCCGGGCATGACTTTCCCAATACAAAAGTTCACCGGGCACGACTTGCCCAATACAAAAGTTCACCGGAGATGACTTTCCCAATACAAAAGTTCACCGGAGATGACTTTTCCAATACAAAAGTTCACCGGAGATGACTTTTCCCATACAAAAGTTCACCGGAGATGACTTTCCCAATACAAAAGTTCACCGGAGATGACTTTTCCCATACAAAAGTTCACCGGAGATGACTTTCCCAATACAAAAGTTCACCGGAGATGACTTTCCCAATACAAAAGTTCACCGGGCATGACTTTCCCAATACAATAGTTCACCGGGCATGACTTTCCCAATACAAAAGATCACCGGGCATGACTTTTCCAATATAAAAGTTCACCGGAGATGACTTTTCCCATACAAAAGTTCACCGGAGATGACTTTCCCAATACAAAAGTTCACCGGGCATGACTTTCCCAATACAAAAGTTCACCGGAGATGACTTTTCCCATACAAAAGTTCACCGGAGATGACTTTCCCAATACAAAAGTTCACCGGAGATGACTTTCCCAATACAAAAGTTCACCGGAGATGACTTTTCCCATACTAAAGTTCACCGGAGATGACTTTCCCAATACAAAAGTTCACCGGAGATGACTTTTCCCATACAAAAGTTCACCGGAGATGACTTTTCCCATACAAAAGTTCACCGGAGATGACTTTCCCAATACAAAAGTTCACCGGAGATGACTTTTCCCATACAAAAGTTCACCGGAGATGACTTTCCCAATACAAAAGTTCACCGGAGATGACTTTCCCAATACAAAAGTTCACCGGAGATGACTTTTCCCATACAAAAGTTCACCGGAGATGACTTTCCCAATACAAAAGTTCACCGGAGATGACTTTCCCAATACAAAAGTTCACCGGAGATGACTTTTCCCATACAAAAGTTCACCGGAGATGACTTTTCCCATACAAAAGTTCACCGGAGATGACTTTCCCAATACAAAAGTTCACCGGAGATGACTTTTCCCATACAAAAGTTCACCGGAGATGACTTTTCCCATACAAAAGTTCACCGGAAATGACTTTCCCAATACAAAAGTTCACCGGAGATGACTTTCCCAATACAAAAGTTCACCGGAGATGACTTTTCCCATACAAAAGTTCACCGGAGATGACTTTCCCAATACAAAAGTTCACCGGAGATGACTTTTCCCATACAAAAGTTCACCGGAGATGACTTTCCCAATACAAAAGTTCACCGGAGATGACTTTCCCAATACAAAAGTTCACCGGAGATGACTTTCCCAATACAAAAGTTCACCGGGCATGACTTTCCCAATACAAAAGTTCACCGGAGATGACTTTCCCAATACAAAAGTTCACCGGAGATGACTTTCCCAATACAAAAGTTCACCGGAGATGACTTTTCCCATACAAAAGTTCACCGAAGATGACTTTCCCAATACAAAAGTTCACCGGAGATGACTTTTCCCATACAAAAGTTCACCGGAGATGACTTTTCCCATACAAAAGTTCACCGGAGATGACTTTCCCAATACAAAAGTTCACCGGAGATGACTTTTCCCATACAAAAGTTCACCGGAGATGACTTTCCCAATACAAAAGTTCACCGGAGATGACTTTCCCAATACAAAAGTTCACCGGAGATGACTTTTCCCATACAAAAGTTCACCGGAGATGACTTTCCCAATACAAAAGTTCACCGGAGATGACTTTCCCAATACAAAAGTTCACCGGAGATGACTTTCCCAATACAAAAGTTCACCGGAGATGACTTTTCCCATACAAAAGTTCACCGGAGATGACTTTCCCAATACAAAAGTTCACCGGAGATGACTTTCCCAATACAAAAGTTCACCGGGCATGACTTTCCCAATACAAAAGTTCACCGGGCACGACTTTCCCAATACAAAAGTTCACCGGGCATGACTTTCCCAATACAAAAGTTCACCGGGCATGACTTTCCCAATACGAAAGTTCACCGGGCATGACTTTCCCAATACAAAAGTTCACCGGAGATGACTTTTCCCATACAAAAGTTCACTGGAGATGACTTTCCCAATACAAAAGTTCACCGGAGATGACTTTTCCCATACAAAAGTTCACCGGAGATGACTTTCCCAATACAAAAGTTCACCGGAGATGACTTTCCCAATACAAAAGTTCACCGGAGATGACTTTTCCCATACAAAAGTTCACCGGAGATGACTTTCCCAATACAAAAGTTCACCGGAGATGACTTTTCCCATACAAAAGTTCACCGGAGATGACTTTCCCAATACAAAAGTTCACCGGAGATGACTTTTCCCATACAAAAGTTCACCGGAGATGACTTTCCCAATACAAAAGTTCACCGGAGATGACTTTCCCAATACAAAAGTTCACCGGAGATGACTTTTCCCATACAAAAGTTCACCGGAGATGACTTTTCCCATACAAAAGTTCACCGGAGATGACTTTTCCCATACAAAAGTTCACCGGAGATGACTTTCCCAATACAAAAGTTCACCGGAGATGACTTTTCCCATACAAACGTTCACCGGAGATGACTTTTCCCATACAAAAGTTCACCGAAGATGACTTTCCCAATACAAAAGTTCACCGGAGATGACTTTCCCAATACAAAAGTTCACCGGAGATGACTTTTCCCATACAAAAGTTCACCGGAGATGACTTTCCCAGTACAAAAGTTCACCGGAGATGACTTTTCCCATACAAAAGTTCACCGGAGATGACTTTCCCAATACAAAAGTTCACCGGAGATGACTTTCCCAATACAAAAGTTCACCGGGCATGACTTTCCCAATACAAAAGTTCACCGGGCATGACTTTCCCAATACAAAAGTTCACCGGAGATGACTTTCCCAATACAAAAGTTCACCGGAGATGACTTTTCCCATACAAAAGTTCACCGGAGATGACTTTCCCAATACAAAAGTTCACCGGAGATGACTTTTCCCATACAAAAGTTCACCGGAGATGACTTTCCCAATACAAAAGTTCACCGGAGATGACTTTCCCAATACAAAAGTTCACCGGGCATGACTTTTCCCATACAAAAGTTCACCGGAGATGACTTTCCCAATACAAAAGTTCACCGGAGATGACTTTCCCAATACAAAAGTTCACCGGGCATGACTTTCCCAATACAAAAGTTCACCGGAGATGACTTTCCCAATACAAAAGTTCACCGGGCATGACTTTCCCAATACAAAAGTTCACCGGAGATGACTTTTCCCATACAAAAGTTCACCGGAGATGACTTTCCCAATACAAAAGTTCACCGGAGATGACTTTCCCAATACAAAAGTTCACCGGAGATGACTTTCCCAATACAAAAGTTCACCGGAGATGACTTTTCCCATACAAAAGTTCACCGGAGATGACTTTCCCAAAACAAAAGTTCACCGGAGATGACTTTTCCCATACAAAAGTTCACCGGAGATGACTTTCCCAATACAAAAGTTCACCGGAGATGACTTTTCCCATACAAAAGTTCACCGGAGATGACTTTCCCAATACAAAAGTTCACCGGAGATGACTTTCCCAATACAAAAGTTCACCGGAGATGACTTTCCCAATACAAAAGTTCACCGGAGATGACTTTTCCCATACAAAAGTTCACCGGAGATGACTTTCTCAATACAAAAGTTCACCGGAGATGACTTTCCCAATACAAAAGTTCACCGGGCATGACTTTTCCCATACAAAAGTTCACCGGAGATGACTTTCCCAATACAAAAGTTCACCGGAGATGACTTTCCCAATACAAAAGTTCACCGGAGATGACTTTCCCAATACAAAAGTTCACCGGAGATGACTTTTCCCATACAAAAGTTCACCGGAGATGACTTTTCCCATACAAAAGTTCACCGGGCATGACTTTCCCAATACAAAAGTTCACCGGGCATGACTTTCCCAATACAAAAGTTCACCGGAGATGACTTTCCCATACAAAAGTTCACCGGAGATGACTTTCCCAATACAAAAGTTCACCGGAGATGACTTTTCCCATACAAAAGTTCACCGGAGATGAATTTCCCAATACAAAAGTTCACCGGAGATGACTTTCCCAATATAAAAGTTCACCGGGCATGACTTTCCCAATACAAAAGTTCACCGGGCATGACTTTCCTAATACAAAAGTTCACCGGAGATGACTTTTCCCATACAAAAGTTCACCGGAGATGACTTTCCCAATACAAAAGTTCACCGGAGATGACTTTCCCAATACAAAAGTTCACCGGAGATGACTTTCCCAATACAAAAGTTCACCGGAGATGACTTTCCCAATACAAAAGTTCACCGGGCATGACTTTCCCAATACAAAAGTTCACCGGAGATGACTTTTCCCATACAAAAGTTCACCGGAGATGACTTTCCCAATACAAAAGTTCACCGGGCATGACTTTCCCAATACAAAAGTTCACCGGAGATGACTTTTCCCATACAAAAGTTCACCGGAGATGACTTTCCCAATACAAAAGTTCACCGGGCATGACTTTCCCAATACAAAAGTTCACCGGGCATGACTTTCCCAATACAAAAGTTCACCGGAGATGACTTTTCCCATACAAAAGTTCACCGGAGATGACTTTCCCAATACAAAAGTTCACCGGGCATGACTTTCCCAATACAAAAGTTCACCGGAGATGACTTTTCCCATACAAAAGTTCACCGGAGATGACTTTCCCAATACAAAAGTTCACCGGAGATGACTTTTCCCATACAAAAGTTCACCGGAGATGACTTTCCCAATACAAAAGTTCACCGGAGATGACTTTCCCAATACAAAAGTTCACCGGAGATGACTTTCCCAATACAAAAGTTCACCGGAGATGACTTTTCCCATACAAAAGTTCACCGGAGATGACTTTCCCAATACAAAAGTTCACCGGGAATGACTTTCCCAATACAAAAGTTCACCGGAGATGACTTTCCCAATACAAAAGTTCACCGGAGATGACTTACCCAATACAAAAGTTCACCGGGGATGACTTTCCCAATACAAAAGTTCACCGGAGATGACTTTTCCCATACAAAAGTTCACCGGAGATGACTTTCCCAATACAAAAGTTCACCGGGCATGACTTTCCCAATACAAAAGTTCACCGGAGATGACTTTTCCCATACAAAAGTTCACCGGAGATGACTTTTCCAATACAAAAGTTCACCGGAGATGACTTTTCCCATACAAAAGTTCACCGGCGATGACTTTCCCAATACAAAAGTTCACCGGAGATGACTTTCCCAATACAAAAGTTCACCGGAGATGACTTTCCCAATACAAAAGTTCACCGGAGATGACTTTTCCCATACAAAAGTTCACCGGAGATGACTTTCCCAATACAAAAGTTCACCGGAGATGACTTTCCCAATACAAAAGTTCACCGGAGATGACTTTTCCCATACAAAAGTTCACCGGCGATGACTTTCCCAATACAAAAGTTCACCGGAGATGACTTTCCCAATACAAAAGTTCACCGGAGATGACTTTCCCAATACAAAAGTTCACCGGAGATGACTTTTCCCATACAAAAGTTCACCGGAGATGACTTTCCCAATACAAAAGTTCACCGGAGATGACTTTTCCCATACAAAAGTTCACCGGAGATGACTTTCCCAATACAAAAGTTCACCGGAGATGACTTTCCCAATACAAAAGTTCACCGGAGATGACTTTCCCAATACAAAAGTTCACCGGAGATGACTTTTCCCATACAAAAGTTCACCGGAGATGACTTTCCCAATACAAAAGTTCACCGGAGATGACTTTCCCAATACAAAAGTTCACCGGGCATGACTTTCCCAATACAAAAGTTCACCGGGCACGACTTTCCCAATACAAAAGTTCACCGGGCATGACTTTCCCAATACAAAAGTTCACCGGGCATGACTTTCCCAATACAAAAGTTCACCGGGCATGACTTTCCCAATACAAAAGTTCACCGGAGATGACTTTCCCAATACAAAAGTTCACCGGGCATGACTTTCCCAATACAAAAGTTCACCGGGCATGACTTTCCCAATACAATAGTTCACCGGAGATGACTTTTCCCAATACAAAAGTTCACCGGGCACGACTTTCCCAATACAAAAGTTCACCGGGCATGACTTTCCCAAAACAAAAGTTCACCGGAGATGACTTTCCCAATACAAAAGTTCACCGGAGATGACTTTCCCAATACAAAAGTTCACCGGAGATGACTTTCCCAATACAAAAGTTCACCGGAGATGACTTTTCCCATACAAAAGTTCACCGGAGATGACTTTCCCAATACAAAAGTTCACCGGAGATGACTTTCCCAATACAAAAGTTCACCGGAGATGACTTTTCCCATACAAAAGTTCACCGGCGATGACTTTCCCAATACAAAAGTTCACCGGAGATGACTTTTCCCATACAAAAGTTCACCGGCGATGACTTTCCCAATACAAAAGTTCACCGGAGATGACTTTCCCAATACAAAAGTTCACCGGAGATGACTTTCCCAATACAAAAGTTCACCGGAGATGACTTTTCCCATACAAAAGTTCACCGGAGATGACTTTCCCAATACAAAAGTTCACCGGAGATGACTTTCCCAATACAAAAGTTCACCGGAGATGACTTTTCCCATACAAAAGTTCACCGGCGATGACTTTCCCAATACAAAAGTTCACCGGAGATGACTTTCCCAATACAAAAGTTCACCGGAGATGACTTTCCCAATACAAAAGTTCACCGGAGATGACTTTTCCCATACAAAAGTTCACCGGAGATGACTTTCCCAATACAAAAGTTCACCGGAGATGACTTTTCCCATACAAAAGTTCACCGGAGATGACTTTCCCAATACAAAAGTTCACCGGAGATGACTTTCCCAATACAAAAGTTCACCGGAGATGACTTTCCCAATACAAAAGTTCACCGGAGATGACTTTTCCCATACAAAAGTTCACCGGAGATGACTTTCCCAATACAAAAGTTCACCGGAGATGACTTTCCCAATACAAAAGTTCACCGGGCATGACTTTCCCAATACAAAAGTTCACCGGGCACGACTTTCCCAATACAAAAGTTCACCGGGCATGACTTTCCCAATACAAAAGTTCACCGGGCATGACTTTCCCAATACAAAAGTTCACCGGGCATGACTTTCCCAATACAAAAGTTCACCGGAGATGACTTTTCCCATACAAAAGTTCACTGGAGATGACTTTCCCAATACAAAAGTTCACCGGAGATGACTTTTCCCATACAAAAGTTCACCGGAGATGACTTTCCCAATACAAAAGTTCACCGGAGATGACTTTCCCAATACAAAAGTTCACCGGAGATGACTTTTCCCATACAAAAGTTCACCGGAGATGACTTTCCCAATACAAAAGTTCACCGGAGATGACTTTTCCCATACAAAAGTTCACCGGAGATGACTTTCCCAATACAAAAGTTCACCGGAGATGACTTTTCCCATACAAAAGTTCACCGGAGATGACTTTCCCAATACAAAAGTTCACCGGAGATGACTTTCCCAATACAAAAGTTCACCGGAGATGACTTTTCCCATACAAAAGTTCACCGGAGATGACTTTTCCCATACAAAAGTTCACCGGAGATGACTTTTCCCATACAAAAGTTCACCGGAGATGACTTTCCCAATACAAAAGTTCACCGGAGATGACTTTTCCCATACAAAAGTTCACCGGAGATGACTTTTCCCATACAAAAGTTCACCGAAGATGACTTTCCCAATACAAAAGTTCACCGGAGATGACTTTCCCAATACAAAAGTTCACCGGAGATGACTTTTCCCATACAAAAGTTCACCGGAGATGACTTTCCCAGTACAAAAGTTCACCGGAGATGACTTTTCCCATACAAAAGTTCACCGGAGATGACTTTCCCAATACAAAAGTTCACCGGAGATGACTTTCCCAATACAAAAGTTCACCGGGCATGACTTTCCCAATACAAAAGTTCACCGGGCATGACTTTCCCAATACAAAAGTTCACCGGAGATGACTTTCCCAATACAAAAGTTCACCGGAGATGACTTTTCCCATACAAAAGTTCACCGGAGATGACTTTCCCAATACAAAAGTTCACCGGAGATGACTTTTCCCATACAAAAGTTCACCGGAGATGACTTTCCCAATACAAAAGTTCACCGGAGATGACTTTCCCAATACAAAAGTTCACCGGGCATGACTTTTCCCATACAAAAGTTCACCGGAGATGACTTTCCCAATACAAAAGTTCACCGGAGATGACTTTCCCAATACAAAAGTTCACCGGGCATGACTTTCCCAATACAAAAGTTCACCGGAGATGACTTTCCCAATACAAAAGTTCACCGGGCATGACTTTCCCAATACAAAAGTTCACCGGAGATGACTTTTCCCATACAAAAGTTCACCGGAGATGACTTTCCCAATACAAAAGTTCACCGGAGATGACTTTCCCAATACAAAAGTTCACCGGAGATGACTTTTCCCATACAAAAGTTCACCGGAGATGACTTTCCCAATACAAAAGTTCACCGGAGATGACTTTCCCAATACAAAAGTTCACCGGAGATGACTTTTCCCATACAAAAGTTCACCGTAGATGACTTTCCCAATACAAAAGTTCACCGTAGATGACTTTCCCAATACAAAAGTTCACCGGAGATGACTTTTCCCATACAAAAGTTCACCGGAGATGACTTTCCCAATACAAAAGTTCACCGGAGATGACTTTTCCCATACAAAAGTTCACCGGAGATGACTTTCCCAATACAAAAGTTCACCGGAGATGACTTTTCCCATACAAAAGTTCACCGGAGATGACTTTCCCAATACAAAAGTTCACCGGAGATGACTTTCCCAATACAAAAGTTCACCGGAGATGACTTTCCCAATACAAAAGTTCACCGGAGATGACTTTTCCCATACAAAAGTTCACCGGAGATGACTTTCCCAAAACAAAAGTTCACCGGAGATGACTTTTCCCATACAAAAGTTCACCGGAGATGACTTTCCCAATACAAAAGTTCACCGGAGATGACTTTTCCCATACAAAAGTTCACCGGAGATGACTTTCCCAATACAAAAGTTCACCGGAGATGACTTTCCCAATACAAAAGTTCACCGGAGATGACTTTCCCAATACAAAAGTTCACCGGAGATGACTTTTCCCATACAAAAGTTCACCGGAGATGACTTTCTCAATACAAAAGTTCACCGGAGATGACTTTCCCAATACAAAAGTTCACCGGGCATGACTTTTCCCATACAAAAGTTCACCGGAGATGACTTTCCCAATACAAAAGTTCACCGGAGATGACTTTCCCAATACAAAAGTTCACCGGAGATGACTTTCCCAATACAAAAGTTCACCGGAGATGACTTTTCCCATACAAAAGTTCACCGGAGATGACTTTTCCCATACAAAAGTTCACCGGGCATGACTTTCCCAATACAAAAGTTCACCGGGCATGACTTTCCCAATACAAAAGTTCACCGGAGATGACTTTCCCATACAAAAGTTCACCGGAGATGACTTTCCCAATACAAAAGTTCACCGGAGATGACTTTTCCCATACAAAAGTTCACCGGAGATGAATTTCCCAATACAAAAGTTCACCGGAGATGACTTTCCCAATATAAAAGTTCACCGGGCATGACTTTCCCAATACAAAAGTTCACCGGGCATGACTTTCCTAATACAAAAGTTCACCGGAGATGACTTTTCCCATACAAAAGTTCACCGGAGATGACTTTCCCAATACAAAAGTTCACCGGAGATGACTTTCCCAATACAAAAGTTCACCGGAGATGACTTTCCCAATACAAAAGTTCACCGGAGATGACTTTCCCAATACAAAAGTTCACCGGGCATGACTTTCCCAATACAAAAGTTCACCGGAGATGACTTTTCCCATACAAAAGTTCACCGGAGATGACTTTCCCAATACAAAAGTTCACCGGAGATGACTTTTCCCATACAAAAGTTCACCGGAGATGACTCTTCCCATACAAAAGTTCACCGGGCATGACTTTCCCAATACAAAAGTTCACCGGGCATGACTTTCCCAATACAAAAGTTCACCGGGCATGACTTTCCCAATACAAAAGTTCACCGGAGATGACTTTCCCAATACAAAAGTTCACCGGGCATGACTTTCCCAATACAAAAGTTCACCGGGCATGACTTTCCCAATACAATAGTTCACCGGAGATGACTTTTCCCAATACAAAAGTTCACCGGAGATGACTTTCCCAATACAAAAGTTCACCGGAGATGACTTTTCCCATACAAAAGTTCACCGGCGATGACTTTCCCAATACAAAAGTTCACCGGAGATGACTTTTCCCATACAAAAGTTCACCGGCGATGACTTTCCCAATACAAAAGTTCACCGGAGATGACTTTCCCAATACAAAAGTTCACCGGAGATGACTTTCCCAATACAAAAGTTCACCGGAGATGATTTTTCCCATACAAAAGTTCACCGGATATGACTTTCCCAATACAAAAGTTCACCGGAGATGACTTTCCCAATACAAAAGTTCACCGGAGATGACTTTTCCCATACAAAAGTTCACCGGCGATGACTTTCCCAATACAAAAGTTCACCGGAGATGACTTTCCCAATACAAAAGTTCACCGGAGATGACTTTCCCAATACAAAAGTTCACCGGAGATGACTTTTCCCATACAAAAGTTCACCGGAGATGACTTTCCCAATACAAAAGTTCACCGGAGATGACTTTTCCCATACAAAAGTTCACCGGAGATGACTTTCCCAATACAAAAGTTCACCGGAGATGACTTTCCCAATACAAAAGTTCACCGGAGATGACTTTCCCAATACAAAAGTTCACCGGAGATGACTTTTCCCATACAAAAGTTCACCGGAGATGACTTTCCCAATACAAAAGTTCACCGGAGATGACTTTCCCAATACAAAAGTTCACCGGGCATGACTTTCCCAATACAAAAGTTCACCGGGCACGACTTTCCCAATACAAAAGTTCACCGGGCATGACTTTCCCAATACAAAAGTTCACCGGGCATGACTTTCCCAATACAAAAGTTCACCGGGCATGACTTTCCCAATACAAAAGTTCACCGGAGATGACTTTTCCCATACAAAAGTTCACTGGAGATGACTTTCCCAATACAAAAGTTCACCGGAGATGATTTTTCCCATACAAAAGTTCACCGGAGATGACTTTCCCAATACAAAAGTTCACCGGAGATGACTTTCCCAATACAAAAGTTCACCGGAGATGACTTTTCCCATACAAAAGTTCACCGGAGATGACTTTCCCAATACAAAAGTTCACCGGAGATGACTTTTCCCATACAAAAGTTCACCGGAGATGACTTTCCCAATACAAAAGTTCACCGGAGATGACTTTTCCCATACAAAAGTTCACCGGAGATGACTTTCCCAATACAAAAGTTCACCGGAGATGACTTTCCCAATACAAAAGTTCACCGGAGGTGACTTTTCCCATACAAAAGTTCACCGGAGATGACTTTTCCCATACAAAAGTTCACCGGAGATGACTTTTCCCATACAAAAGTTCACCGGAGATGACTTTCCCAATACAAAAGTTCACCGGAGATGACTTTTCCCATACAAAAGTTCACCGGAGATGACTTTTCCCATACAAAAGTTCACCGAAGATGACTTTCCCAATACAAAAGTTCACCGGAGATGACTTTCCCAATACAAAAGTTCACCGGAGATGACTTTTCCCATACAAAAGTTCACCGGAGATGACTTTCCCAGTACAAAAGTTCACCGGAGATGACTTTTCCCATACAAAAGTTCACCGGAGATGACTTTCCCAATACAAAAGTTCACCGGAGATGACTTTCCCAATACAAAAGTTCACCGGGCATGACTTTCCCAATACAAAAGTTCACCGGGCATGACTTTCCCAATACAAAAGTTCACCGGAGATGACTTTCCCAATACAAAAGTTCACCGGAGATGACTTTTCACATACAAAAGTTCACCGGAGATGACTTTCCCAATACAAAAGTTCACCGGAGATGACTTTTCCCATACAAAAGTTCACCGGAGATGACTTTCCCAATACAAAAGTTCACCGGAGATGACTTTCCCAATACAAAAGTTCACCGGGCATGACTTTTCCCATACAAAAGTTCACCGGAGATGACTTTCCCAATACAAAAGTTCACCGGAGATGACTTTCCCAATACAAAAGTTCACCGGGCATGACTTTCCCAATACAAAAGTTCACCGGAGATGACTTTCCCAATACAAAAGTTCACCGGGCATGACTTTCCCAATACAAAAGTTCACCGGAGATGACTTTTCCCATACAAAAGTTCACCGGAGATGACTTTCCCAATACAAAAGTTCACCGGAGATGACTTTCCCAATACAAAAGTTCACCGGAGATGACTTTTCCCATACAAAAGTTCACCGGAGATGACTTTCCCAATACAAAAGTTCACCGGGCATGACTTTTCCCATACAAAAGTTCACCGTAGATGACTTTCCCAATACAAAAGTTCACCGTAGATGACTTTCCCAATACAAAAGTTCACCGGAGATGACTTTTCCCATACAAAAGTTCACCGGAGATGACTTTCCCAATACAAAAGTTCACCGGAGATGACTTTTCCCATACAAAAGTTCACCGGAGATGACTTTCCCAATACAAAAGTTCACCGGAGATGACTTTTCCCATACAAAAGTTCACCGGAGATGACTTTCCCAATACAAAAGTTCACCGGAGATGACTTTCCCAATACAAAAGTTCACCGGAGATGACTTTCCCAATACAAAAGTTCACCGGAGATGACTTTTCCCATACAAAAGTTCACCGGAGATGACTTTCCCAAAACAAAAGTTCACCGGAGATGACTTTTCCCATACAAAAGTTCACCGGAGATGACTTTCCCAATACAAAAGTTCACCGGAGATGACTTTTCCCATACAAAAGTTCACCGGAGATGACTTTCCCAATACAAAAGTTCACCGGAGATGACTTTCCCAATACAAAAGTTCACCGGAGATGACTTTCCCAATACAAAAGTTCACCGGAGATGACTTTTCCCATACAAAAGTTCACCGGAGATGACTTTCTCAATACAAAAGTTCACCGGAGATGACTTTCCCAATACAAAAGTTCACCGGGCATGACTTTTCCCATACAAAAGTTCACCGGAGATGACTTTCCCAATACAAAAGTTCACCGGAGATGACTTTCCCAATACAAAAGTTCACCGGAGATGACTTTCCCAATACAAAAGTTCACCGGAGATGACTTTTCCCATACAAAAGTTCACCGGAGATGACTTTTCCCATACAAAAGTTCACCGGGCATGACTTTCCCAATACAAAAGTTCACCGGGCATGACTTTCCCAATACAAAAGTTCACCGGAGATGACTTTCCCATACAAAAGTTCACCGGAGATGACTTTCCCAATACAAAAGTTCACCGGAGATGACTTTTCCCATACAAAAGTTCACCGGAGATGAATTTCCCAATACAAAAGTTCACCGGAGATGACTTTCCCAATATAAAAGTTCACCGGGCATGACTTTCCCAATACAAAAGTTCACCGGGCATGACTTTCCTAATACAAAAGTTCACCGGAGATGACTTTTCCCATACAAAAGTTCACCGGAGATGACTTTCCCAATACAAAAGTTCACCGGAGATGACTTTCCCAATACAAAAGTTCACCGGAGATGACTTTCCCAATACAAAAGTTCACCGGAGATGACTTTCCCAATACAAAAGTTCACCGGGCATGACTTTCCCAATACAAAAGTTCACCGGAGATGACTTTTCCCATACAAGAGTTCACCGGAGATGACTTTCCCAATACAAAAGTTCACCGGGCATGACTTTCCCAATACAAAAGTTCACCGGAGATGACTTTTCCCATACAAAAGTTCACCGGAGATGACTTTCCCAATACAAAAGTTCACCGGGCATGACTTTCCTAATACAAAAGTTCACCGGGCATGACTTTCCCAATACAAAAGTTCACCGGAGATGACTTTTCCCATACAAAAGTTCACCGGAGATGACTTTCCCAATACAAAAGTTCACCGGGCATGACTTTCCCAATACAAAAGTTCACCGGAGATGACTTTTCCCATACAAAAGTTCACCGGAGATGACTTTCCCAATACAAAAATTCACCGGAGATGACTTTTCCCATACAAAAGTTCACCGGAGATGACTTTCCCAATACAAAAGTTCACCGGAGATGACTTTCCCAATACAAAAGTTCACCGGAGATGACTTTCCCAATACAAAAGTTCACCGGAGATGACTTTTCCCATACAAAAGTTCACCGGAGATGACTTTCCCAATACAAAAGTTCACCGGGCATGACTTTCCCAATACAAAAGTTCACCGGAGATGACTTTCCCAATACAAAAGTTCACCGGAGATGACTTACCCAATACAAAAGTTCACCGGAGATGACTTTCCCAATACAAAAGTTCACCGGAGATGACTTTTCCCATACAAAAGTTCACCGGAGATGACTTTCCCAATACAAAAGTTCACCGGGCATGACTTTCCCAATACAAAAGTTCACCGGAGATGACTTTTCCCATACAAAAGTTCACCGGAGATGACTTTTCCAATACAAAAGTTCACCGGAGATGACTTTCCCAATACAAAAGTTCACCGGAGATGACTTTTCCCATACAAAAGTTCACCGGAGATGACTTTCCCAATACAAAAGTTCACCGGAGATGACTTTCCCAATACAAAAGTTCACCGGAGATGACTTTTCCCATACAAAAGTTCACCGGAGATGACTTTCCCAATACAAAAGTTCACCGGAGATGACTTTTCCCATACAAAAGTTCACCGGAGATGACTCTTCCCATACAAAAGTTCACCGGGCATGACTTTCCCAATACAAAAGTTCACCGGGCATGACTTTCCCAATACAAAAGTTCACCGGGCATGACTTTCCCAATACAAAAGTTCACCGGAGATGACTTTCCCAATACAAAAGTTCACCGGGCATGACTTTCCCAATACAAAAGTTCACCGGGCATGACTTTCCCAATACAATAGTTCACCGGAGATGACTTTTCCCAATACAAAAGTTCACCGGGCACGACTTTCCCAATACAAAAGTTCACCGGGCATGACTTTCCCAAAACAAAAGTTCACCGGAGATGACTTTCCCAATACAAAAGTTCACCGGAGATGACTTTCCCAATACAAAAGTTCACCGGAGATGACTTTCCCAATACAAAAGTTCACCGGAGATGACTTTTCCCATACAAAAGTTCACCGGAGATGACTTTCCCAATACAAAAGTTCACCGGAGATGACTTTCCCAATACAAAAGTTCACCGGAGATGACTTTTCCCATACAAAAGTTCACCGGCGATGACTTTCCCAATACAAAAGTTCACCGGAGATGACTTTCCCAATACAAAAGTTCACCGGAGATGACTTTCCCAATACAAAAGTTCACCGGAGATGACTTTCCCAATACAAAAGTTCACCGGAGATGACTTTCCCAATACAAAAGTTCACCGGAGATGACTTTTCCCATACAAAAGTTCACCGGAGATGACTTTCCCAATACAAAAGTTCACCGGAGATGACTTTTTCCATACAAAAGTTCACCGGAGATGACTTTCCCAATACAAAAGTTCACCGGAGATGACTTTCCCATACAAAAGTTCACCGGAGATGACTTTCCCAATACAAAAGTTCACCGGAGATGACTTTCCCAATACAAAAGTTCACCGGAGATGACTTTCCCAATACAATAGTTCACCGGAGATGACTTTTCCCATACAAAAGTTCACCGGAGATGACTTTCCCAATACAAAAGTTCACCGGGCATGACTTTCCCAATACAAAAGTTCACCGGAGATGACTTTTCCCATACAAAAGTTCACCGGAGATGACTTACCCAATACAAAAGTTCACCGGAGATGACTTTCCCAATACAAAAGTTCACCGGAGATGACTTTTCCCATACAAAAGTTCACCGGAGATGACTTTCCCAATACAAAAGTTCACCGGGCATGACTTTCCCAATACAAAAGTTCACCGGAGATGTCTTTTCCCATACAAAAGTTCAACGGAGATGACTTTCCCAATACAAAAGTTCACCGGAGATGACTTTCCCAATACAAAAGTTCACCGGAGATGACTTTTCCCATACAAAAGTTCACCGGAGATGACTTTCCCAATACAAAAGTTCACCGGAGATGACTTTCCCAATACAAAAGTTCACCGGAGATGACTTTTCCCATACAAAAGTTCACCGGAGATGACTTTCCCAATACAAAAGTTCACCGGAGATGACTTTTCCCATACAAAAGTTCACCGGAGATGACTTTTCCCATACAAAAGTTCACCGGGCATGACTTTCCCAATACAAAAGTTCACCGGGCATGACTTTCCCAATACAAAAGTTCACCGGAGATGACTTTTCCCATACAAAAGTTCACCGGAGATGACTTTCCCAATACAAAAGTTCACCGGGCATGACTTTCCCAATACAAAAGTTCACCGGGCATGACTTTCCCATACAAAAGTTCACCGGGCATGACTTTCCCAATACAAAAGTTCACCGGGCATGACTTTCCCAATACAAAAGTTCACCGGGCATGACTTTCCCAAAACAAAAGTTCACCGGAGATGACTTTCCCAATACAAAAGTTCACCGGAGATGACTTTCCCAATACAAAAGTTCACCGGAGATGACTTTCCCAATACAAAAGTTCACCGGAGATGACTTTTCCCATACAAAAGTTCACCGGAGATGACTTTCCCAATACAAAAGTTCACCGGAGATGAATTTCCCAATACAAAAGTTCACCGGAGATGACTTTTCCCATACAAAAGTTCACCGGGCATGACTTTCCCAATACAAAAGTTCACCGGAGATGACTTTCCCAATACAAAAGTTCACCGGAGATGACTTTCCCAATATAAAAGTTCACCGGGCATGACTTTCCCAATACAAAAGTTCACCGGGCATGACTTTCCCAATACAAAAGTTCACCGGAGATGACTTTCCCAATACAAAAGTTCACCGGAGATGACTTTTCCCATACAAAAGTTCACCGGAGATGACTTTTCCCATACAAAAGTTCACCGGAGATGACTTTTCCCATACAAAAGTTCACCGGAGATGACTTTCCCAATACAAAAGTTCACCGGAGATGACTTTTCCCATACAAAAGTTCACCGGAGATGACTTTCCCAATACAAAAGTTCACCGGGCATGACTTTCCCAATACAAAAGTTCACCGGAGATGACTTTTCCCATACAAAAGTTCACCGGGCATGACTTTCCCAATACAAAAGTTCACCGGAGATGACTTTCCCAATACAAAAGTTCACCGGAGATGACTTTTCCCATACAAAAGTTCACCGGGCATGACTTTCCCAATACAAAAGTTCACCGGAGATGACTTTTCCCATACAAAAGTTCACCGGAGATGACTTTCCCAATACAAAAGTTCACCGGAGATGACTTTTCCCATACAAAAGTTCACCGGAGATGACTTTCCCAATACAAAAGTTCACCGGAGATGACTTTCCCAATACAAAAGTTCACCGGAGATGACTTTTCCCATACAAAAGTTCACCGGAGATGACTTTCCCAATACAAAAGTTCACCGGAGATGACTTTCCCAATACAAAAGTTCACCGGAGATGACTTTCCCAATACAAAAGTTCACCGGGCATGACTTTCCCAATACAAAAGTTCACCGGAGATGACTTTCCCAATACAAAAGTTCACCGGAGATGACTTTCCCAATACAAAAGTTCACCGGGCATGACTTTCCCAATACAAAAGTTCACCGGAGATGACTTTTCCCATACAAAAGTTCACCGGAGATGACTTTTCCCATACAAAAGTTCACCGGAGATGACTTTCCCAATACAAAAGTTCACCGGAGATGACTTTTCCCATACAAAAGTTCACCGGAGATGACTTTCCCAATACAAACGTTCACCGGGCATGACTTTCCCAATACAAAAGTTCACCGGAGATGACTTTCCCAATACAAAAGTTCACCGGGCATGACTTTCCCAAAACAAAAGTTCACCGGGCATGACTTTCCCATACAAAAATTCACCGGAGATGACTTTCCCAATACAAAAGTTCACCGGAGATGACTTTCCCAATACAAAAGTTCACCGGGCATGACTTTCCCAATACAAAAGTTCACCGGGCATGACTTTTCCCATACAAAAGTTCACCGGGCATGACTTTCCCAATACAAAAGTTCACCGGGCATGACTTTCCCAATACAAAAGTTCACCGGAGATGACTTTTCCCATACAAAAGTTCACCGGAGATGACTTTTCCCATACAAAAGTTCACCGGAGATGACTTTCCCAATACAAAAGTTCACCGGAGATGACTTTCCCAATACAAAAGTTCACCGGGCATGACTTTCCCAATATAAAAGTTCACCGGGCATGACTTTCCCAATACAAAAGTTCACCGGAGATGACTTTCCCAATACAAAAGTTCACCGGAGATGACTTTTCCCATACAAAAGTTCACCGGAGATGACTTTCCCAATACAAAAGTTCACCGGAGATGACTTTTCCCATACAAAAGTTCACCGGAGATGACTTTTCCCATACAAAAGTTCACCGGAGATGACTTTTCCCATACAAAAGTTCACCGGGCATGACTTTCCCAATACAAAAGTTCACCGGGCATGACTTTCCCAATACAAAAGTTCACCGGAGATGACTTTCCCAATACAAAAGTTCACCGGAGATGACTTTCCCAATATAAAAGTTCACCGGGCACGACTTTCCCAATACAAAAGTTCACCGGATATGACTTTCCCAATACAAAAGTTCACCGGATATGACTTTCCCAATACAAAAGTTCACCGGGCATGACTTTCCCAATATAAAAGTTCACCGGAGATGACTTTCCCAATACAAAAGTTCACCGGAGATGACTTTCCCAATACAAAAGTTCACCGGAGATGACTTTCCCAATACAAAAGTTCACCGGAGATGACTTTTCCCATACAAAAGTTCAGCGGAGATGACTTTTCCCATACAAAAGTTCACCGGAGATGACTTTTCCCATACAAAAGTTCATTGGAGATGACTTTCCCAATACAAAAGTTCACCGGAGATGACTTTCCCAATATAAAAGTTCACCGGGCATGACTTTCCCAATACAAAAGTTCACCGGGCACGACTTTCCCAATACAAAAGTTCACCGGAGATGACTTTCCCAATACAAAAGTTCACCGGGCATGACTTTCCCAATACAAAAGTTCACCGGGCATGACTTTCCCAATACAAAAGTTCACCGGAGATGACTTTTCCCATACAAAAGTTCACCGGAGATGACTTTCCCAATACAAAAGTTCACCGGAGATGACTTTTCCCATACAAAAGTTCACCGGAGATGACTTTCCCAATACAAAAGTTCACCGGAGATGACTTTCCCAATACAAAAGTTCACCGGAGATGACTTTTCCCATACAAAAGTTCACCGGAGATGACTTTCCCAATACAAAAGTTCACCGGAGATGACTTTCCCAATACAAAAGTTCACCGGAGATGACTTTTCCCATACAAAAGTTCACCGGAGATGACTTTCCCAATACAAAAGTTCACCGGATGACTTTCCCAATACAAAAGTTCACCGGAGATGACTTTCCCAATATAAAAGTTCACCGGGCATGACTTTCCCAATACAAAAGTTCACCGGGCATGACTTTCCCAATACAAAAGTTCACCGGAGATGACTTTTCCCATACAAAAGTTCACCGGAGATGACTTTCCCAATACAAAAGTTCACCGGAGATGACTTTCCCAATACAAAAGTTCACCGGAGATGACTTTTCCCATACAAAAGTTCACCGGAGATGACTTTTCCCATACAAAAGTTCACCGGGCATGACTTTCCCAATACAAAAGTTCACCGGAGATGACTTTCCCAATACAAAAGTTCACCGGAGATGACTTTTCCCATACAAAAGTTCACCGGAGATGACTTTCCCAATACAAAAGTTCACCGGAGATGACTTTCCCAATACAAAAGTTCACCGGAGATGACTTTTCCCATACAAAAGTTCACCGGAGATGACTTTCCCAATACAAAAGTTCACCGGAGATGACTTTTCCCATACAAAAGTTCACCGGAGATGACTTTCCCAATACAAAAGTTCACCGGAGATGACTTTCCCAATACAAAAGTTCACCGGAGATGACTTTCCCAATACAAAAGTTCACCGGAGATGACTTTTCCCATACAAAAGTTCACCGGAGATGACTTTCCCAATACAAAAGTTCACCGGAGATGACTTTCCCAATACAAAAGTTCACCGGAGATGACTTTTCCCATACAAAAGTTCACCGGAGATGACTTTTCCCATACAAAAGTTCACCGGAGATGACTTTCCCAATACAAAAGTTCACCGAAGATGACTTTCCCAATACAAAAGTTCACCGGAGATGACTTTTCCCATACAAAAGTTCACCGGAGATGACTTTCCCAATACAAAAGTTCACCGGAGATGACTTTTCCCATACAAAAGTTCACCGGAGATGACTTTCCCAATACAAAAGTTCACCGGAGATGACTTTCCCAATACAAAAGTTCACCGGAGATGACTTTCCCAATACAAAAGTTCACCGGAGATGACTTTTCCCATACAAAAGTTCACCGGAGATGACTTTCCCAATACAAAAGTTCACCGGAGATGACTTTCCCAATACAAAAGTTCACCGGAGATGACTTTCCCAATACAAAAGTTCACCGGAGATGACTTTCCCAATACAAAAGTTCACCGGGCATGACTTTCCCAATACAAAAGTTCACCGGAGATGACTTTCCCAATACAAAAGTTCACCGGGCATGACTTTCCCAATATAAAAGTTCACCGGAGATGACTTTCCCAATACAAAAGTTCACCGGAGATGACTTTCCCAATACAAAAGTTCACCGGAGATGACTTTCCCAATACAAAAGTTCACCGGAGATGACTTTCCCAATATAAAAGTTCACCGGGCATGACTTTCCCAATACAAAAGTTCACCGGGCACGACTTTCCCAATACAAAAGTTCACCGGAGATGACTTTTCCCATACAAAAGTTCACCGGAGATGACTTTCCCAATACAAAAGTTCACCGGAGATGACTTTTCCCATACAAAAGTTCACCGGAGATGACTTTCCCAATACAAAAGTTCACCGGAGATGACTTTCCCAATACAAAAGTTCACCGGAGATGACTTTCCCAATACAAAAGTTCACCGGAGATGACTTTTCCCATACAAAAGTTCACCGGAGATGACTTTCCCAATACAAAAGTTCACCGGAGATGACTTTCCCAATATAAAAGTTCACCGGGCATGACTTTCCCAATACAAAAGTTCACCGGGCATGACTTTCCCAATACAAAAGTTCACCGGAGATGACTTTTCCCATACAAAAGTTCACCGGAGATGACTTTCCCAATACAAAAGTTCACCGGAGATGACTTTTCCCATACAAAAGTTCACCGGAGATGACTTTCCCAATACAAAAGTTCACCGGAGATGACTTTCCCAATACAAAAGTTCACCGGAGATGACTTTCCCAATACAAAAGTTCACCGGAGATGACTTTCCCAATACAAAAGTTCACCGGAGATGACTTTTCCCATACAAAAGTTCACCGGAGATGACTTTCCCAATACAAAAGTTCACCGGAGATGACTTTCCCAATACAAAAGTTCACCGGAGATGACTTTCCCAATACAAAAGTTCACCGGAGATGACTTTTCCCATACAAAAGTTCACCGGAGATGACTTTCCCAATACAAAAGTTCACCGGAGATGACTTTTCCCATACAAAAGTTCACCGGAGATGACTTTCCCAATACAAAAGTTCACCGGAGATGACTTTTCCCATACAAAAGTTCACCGGAGATGACTTTCCCAATACAAAAGTTCACCGGAGATGATTTTTCCCATACAAAAGTTCACCGGAGATGACTTTCCCAATACAAAAGTTCACCGGAGATGACTTTCCCAATACAAAAGTTCACCGGAGATGACTTTTCCCATACAAAAGTTCACCGGAGATGACTTTCCCAATACAAAAGTTCACCGGAGATGACTTTTCCCATACAAAAGTTCACCGGAGATGACTTTCCCAATACAAAAGTTCACCGGAGATGACTTTTCCCATACAAAAGTTCACCGGAGATGACTTTCCCAATACAAAAGTTCACCGGAGATGACTTTCCCAATACAAAAGTTCACCGGAGATGACTTTTCCCATACAAAAGATCACCGGAGATGACTTTCCCAATACAAAAGTTCACCGGAGATGACTTTCCCAATACAAAAGTTCACCGGAGATGACTTTCCCAATACAAAAGTTCACCGGAGATGACTTTCCCAATACAAAAATTCACCGGAGATGACTTTTCCCATACAAAAGTTCACCGGAGATGACTTTCCCAATACAAAAGTTCACCGGAGATGACTTTCCCAATACAAAAGTTCACCGGAGATGACTTTTCCCATACAAAAGTTCACCGGAGATGACTTTCCCAATACAAAAGTTCACCGGAGATGACTTTCCCAATACAAAAGTTCACCGGAGATGACTTTCCCAATACAAAAGTTCACCGGAGATGACTTTTCCCATACAAAAGTTCACCGGAGATGACTTTTCCCATACAAAAGTTCACCGGAGATGACTTTTCCCATACAAAAGTTCACCGGAGATGACTTTCCCAATACAAAAGTTCAGCGGGCATGACTTTCCCAATATAAAAGTTCACCGGGCATGACTTTCCCAATACAAAAGTTCACCGGAGATGACTTTCCCAATACAAAAGTTCACCGGAGATGACTTTTCCCATACAAAAGTTCACCGGAGATGACTTTCCCAATACAAAAGTTCACCGCAGATGACTTTCCCAATACAAAAGTTCACCGGAGATGACTTTCCCAATACAAAAGTTCACCGGAGATGACTTTTCCCATACAAAAGTTCACCGGAGATGACTTTCCCAATACAAAAGTTCACCGCAGATGACTTATCCAATACAAAAGTTCACCGGAGATGACTTTCCCAATACAAAAGTTCACCGGAGATGACTTTTCTCATACAAAAGTTCACCGGAGATGACTTTTCCCATACAAAAGTTCACCGGAGATGACTTTTCCCATACAAAAGTTCACCGGAGATGACTTTCCCAATACAAAAGTTCACCGGAGATGACTTTCCCAATACAAAAGTTCACCGGGCATGACTTTCCCAATACAAAAGTTCACCGGAGATGACTTTCCCAATACAAAAGTTCACCGGGCATGACTTTCCCAATACAAAAGTTCACCGGGCACGACTTTCCCAATACAAAAGTTCACCGGGCATGACTTTCCCAATACAAAAGTTCACCGGGCATGACTTTCCCAATACAAAAGTTCACCGGGCATGACTTTCCCAATACAAAAGTTCACCGGAGATGACTTTTCCCATACAAAAGTTCACCGGAGATGACTTTTCCCATACAAAAGTTCACCGGAGATGACTTTCCCAATACAAAAGTTCACCGGGCATGACTTTCCCAATACAAAAGTTCACCGGAGATGACTTTTCCCATACAAAAGTTCACCGGAGATGACTTTTCCCATACAAAAGTTCACCGGAGATGACTTTTCCCATACAAAAGTTCACCGGAGATGACTTTCCCAATATAAAAGTTCACCGGGCATGACTTTCCCAATACAAAAGTTCACCGGGCATGACTTTCCCAATACAAAAGTTCACCGGGCATGACTTTCCCAATACAAAAGTTCACCGGGCATGACTTTCCCAATACAAAAGTTCACCGGAGATGACGTTCCCAATATAAAAGTTCACCGGGCATGACTTTCCCAATACAAAAGTTCACCGGGCATGACTTTCCCAATACAAAAGTTCACCGGAGATGACTTTTCGCATACAAAAGTTCACCGGAGATGACTTTCCCAATACAAAAGTTCACCGGAGATGACTTTTCCCATACAAAAGTTCACCGGAGATGACATTCCCAATACAAAAGTTCACCGGAGATGACTTTCCCAATACAAAAGTTCACCGGAGATGACTTTTCCCATACAAAAGTTCACCGGAGATGACTTTCCCAATACAAAAGTTCACCGGAGATGACTTTCTCAATACAAAAGTTCACCGGAGATGACTTTCCCAATACAAAAGTTCACCGGAGATGACTTTTCCCATACAAAAGTTCACCGGAGATGACTTTCCCAATACAAAAGTTCACCGGAGATGACTTTCCCAATACAAAAGTTCACCGGAGATGACTTTTCCCATACAAAAGTTCACCGGAGATGACTTTTCCCATACAAAAGTTCACCGGAGATGACTTTCCCAATACAAAAGTTCACCGGAGATGACTTTCCCAATACAAAAGTTCACCGGAGATGACTTTTCCCATACAAAAGTTCACCGGAGATGACTTTCCCAATACAAAAGTTCACCGGAGATGACTTTTCCCATACAAAAGTTCACCGGAGATGACTTTCCCAATACAAAAGTTCACCGGAGATGACTTTTCCCATACAAAAGTTCACCGGAGATGACTTTCCCAATACAAAAGTTCACCGGAGATGACTTTCCCAATATAAAAGTTCACCGGGCATGACTTTCCCAATACAAAAGTTCACCGGAGATGACTTTCCCAATACAAAAGTTCACCGGAGATGACTTTCCCAATACAAAAGTTCACCGGGCATGACTTTCCCAATACAAAAGTTCACCGGAGATGACTTTCCCAATACAAAAGTTCACCGGAGATGACTTTCCCAATACAAAAGTTCACCGGAGATGACTCTTCCCATACAAAAGTTCACCGGAGATGACTTTTCCCATACAAAAGTTCACCGGGCATGACTTTCCCAATACAAAAGTTCACCGGAGATGATTTTTCCCATACAAAAGTTCACCGGAGATGACTTTCCCAATACAAAAGTTCACCGGAGATGACTTTTCCCATACAAAAGTTCACCGGAGATGACTTTTCCCATACAAAAGTTCACCGGAGATGACTTTCCCAATACAAAAGTTCACCGGAGATGACTTTCCCAATACAAAAGTTCACCGGGCACGACTTTCCCAATACAAAAGTTCACCGGAGATGACTTTCCCAATACAAAAGTTCACCGGAGATGACTTTTCCCATACAAAAGTTCACCGGAGATGACTTTTCCCATACAAAAGTTCACCGGAGATGACTTTTCCCATACAAAAGTTCACCGGAGATGACTTTCCCAATATAAAAGTTCACCGGGCATGACTTTCCCAATACAAAAGTTCACCGGGCATGACTTTCCCAATACAAAAGTTCACCGGGCATGACTTTCCCAATACAAAAGTTCACCGGAGATGACTTTTCCCATACAAAAGTTCACCGGAGATGACTTTCCCAATACAAAAGTTCACCGGAGATGACTTTCCCAATACAAAAGTTCACCGGAGATGACTTTTCCCATACAAAAGTTCACCGGAGATGACTTTCCCAATACAAAAGTTCACCGGAGATGACTTTTCCCATACAAAAGTTCACCGGAGATGACTTTCCCAATACAAAAGTTCACCGGAGATGACTTTCCCAATACAAAAGTTCACCGGAGATGACTTTTCCCATACAAAAGTTCACCGGAGATGACTTTCCCAATACAAAAGTTCACCGGAGATGACTTTTCCCATACAAAAGTTCACCGGAGATGACTTTTCCCATACAAAAGTTCACCGGAGATGACTTTCCCCATACAAAAGTTCACCGGAGATGACTTTCCCAATACAAAAGTTCACCGGAGATGACTTTCCCAATATAAAAGTTCACCGGGCATGACTTTCCCAATACAAAAGTTCACCGGGCATAACTTTCCCAATACAAAAGTTCACCGGAGATGACTTTCCCAATACAAAAGTTCACCGGAGATGACTTTTCCCATACAAAAGTTCACCGGAGATGACTTTCCCAATACAAAAGTTCACCGGAGATGACTTTCCCAATACAAAAGTTCACCGGAGATGACTTTCCCAATACAAAAGTTCACCGGAGATGACTTTTCCCATACAAAAGTTCACCGGAGATGACTTTCCCAATACAAAAGTTCACCGGAGATGACTTTCCCAATACAAAAGATGACTTTCCCAATACAAAAGTTCACCGGAGATGACTTTTCCCATACAAAAGTTCACCGGAGATGACTTTCCCAATACAAAAGTTCACCGGAGATGACTTTTCCCATACAAAAGTTCACCGGAGATGACTTTCCCAATACAAAAGTTCACCGGAGATGACTTTCCCAATATAAAAGTTCACCGGAGATGACTTTCCCAATACAAAAGTTCACCGGAGATGACTTTCCCAATACAAAAGTTCACCGGAGATGACTTTCCCAATACAAAAGTTCACCGGGCATGACTTTCCCAATACAAAAGTTCACCGGAGATGACTTTCCCAATACAAAAGTTCACCGGAGATGACTTTCCCAATACAAAAGTTCACCGGAGATGACTTTTCCCATACAAAAGTTCACCGGAGATGACTTTTCCCATACAAAAGTTCACCGGGCATGACTTTCCCAATACAAAAGTTCACCGGAGATGATTTTTCCCATACAAAAGTTCACCGGAGATGACTTTCCCAATACAAAAGTTCACCGGAGATGACTTTTCCCATACAAAAGTTCACCGGAGATGACTTTTCCCATACAAAAGTTCACCGGAGATGACTTTCCCAATACAAAAGTTCACCGGAGATGACTTTCCCAATACAAAAGTTCACCGGGCACGACTTTCCCAATACAAAAGTTCACCGGAGATGACTTTCCCAATACAAAAGTTCACCGGAGATGACTTTTCCCATACAAAAGTTCACCGGAGATGACTTTTCCCATACAAAAGTTCACCGGAGATGACTTTTCCCATACAAAAGTTCACCGGAGATGACTTTCCCAATATAAAAGTTCACCGGGCATGACTTTCCCAATACAAAAGTTCACCGGGCATGACTTTCCCAATACAAAAGTTCATCGGGCACGACTTTCCCAATACAAAAGTTCACCGGAGATGACTTTTCCCATACAAAAGTTCACCGGAGATGACTTTCCCAATACAAAAGTTCACCGGAGATGACTTTCCCAATACAAAAGTTCACCGGAGATGACTTTTCCCATACAAAAGTTCACCGGAGATGACTTTCCCAATACAAAAGTTCACCGGAGATGACTTTTCCCATACAAAAGTTCACCGGAGATGACTTTCCCAATACAAAAGTTCACCGGAGATGACTTTCCCAATACAAAAGTTCACCGGAGATGACTTTTCCCATACAAAAGTTCACCGGAGATGACTTTCCCAATACAAAAGTTCACCGGAGATGACTTTTCCCATACAAAAGTTCACCGGAGATGACTTTTCCCATACAAAAGTTCACCGGAGATGACTTTCCCCATACAAAAGTTCACCGGAGATGACTTTCCCAATACAAAAGTTCACCGGAGATGACTTTCCCAATATAAAAGTTCACCGGGCATGACTTTCCCAATACAAAAGTTCACCGGGCATAACTTTCCCAATACAAAAGTTCACCGGAGATGACTTTTCCCATACAAAAGTTCACCGGAGATGACTTTCCCAATACAAAAGTTCACCGGAGATGACTTTTCCCATACAAAAGTTCACCGAAGATGACTTTCCCAATACAAAAGTTCACCGGAGATGACTTTCCCAATACAAAAGTTCACCGGAGATGACTTTTCCCATACAAAAGTTCACCGGAGATGACTTTCCCAATACAAAAGTTCACCGGAGATGACTTTCCCAATACAAAAGTTCACCGGAGATGACTTTCCCAATACAAAAGTTCACCGGAGCTGACTTTCCCAATACAAAAGTTCACCGGAGATGACTTTTCCGATACAAAAGTTCACCGGAGATGACTTTCCCAATACAAAAGTTCACCGGAGATGACTTTCCCAATACAAAAGTTCACCGGAGATGACTTTTCCCATACAAAAGTTCACCGGAGATGACTTTCCCAATACAAAAGTTCACCGGAGATGACTTTCCCAATACAAAAGTTCACCGGAGATGACTTTCCCAATACAAAAGTTCACCGGAGATGACTTTCCCAATACAAAAGTTCACCGGAGATGACTTTGCCCATACAAAAGTTCACCGGAGATGACTTTTCCCATACAAAAGTTCACCGGAGATGACTGTCCCAATACAAAAGTTCACCGGAGATGACTTTCCCAATACAAAAGTTCACCGGAGATGACTTTCCCAATACAAAAGTTCACCGGAGATGACTTTCCCAATACAAAAGTTCCCCGGAGATGACTTTTCCCATACAAAAGTTCACCGGAGATGACTTTTCCCATACAAAAGTTCACCGGAGATGACTTTCCCAATACAAAAGTTCACCGGAGATGACTTTCCCAATACAAAAGTTCACCGGAGATGACTTTTCCCATACAAAAGTTCACCGGAAATGACTTTCCCAATACAAAAGTTCACCGGAGATGACTTTTCCCATACAAAAGTTCACCGGAGATGACTTTCCCAATACAAAAGTTCACCGGAGATGACTTTCCCAATACAAAAGTTCACCGGAGATGACTTTTCCCATACAAAAGTTCACCGGAGATGACTTTCCCAATACAAAAGTTCACCGGAGATGACTTTCCCAATACAAAAGTTCACCGGAGATGACTTTCCCAATACAAAAGTTCACCGGAGATGACTTTTCCCATACAAAAGTTCACCGGAGATGACTTTCCCAATACAAAAGTTCACCGGAGATGACTTTCCCAATACAAAAGTTCACCGGAGATGACTTTTCCCATACAAAAGTTCACCGGAGATGACTTTTCCCATACAAAAGTTCACCGGAGATGACTTTCCCAATATAAAAGTTCACCGGGCATGACTTTCCCAATACAAAAGTTCACCGGGCATGACTTTCCCAATACAAAAGTTCACCGGAGATGACTTTCCCAATACAAAAGTTCACCGGAGATGACTTTCCCAATATAAAAGTTCACCGGGCATGACTTTTCCCATACAAAAGTTCACCGGAGATGACTTTCCCAATACAAAAGTTCACCGGAGATGACTTTTCCCATACAAAAGTTCACCGGAGATGACTTTCCCAATACAAAAGTTCACCGGAGATGACTTTCCCAATACAAAAGTTCACCGGTGATGACTTTCCCAATACAAAAGTTCACCGGAGATGACTTTCCCAATACAAAAGTTCACCGGGCATGACTTTCCCAATACAAAAGTTCACCGGAGATGACTTTTCCCATACAAAAGTTCACCGGAGATGACTTTCCCAATACAAAAGTTCACCGGAGATGACTTTTCCCATACAAAAGTTCACCGGAGATGACTTTTCCCATACAAAAGTTCACCGGAGATGACTTTTCCCATACAAAAGTTCACCGGGCATGACTTTCCCAATACAAAAGTTCACCGGAGATGACTTTTCCCATACAAAAGTTCACCGGAGATGACTTTCCCAATACAAAAGTTCACCGGAGATGACTTTCCCAATATAAAAGTTCACCGGGCATGACTTTCCCAATAAAAAAGTTCACCGGGCATGACTTTCCCAATACAAAAGTTCACCGGAGATGACTTTTCCCATACAAAAGTTCACCGGAGATGACTTTCCCAATACAAAAGTTCACCGGAGATGACTTTTCCCATACAAAACTTCACCGGAGATGACTTTTCCAATACAAAAGTTCACCGGAGATGACTTTCCCAATACAAAAGTTCACCGGGCATGACTTTCCCAATACAAAAGTTCACCGGAGATGACTTTTCCCATACAAAAGTTCACCGGAGATGACTTTCCCAATACAAAAGTTCACCGGAGATGACTTTTCCCATACAAAAGTTCACCGGAGATGACTTTCCCAATACAAAAGTTCACCGGAGATGACTTTCCCAATACAAAAGTTCACCGTAGATGACTTTCCCAATACAAAAGTTCACCGGAGATGACTTTCCCAATATAAAAGTTCACCGGGCATGACTTTCCCAATACAAAAGTTCACCGGGCACGACTTTCCCAATACAAAAGTTCACCGAAGATGACTTTCCCAATACAAAAGTTCACCGGAGATGACTTTTCCCATACAAAAGTTCACCGGAGATGACTTTCCCAATACAAAAGTTCACCGGAGATGATTTTCCCATACAAAAGTTCACCGGAGATGAATTTTCCCATACAAAAGTTCACCGGAGATGACTTTTCCCATACAAAAGTTCACCGGAGATGACTTTCCCAATACAAAAGTTCACCGGAGATGACTTTCCCAATACAAAAGTTCACCGGAGATGACTTTCCCAATACAAAAGTTCACCGGGCACGACTTTCCCAATACAAAAGTTCACCGGAGATGACTTTTCCCATACAAAAGTTCACCGGAGATGACTTTCCCAATACAAAAGTTCACCGGAGATGACTTTACCCATACAAAAGTTCACCGGAGATGACTTTCCCAATACAAAAGTTCACCGGAGATGACTTTCCCAATACAAAAGTTCACCGGAGATGACTTTTCCCATACAAAAGTTCCCCGGAGATGACTTTTCCCATACAAAAGTTCACCGGAGATGACTTTCCCAATACAAAAGTTCACCGGAGATGACTTTTCCCATACAAAAGTTCACCGGAGATGACTTTCCCAATACAAAAGTTCACCGGAGATGACTTTCCCAATACAAAAGTTCACCGGAGATGACTTTTCCCATACAAAAGTTCACCGGAGATGACTTTTCCCATACAAAAGTTCACCGGAGATGACTTTCCCATACAAAAGTTCACCGGAGATGACTTTCCCAATACAAAAGTTCACCGGAGATGACTTTTCCCATACAAAAGATCACCGGAGATGACTTTCCCAATACAAAAGTTCACCGGAGATGACTTTCCCAATATAAAAGTTCACCGGGCATGACTTTCCCAATACAAAAGTTCACCGGGCATGACTTTCCCAATACAAAAGTTCACCGGAGATGACTTTTCCCATACAAAAGTTCACCGGAGATGACTTTTCCCATACAAAAGTTCACCGGAGATGACTTTCCCATACAAAAGTTCACCGGAGATGACTTTCCCAATACAAAAGTTCACCGGAGATGACTTTCCCAATATAAAAGTTCACCGGGCATGACTTTCCCAATACAAAAGTTCACCGGGCATGACTTTCCCAATACAAAAGTTCACCGGGCATGACTTTCCCAATACAAAAGTTCACTGGAGATGACTTTTCCCATACAAAAGTTCACCGGAGATGACTTTCCCAATACAAAAGATCACCGGAGATGACTTTCCCAATACAAAAGTTCACCGGAGATGACTTTTCCCATACAAAAGTTCACCGGAGATGACTTTCCCAATACAAAAGTTAACCGGAGATGACTTTTCCCATACAAAAGTTCACCGGAGATGACTTTCCCAATACAAAAGTTCACCGGAGATGACTTTCCCAATACAAAAGTTCACCGGAGATGACTTTTCCCATACAAAAGTTCACCGGAGATGACTTTCCCAATACAAAAGTTCACCGGAGATGACTTTTCCCATACAAAAGTTCACCGGAGATGACTTTTCCCATACAAAAGTTCACCGGAGATGACTTTCCCAATACAAAAGTTCACCGGAGATGATTTTCCCAATACAAAAGTTCACCGGAGATGACTTTCCCAATATAAAAGTTCACCGGGCATGACTTTCCCAATACAAAAGTTCACCGGGCATGACTTTCCCAATACAAAAGTTCACCGGAGATGACTTTTCCCATACAAAAGTTCACCGGAGATGACTTCCCCAATACAAAAGTTCACCGGAGATGACTTTTCCCATACAAAAGTTCACCGGAGATGACTTTCCCAATACAAAAGTTCACCGGAGATGACTTTCCCAATACAAAAGTTCACCGGAGATGACTTTTCCCATACAAAAGTTCACCGGCGATGACTTTCCCAATACAAAAGTTCACCGGAGATGACTTTTCCCATACAAAAGTTCACCGGAGATGACTTTCCCAATACAAAAGTTCACCGGAGATGACTTTCCCAATACAAAAGTTCACCGGAGATGACTTTTCCCATACAAAAGTTCACCGGGCATGACTTTCCCAATACAAAAGTTCACCGGACATGACTTTCCCAATACCAAAGTTCACCGGAGATGACTTTTCCCATACAAAAGTTCACCGGAGATGACTTTCCCAATACAAAAGTTCACCGGGCATGACTTTCCCAATACAAAAGTTCACCGGGCACGACTTTCCCAATACAAAAGTTCACCGGAGATGACTTTTCCCATACAAAAGTTCACCGGAGATGACTTTCCCAATACAAAAGTTCACCGGAGATGACTTTTCCCATACAAAAGTTCACCGGAGATGACTTTCCCAATACAAAAGTTCACCGGAGATGACTTTCCAATACAAAAGTTCACCGGAGATGACTTTCCCAATACAAAAGTTCACCGGAGATGACTTTTCCCATACAAAAGTTCACCGGAGATGACTTTTCCCATACAAAAGTTCACCGGGCATGACTTTCCCAATACAAAAGTTCACCGGAGATGACTTTCCCAATACAAAAGTTCACCGGAGATGACTTTTCCCATACAATAGTTCACCGGAGATGACTTTCCCAATACAAAAGTTCACCGGAGATGACTTTCCCAATACAAAAGTTCACCGGAGATGACTTTTCCCATACAAAAGTTCACCGGAGATGACTTTCCCAATACAAAAGTTCACCGGAGATGACTTTTCCCATACAAAAGTTCACCGGAGATGACTTTCCCAATACAAAAGTTCACCGGAGATGACTTTTCCCATACAAAAGTTCACCGGAGATGACTTTCCCAATACAAAAGTTCACCGGAGATGACTTTCCCAATACAAAAGTTCACCGGAGATGACTTTTCCCATACAAAAGTTCACCGGAGATGACTTTCCCAATACAAAAGTTCACCGGAGATAACTTTTCCCATACAAAAGTTCACCGGAGATGACTTTCCCAATACAAAAGTTCACCGGAGATGACTTTCCCAATACAAAAGTTCACCGGGCATGACTTTCCCAATATAAAAGTTCACCGGGCATGACTTTCCCAATATAAAAGTTCACCGGAGATGACTTTCCCAATACAAAAGTTCACCGGGCATGACTTTCCCAATACAAAAGTTCACCGGAGATGACTTTTCCCATACAAAAGTTCACCGGAGATGACTTTTCCCATACAAAAGTTCACCGGAGATGACTTTCCCAATACAAAAGTTCACCGGAGATGACTTTCCCAATACAAAAGTTCACCGGAGATGACTTTTCCCATACAAAAGTTCACCGGAGATGACTTTCCCAATACAAAAGTTCACCGGAGATGACTTTCCCAATATAAAAGTTCACCGGGCATGACTTTCCCAATACAAAAGTTCACCGGGCATGACTTTCCCAATACAAAAGTTCACCGGAGATGACTTTCCCAATATAAAAGTTCACCGGGCACGACTTTCCCAATACAAAAGTTCACCGGAGATGACTTTCCCAATACAAAAGTTCACCGGAGATGACTTTTCCCATACAAAAGTTCACCGGAGATGACTTTTCCCATACAAAAGTTCACCGGAGATGACTTTCCCAATATAAAAGTTCACCGGGCATGACTTTCTTAATACAAAAGTTCACCGGGCATGACTTTCCCAATACAAAAGTTCACCGGGCATGACTTTCCCAATACAAAAGTTCACCGGAGATGACTTTTCCCATACAAAAGTTCACCGGAGATGACTTTTTCCATACAAAAGTTCACCGGAGATGACTTTCCCAATACAAAAGTTCACCGGAGATGACTTTCCCAATACAAAAGTTCACCGGAGATGACTTTCCCAATACAAAAGTTCACCGGAGATGACTTTCCCAATACAAAAGTTCACCGGAGATGACTTTTCCCATACAAAAGTTCACCGGAGATGACTTTCCCAATACAAAAGTTCACCGGAGATGACTTTCCCAATACAAAAGTTCACCGGAGATGACTTTTCCCATACAAAAGTTCACCGGAGATGACTTTCCCAATACAAAAGTTCACCGGAGATGACTTTCCCAATACAAAAGTTCACCGGAGATGACTTTTCCCATACAAAAGTTCACCGGAGATGACTTTCCCAATACAAAAGTTCACCGGAGATGACTTTCCCAATATAAAAGTTCACCGGGCATGACTTTCCCAATACAAAAGTTCACCGGAGATGACTTTTCCCATACAAAAGTTCACCGGAGATGACTTTTCCCATACAAAAGTTCACCGGAGATGACTTTCCCAATATAAAAGTTCACCGGAGATGACTTTCCCAATACAAAAGTTCACTGGGCATGACTTTCCCAATACAAAAGTTCACCGGAGATGACTTTCCCAATATAAAAGTTCACCGGAGATGACTTTCCCAATACAAAAGTTCACCGGAGATGACTTTCCCAATACAAAAGTTCACCGGAGATGACTTTCCCAATACAAAAGTTCACCGGAGATGACTTTTCCCATACAAAAGTTCACCGGAGATGACTTTCCCAATACAAAAGTTCACCGGGCATGACTTTCCCAATACAAAAGTTCACCGGAGATGACTTTTCCCATACAAAAGTTCACCGGAGATGACTTTCCTAATACAAAAGTTCACCGGAGATGACTTTTCCCATACAAAAGTTCACCGGAGATGACTTTCCCAATACAAAAGTTCACCGGAGATGACTTTCCCAATACAAAAGTTCACCGGAGATGACTTTTCCCATACAAAAGTTCACCGGAGATGACTTTCCCAATACAAAAGTTCACCGGAGATGACTTTCCCAATACAAAAGTTCACCGGGCATGACTTTTCCGATACAAAAGTTCACCGGGCATGACTTTCCAAATACAAAAGTTCACCGGGCATGACTTTCCTAATACAAAAGTTCACCGGAGATGACTTTTCCCATACAAAAGTTCACCGGAGATGACTTTTCCCATACAAAAGTTCACCGGAGATGACTTTCCCAATACAAAAGTTCACCGGAGATGACTTTCCCAATACAAAAGTTCACCGGGCATGACTTTCCCAATATAAAAGTTCACCGGGCATGACTTTCCCAATACAAAAGTTCACCGGAGATGACTTTCCCAATACAAAAGTTCACCGGAGATGACTTTCCCAATACAAAAGTTCACCGGAGATGACTTTCCCAATACAAAAGTTCACCGGAGATGACTTTCCCAATACAAAAGTTCACCGGAGATGACTTTCCCAATACAAAAGTTCACCGGAGATGACTTTCCCAATACAAAAGTTCACCGGAGATGACTTTCCCAATATAAAAGTTCACCGGAGATGACTTTCCCAATACAAAAGTTCACCGGGCATGACTTTCCCAATACAAAAGTTCACCGGAGATGACTTTCCCAATACAAAAGTTCACCGGAGATGACTTTCCCAATACAAAAGTTCACCGGAGATGACTTTTCCCATACAAAAGTTCACCGGAGATGACTTTCCCAATACAAAAGTTCACCGGAGATGACTTTCCCAATACAAAAGTTCACCGGAGATGACTTTCCCAATACAAAAGTTCACCGGAGATGACTTTCCCAATATAAAAGTTCACCGGAGATGACTTTCCCAATACAAAAGTTCACCGGGCATGACTTTCCCAATATAAAAGTTCACCGGAGATGACTTTCCCAATACAAAAGTTCACCGGAGATGACTTTTCCCATACAAAAGTTCACCGGAGATGACTTTTCCCATACAAAAGTTCACCGGAGATGACTTTTCCCATACAAAAGTTCACCGGAGATGACTTTTCCCATACAAAAGTTCACCGGAGATGACTTTCCCAATACAAAAGTTCACCGGAGATGACTTTCCCAATACAAAAGTTCACCGGAGATGACTTTCCCAATACAAAAGTTCACCGGGCATGACTTTCCCAATATAAAAGTTCACCGGAGATGACTTTCCCAATACAAAAGTTCACCGGAGATGACTTTTCCCATACAAAAGTTCACCGGAGATGACTTTTCCCATACAAAAGTTCACCGGAGATGACTTTTCCCATACAAAAGTTCACCGGAGATGACTTTCCCAATACAAAAGTTCACCGGAGATGACTTTCCCAATACAAAAGTTCACCGGAGATGACTTTCCCAATACAAAAGTTCACCGGAGATGACTTTCCCAATATAAAAGTTCACCGGAGATGACTTTCCCAATACAAAAGTTCACCGGGCATGACTTTCCCAATATAAAAGTTCACCGGAGATGACTTTCCCAATACAAAAGTTCACCGGAGATGACTTTTCCCATACAAAAGTTCACCGGAGATGACTTTCCCAATACAAAAGTTCACCGGAGATGACTTTCCCAATACAAAAGTTCACCGGAGATGACTTTCCCAATACAAAAGTTCACCGGAGATGACTTTCCCAATACAAAAGTTCACCGGAGATGACTTTCCCAATACAAAAGTTCACCGGAGATGACTTTCCCAATATAAAAGTTCACCGGAGATGACTTTCCCAATACAAAAGTTCACCGGGCATGACTTTTCCAATATAAAAGTTCACCGGAGATGACTTTTCCCATACAAAAGTTCACCGGAGATGACTTTTCCCATACAAAAGTTCACCGGAGATGACTTTTCCCATACAAAAGTTCACCGGAGATGACTTTCCCAATACAAAAGTTCACCGGAGATGACTTTCCCAATACAAAAGTTCACCGGAGATGACTTTCCCAATACAAAAGTTCACCGGAGATGACTTTCCCAATATAAAAGTTCACCGGAGATGACTTTCCCAATACAAAAGTTCACCGGGCATGACTTTCCCAATATAAAAGTTCACCGGAGATGACTTTCCCAATACAAAAGTTCACCGGAGATGACTTTTCCCATACAAAAGTTCACCGGAGATGACTTTCCCAATACAAAAGTTCACCGGAGATGACTTTTCCCATACAAAAGTTCACCGGAGATGACTTTCCCAATACAAAAGTTCACCGGAGATGACTTTTCCCATACAAAAGTTCACCGGAGATGACTTTCCCAATACAAAAGTTCACCGGAGATCACTTTTCCCATACAAAAGTTCACCGGAGATGACTTTCCCAATACAAAAGTTCACCGGAGATGACTTTCCCAATACAAAAGTTCACCGGAGATGACTTTTCCCATACAAAAGTTCACCGGAGATGACTTTCCCAATACAAAAGTTCACCGGAGATGACTTTTCCCATACAAAAGTTCACCGGAGATGACTTTCCCAATACAAAAGTTCACCGGAGATGACTTTCCCAATATAAAAGTTCACCGGGCATGACTTTCCCAATACAAAAGTTCACCGGGCATGACTTTCCCAATACAAAAGTTCACCGGAGATGACTTTTCCCATACAAATGTTCACCGGAGATGACTTTCCCAATACAAAAGTTCACCGGAGATGACTTTTCCCATACAAAAGTTCACCGAAGATGACTTTCCCAATACAAAAGTTCACCGGAGATGACTTTTCCCATACAAAAGTTCACCGGAGATGACTTTCCCAATACAAAAGTTCACCGGAGATGACTTTTCCCATACAAAAGTTCACCGGAGATGGCTTTTCCCATACAAAAGTTCACCGGAGATGACTTTTCCCATACAAAAGTTCACCGGAGATGACTTTTCCATACAAAAGTTCACCGGAGATGACTTTTCCCATACAAAAGTTCACCGGAGATGACTTTCCCAATACAAAAGTTCACCGGAGATGACTTTCCCAATACAAAAGTTCACCGGAGATGACTTTCCCAATATAAAAGTTCACCGGGCATGACTTTCCCAATACAAAAGTTCACCGGAGATGACTTTCCCAATACAAAAGTTCACCGGAGATGACTTTCCCAATATAAAAGTTCACCGGGCATGACTTTCCCAATACAAAAGTTCACCGGGCACGACTTTCCCAATACAAAAGTTCACCGGAGATGACTTTCCCAATACAAAAGTTCACCGGGCACGACTTTCCCAATACAAAAGTTCACCGGAGATGACTTTTCCCATACAAAAGTTCACCGGAGATGACTTTCCCAATACAAAAGTTCACCGGAGATGACTTTTCCCATACAAAAGTTCACCGGAGATGACTTTTCCCATACAAAAGTTCACCGGAGATGACTTTTCCCATACAAAAGTTCACCGGGCATGACTTTCCCAATACAAAAGTTCACCGGGCATGACTTTCCCAATACAAAAGTTCACCGGAGATGACTTTCCCAATACAAAAGTTCACCGGAGATGACTTTCCCAATATAAAAGTTCACCGGGCATGACTTTTCCCATACAAAAGTTCACCGGAGATGACTTTCCCAATGCAAAAGTTCACCGGAGATGACTTTTCCCATACAAAAGTTCACCGGAGATGACTTTCCCAATACAAAAGTTCACCGGAGATGACTTTGCCAATACAAAAGTTCACCGGAGATGACTTTCCCAATACAAAAGTTCACCGGAGATGACTTTCCCAATACAAAAGTTCACCGGGCATGACTTTCCCAATACAAAAGTTCACCGGAGATGACTTTTCCCATACAAAAGTTCACCGGAGATGACTTTCCCAATACAAAAGTTCACCGGAGATGACTTTTCCCATACAAAAGTTCACCGGAGATGACTTTTCCCATACAAAAGTTCACCGGAGATGACTTTTCCCATACAAAAGTTCACCGGGCATGACTTTCCCAATACAAAAGTTCACCGGAGATGACTTTCCCATACAAAAGTTCACCGGAGATGACTTTCCCAATACAAAAGTTCACCGGAGATGACTTTCCCAATATAAAAGTTCACCAGGCATGACTTTCCCAATACAAAAGTTCACCGGAGATGACTTTCCCAATACAAAAGTTCACCGGAGATGACTTTTCCCATACAAAAGTTCACCGGAGATGACTTTCCCAATACAAAAGTTCACCGGAGATGACTTTTCCCATACAAAAGTTCACCGGAGATGACTTTCCCATACAAAAGTTCACCGGAGATGACTTTTCCCATACAAAAGTTCACCGGAGATGACTTTTCCCATACAAAAGTTCACCGGAGATGACTTTCCCATACAAAAGTTCAACGGAGATGACTTTCCCAATACAAAAGTTCACCGGAGATGATTTTCCCAATATAAAAGTTCACCGGGCATGACTTTCCCAATACAAAAGTTCACCGGGCATGACTTTCCCAATACAAAAGTTCACCGGGCATGACTTTCCCAATACAAAAGTTCACCGGAGATGACCTTTCCCATACAAAAGTTCACCGGAGATGACTTTTCCCATACAAAAGTTCACCGGAGATGACTTTCCCATACAAAAGTTCACCGGAGATGACTTTTCCCATACAAAAGTTCACCGGAGATGACTTTTCCCATACAAAAGTTCACCGGAGATGACTTTCCCATACAAAAGTTCAACGGAGATGACTTTCCCAATACAAAAGTTCACCGGAGATGATTTTCCCAATATAAAAGTTCACCGGGCATGACTTTCCCAATACAAAAGTTCACCGGGCATGACTTTCCCAATACAAAAGTTCACCGGGCATGACTTTCCCAATACAAAAGTTCACCGGAGATGACCTTTCCCATACAAAAGTTCACCGGAGATGACTTTCCCAATACAAAAGTTCACCGGAGATGACTTTCCCAATACAAAAGTTCACCGGAGATGACTTTTCCCATACAAAAGTTCACCGGAGATGACTTTCCCAATACAAAAGTTCACCGGAGATGACTTTTCCCATACAAAAGTTCACCGGAGATGACTTTCCCAATACAAAAGTTCACCGGAGATGACTTTCCCAATACAAAAGTTCACCGGAGATGACTTTTCCCATACAAAAGTTCACCGGAGATGCCTTTCCCAATACAAAAGTTCACCGGAGATGACTTTTCCCATACAAAAGTTCACCGGAGATGACTTTTCCCATACAAAAGTTCACCGGAGATGACTTTCCCAATACAAAAGTTCACCGGAGATGACTTTTCCCATACAAAAGTTCACCGGAGATGACTTTTCCCATACAAGAGTTCACCGGAGATGACTTTCCCAATACAAAAGTTCACCGGAGATGACTTTCCCAATACAAAAGTTCACCGGAGATGACTTTCCCAATATAAAAGTTCACCGGGCATGACTTTCCCAATACAAAAGTTCACCGGGCATGACTTTCCCAATACAAAAGTTCACCGGAGATGACTTTTCCCAAACAAAAGTTCACCGGAGATGACTTTTCCCATACAAAAGTTCACCGGAGATGACTTTCCCAATACAAAAGTTCACCGGAGATGACTTTCCCAATACAAAAGTTCACCGGAGATGACTTTTCCCATACAAAAGTTCACCGGAGATGACTTTCCCAATACAAAAGTTCACCGGAGATGACTTTTCCCATACAAAAGTTCACCGGAGATGACTTTCCCAATACAAAAGTTCACCGGAGATGACTTTCCCAATACAAAAGTTCACCGGAGATGACTTTTCCCATACAAAAGTTCACCGGGCATGACTTTCCCAATACAAAAGTTCACCGGAGATGACTTTCCCAATACAAAAGTTCACCGGAGATGACTTTTCCCATACAAAAGTTCACCGGAGATGACTTTCCCAATACAAAAGTTCACCGGGCATGACTTTCCCAATACAAAAGTTCACCGGAGATGACTTTTCCCATACAAAAGTTCACCGGAGATGACTTTCCCAATACAAAAGTTCACCGGAGATGACTTTTCCCATACAAAAGTTCACCGGAGATGACTTTCCCAATACAAAAGTTCACCGGAGATGACTTTTCCCATACAAAAGTTCACCGGAGATGACTTTCCCAATACAAAAGTTCACCGGAGATGACTTTCCCAATACAAAAGTTCACCGGAGATGACTTTCCCAATACAAAAGTTCACCGGAGATGACTTTCCCAATACAAAAGTTCACCGGGCATGATTTTCTCAATACAAAAGTTCACCGGAGATGACTTTTCCCATACAAAAGTTCACCGGAGATGACTTTCCCAATACAAAAGTTCACCGGAGATGACTTTTCCCATACAAAAGTTCACCGGAGATGACTTTCCCAATACAAAAGTTCACCGGAGATGACTTTCCCAATACAAAAGTTCACCGGAGATGACTTTCCCAATACAAAAGTTCACCGGAGATGACTTTTCCCATACAAAAGTTCACCGGAGATGACTTTCCCAATACAAAAGTTCACCGGAGATGACTTTTCCCATACAAAAGTTCACCGGAGATGACTTTCCCAATACAAAAGTTCACCGGAGATGACTTTTCCCATACAAAAGTTCACCGGAGATGACTTTCCCAATACAAAAGTTCACCGGAGATGACTTTCCCAATACAAAAGTTCACCGGAGATGACTTTTCCCATACAAAAGTTCACTGGAGATGACTTTCCCAATACAAAAGTTCACCGGAGATGACTTTCCCAATACAAAAGTTCACCGGAGATGACTTTCCCAATACAAAAGTTCACCGGAGATGACTTTTCCCATACAAAAGTTCACCGGAGATGACTTTCCCAATACAAAAGTTCACCGGAGATGACTTTCCCAATACAAAAGTTCACCGGAGATGACTTTTCCCATACAAAAGTTCACCGGAGATGACTTTTCCCATACAAAAGTTCACCGGAGATGACTTTCCCAATACAAAAGTTCACCGGAGATGACTTTCCAATACAAAAGTTCACCGGAGATGACTTTTCCCATACATAAGTTCACCGGAGATGACTTTCCCAATACAAAAGTTCACCGGAGATGACTTTTCCCATACAAAAGTTCACCGGAGATGACTTTCCCAATACAAAAGTTCACCGGAGATGACTTTTCCCATACAAAAGTTCACCGGAGATGACTTTCCCAATACAAAAGTTCACCGGAGATGATTTTCCCAATACAAAAGTTCACCGGGCATGACTTTTCCCATACAAAAGTTCACCGGAGATGACTTTCCCAATACAAAAGTTCACCGGAGATGACTTTTCCCATACAAAAGTTCACCGGAGATGACTTTCCCAATACAAAAGTTCACCGGAGATGACTTTTCCCATACAAAAGTTCACCGGAGATGACTTTCCCAATACAAAAGTTCACCGGAGATGACTTTCCCAATACAAAAGTTCACCGGAGATGACTTTTCCCATACAAAAGTTCACCGGAGATGACTTTTCCCATACAAAAGTTCACCGGAGATGACTTTCCCAATACAAAAGTTCACCGGAGATGACTTTCCAATACAAAAGTTCACCGGAGATGACTTTTCCCATACATAAGTTCACCGGAGATGACTTTCCCAATACAAAAGTTCACCGGAGATGACTTTTCCCATACAAAAGTTCACCGGAGATGACTTTCCCAATACAAAAGTTCACCGGAGATGACTTTTCCCATACAAAAGTTCACCGGAGATGACTTACCCAATACAAAAGTTCACCGGAGATGATTTTCCCAATACAAAAGTTCACCGGAGATGACCTTTCCCATACAAAAGTTCACCGGAGATGACTTTCCCAATACAAAAGTTCACCGGAGATGACTTTCCCAATACAAAAGTTCACCGGAGATGACTTTCCCAATACAAAAGTTCACCGGAGATGACTTTTCCCATACAAAAGTTCACCGGAGATGACTTTCCCAATACAAAAGTTCACCGGAGATGACTTTCCCAATACAAAAGTTCACCGGAGATGACTTTTCCCATACAAAAGTTCACCGGAGATGACTTTCCCAATACAAAAGTTCACCGGAGATGACTTTTCCCATACAAAAGTTCACCGTAGATGACTTTTCCCATACAAAAGTTCACCGGAGATGACTTTCCCAATAAAAAGTTCACCGGAGATGACTTTTCCCATACAAAAGTTCACCGGAGATGACTTTCCCAATACAAAAGTTCACCGGAGATGACTTTTCCCATACAAAAGTTCACCGGAGATGACTTTCCCAATACAAAAGTTCACCGGAGATGACTTTTCTCATACAAAAGTTCACCGGAGATGACTTTCCCAATACAAAAGTTCACCGGAGATGACTTTCCCAATACAAAAGTTCACCGGAGATGACTTTCCCAATACAAAAGTTCACCGGAGATGACTTTCCCAATACAAAAGTTCACCGGCATGATTTTCTCAATACAAAAGTTCACCGGAGATGACTTTTCCCATACAAAAGTTCACCGGAGATGACTTTCCCAATACAAAAGTTCACCGGAGATGACTTTTCCCATACAAAAGTTCACCGGAGATGACTTTCCCAATACAAAAGTTCACCGGAGATGACTTTCCCAATACAAAAGTTCACCGGAGATGACTTTCCCAATACAAAAGTTCACCGGAGATGACTTTTCCCATACAAAAGTTCACCGGAGATGACTTTCCCAATACAAAAGTTCACCGGAGATGACTTTTCCCATACAAAAGTTCACCGGAGATGACTTTCCCAATACAAAAGTTCACCGGAGATGACTTTTCCCATACAAAAGTTCACCGGAGATGACTTTCCCCAATACAAAAGTTCACCGGAGATGACTTTCCCAATACAAAAGTTCACCGGAGATGACTTTCCCATACAAAAGTTCACCGGAGATGACTTTCCCAATACAAAAGTTCACCGGAGATGACTTTCCCAATACAAAAGTTCACCGGAGATGACTTTCCCAATACAAAAGTTCACCGGAGATGACTTTTCCCATACAAAAGTTCACCGGAGATGACTTTCCCAATACAAAAGTTCACCGGAGATGACTTTCCCAATACAAAAGTTCACCGGAGATGACTTTTCCCAATACAAAAGTTCACCGGAGATGACTTTTCCCATACAAAAGTTCACCGGAGATGACTTTCCCAATACAAAAGTTCACCGGAGATGACTTTCCAATACAAAAGTTCACCGGAGATGACTTTTCCCATACATAAGTTCACCGGAGATGACTTTCCCAATACAAAAGTTCACCGGAGATGACTTTTCCCATACAAAAGTTCACCGGAGATGACTTTCCCAATACAAAAGTTCACCGGAGATGACTTTTCCCATACAAAAGTTCACCGGAGATGACTTTCCCAATACAAAAGTTCACCGGAGATGATTTTCCCAATACAAAAGTTCACCGGGCATGACTTTTCCCATACAAAAGTTCACCGGAGATGACTTTCCCAATACAAAAGTTCACCGGAGATGACTTTTCCCATACAAAAGTTCACCGGAGATGACTTTCCCAATACAAAAGTTCACCGGAGATGACTTTCCCAATATAAAAGTTCACCGGGCATGACTTTCCCAATACAAAAGTTCACCGGAGATGACTTTCCCAATACAAAAGTTCACCGGAGATGACTTTCCCAATACAAAAGTTCACCGGGCATGACTTTCCCAATACAAAAGTTCACCGGAGATGACTTTTCCCATACAAAAGTTCACCGGAGATGACTTTCCCAATACAAAAGTTCACCGGGCATGACTTTCCCAATACAAAAGTTCACCGGAGATGACTTTTCCCATACAAAAGTTCACCGGAGATGACTTTCCCAATACAAAAGTTCACCGGAGATGACTTTTCCCATACAAAAGTTCACCGGAGATGACTTTCCCAATACAAAAGTTCACCGGAGATGACTTTCCCAATACAAAAGTTCACCGGAGATGACTTTTCCCATACAAAAGTTCACCGGAGATGATTTTCCTAATACAAAAGTTCACCGGAGATGACTTTTCCCATACAAAAGTTCACCGGAGATGACTTTCCCAATACAAAAGTTCACCGGAGATGACTTTTCCCATACAAAAGTTCACCGGAGATGACTTTCCCAATACAAAAGTTCACCGGAGATGACTTTCCCAATACAAAAGTTCACCGGAGATGACTTTTCCCATACAAAAGTTCACCGGAGATGACTTTCCCATACAAAAGTTCACCGGAGATGACTTTCCCAATACAAAAGTTCACCGGAGATGACTTTCCCAATATAAAAGTTCACCGGGCATGACTTTCCCAATACAAAAGTTCACCGGGCATTACTTTCCCAATACAAAAGTTCACCGGGCATGACTTTCCCAATACAAAAGTTCACCGGAGATGACTTTTCCCATACAAAAGTTCACCGGAGATGACTTTCCCAATGCAAAAGTTCACCGGAGATGACTTTCCCAATACAAAAGTTCACCGGAGATGACTTTTCCCATACAAAAGTTCACCGGAGATGACTTTCCCAATACAAAAGTTCACCGGAGATGACTTTCCCAATACAAAAGTTCACCGGAGATGACTTTCCCAATATAAAAGTTCACCGGGCATGACTTTCCCAATACAAAAGTTCACCGGGCATGACTTTCCCAATACAAAAGTTCACCGGAGATGACTTTTCCCAAACAAAAGTTCACCGGAGATGACTTTTCCCATACAAAAGTTCACCGGAGATGACTTTCCCAATACAAAAGTTCACCGGAGATGACTTTCCCAATACAAAAGTTCACCGGAGATGACTTTTCCCATACAAAAGTTCACCGGAGATGACTTTCCCAATACAAAAGTTCACCGGAGATGACTTTTCCCATACAAAAGTTCACCGGAGATGACTTTCCCAATACAAAAGTTCACCGGAGATGACTTTCCCAATACAAAAGTTCACCGGAGATGACTTTTCAAATACAAAAGTTCACCGGGCATGACTTTCCCAATACAAAAGTTCACCGGAGATGACTTTCCCAATACAAAAGTTCACCGGAGATGACTTTTCCCATACAAAAGTTCACCGGAGATGACTTTCCCAATACAAAAGTTCACCGGGCATGACTTTCCCAATACAAAAGTTCACCGGAGATGACTTTTCCCATACAAAAGTTCACCGGAGATGACTTTCCCAATACAAAAGTTCACCGGAGATGACTTTTCCCATACAAAAGTTCACCGGAGATGACTTTCCCAATACAAAAGTTCACCGGAGATGACTTTTCCCATACAAAAGTTCACCGGAGATGACTTTCCCAATACAAAAGTTCACCGGAGATGACTTTCCCAATACAAAAGTTCACCGGAGATGACTTTCCCAATACAAAAGTTCACCGGAGATGACTTTCCCAATACAAAAGTTCACCGGGCATGACTTTCTCAATACAAAAGTTCACCGGAGATGACTTTTCCCATACAAAAGTTCACCGGAGATGACTTTCCCAATACAAAAGTTCACCGGAGATGACTTTTCCCATACAAAAGTTCACCGGAGATGACTTTCCCAATACAAAAGTTCACCGGAGATGACTTTCCCAATACAAAAGTTCACCGGAGATGACTTTCCCAATACAAAAGTTCACCGGAGATGACTTTTCCCATACAAAAGTTCACCGGAGATGACTTTCCCAATACAAAAGTTCACCGGAGATGACTTTTCCCATACAAAAGTTCACCGGAGATGACTTTCCCAATACAAAAGTTCACCGGAGATGACTTTTCCCATACAAAAGTTCACCGGAGATGACTTTCCCAATACAAAAGTTCACCGGAGATGACTTTCCCAATACAAAAGTTCACCGGAGATGACTTTTCCCATACAAAAGTTCACCGGAGATGACTTTCCCAATACAAAAGTTCACCGGAGATGACTTTCCCAATACAAAAGTTCACCGGAGATGACTTTCCCAATACAAAAGTTCACCGGAGATGACTTTCCCAATACAAAAGTTCACCGGAGATGACTTTCCCAATATAAAAGTTCACCGGGCATGACTTTCCCAATACAAAAGTTCACCGGGCATGACTTTCCCAATACAAAAGTTCACCGGAGATGACTTTTCCCATACAAAAGTTCACCGGAGATGACTTTCCCAATACAAAAGTTCACCGGAAATGACTTTTCCCATACAAAAGTTCACCGGAGATGACTTTCCCAATACAAAAGTTCACCGGAGATGACTTTCCCAATACAAAAGTTCACCGGAGATGACTTTTCCCATACAAAAGTTCACCGGAGATGACTTTCCCAATACAAAAGTTCACCGGAGATGACTTTCCCAATACAAAAGTTCACCGGAGATGACTTTCCCAATACAAAAGTTCACCGGAGATGACTTTTCCCATACAAAAGTTCACCGGAGATGACTTTCCCAATACAAAAGTTCACCGGAGATGACTTTCCCAATACAAAAGTTCACCGGAGATGACTTTTCCCATACAAAAGTTCACCGGAGATGACTTTTCCCATACAAAAGTTCACCGGAGATGACTTTCCCAATACAAAAGTTCACCGGAGATGACTTTCCAATACAAAAGTTCACCGGAGATGACTTTTCCCATACAAAAGTTCACCGGAGATGACTTTCCCAATACAAAAGTTCACCGGAGATGACTTTTCCCATACAAAAGTTCACCGGAGATGACTTTCCCAATACAAAAGTTCACCGGAGATGACTTTTCCCATACAAAAGTTCACCGGAGATGACTTTCCCAATACAAAAGTTCACCGGAGATGATTTTCCCAATACAAAAGTTCACCGGGCATGACTTTTCCCATACAAAAGTTCACCGGAGATGACTTTCCCAATACAAAAGTTCACCGGAGATGACTTTTCCCATACAAAAGTTCACCGGAGATGACTTTCCCAATACAAAAGTTCACCGGAGATGACTTTCCCAATATAAAAGTTCACCGGGCATGACTTTCCCAATACAAAAGTTCACCGGAGATGACTTTCCCAATACAAAAGTTCACCGGAGATGACTTTCCCAATACAAAAGTTCACCGGGCATGACTTTCCCAATACAAAAGTTCACCGGAGATGACTTTTCCCATACAAAAGTTCACCGGAGATGACTTTCCCAATACAAAAGTTCACCGGAGATGACTTTCCCAATACAAAAGTTCACCGGAGATGACTTTCCCAATACAAAAGTTCACCGGAGATGACTTTCCCAATACAAAAGTTCACCGGGCATGACTTTCCCAATACAAAAGTTCACCGGAGATGACTTTTCCCATACAAAAGTTCACCGGAGATGACTTTCCCAATACAAAAGTTCACCGGAGATGACTTTCCCAATACAAAAGTTCACCGGAGATGACTTTTCCCATACAAAAGTTCACCGGAGATGATTTTCCTAATACAAAAGTTCACCGGAGATGACTTTTCCCATACAAAAGTTCACCGGAGATGACTTTCCCAATACAAAAGTTCACCGGAGATGACTTTTCCCATACAAAAGTTCACCGGAGATGACTTTCCCAATACAAAAGTTCACCGGAGATGACTTTCCCAATACAAAAGTTCACCGGAGATGACTTTTCCCATACAAAAGTTCACCGGAGATGACTTTCCCATACAAAAGTTCACCGGAGATGACTTTCCCAATACAAAAGTTCACCGGAGATGACTTTTCCCATACAAAAGTTCACCGGAGATGACTTTCCCAATACAAAAGTTCACCGGAGATGACTTTCCCAATACAAAAGTTCACCGGAGATGACTTTTCCCATACAAAAGTTCACCGGAGATGACTTTCCCAATACAAAAGTTCACCGGAGATGACTTTTCCCATACAAAAGTTCACCGGAGATGACTTTTCCCATACAAAAGTTCACCGGAGATGACTTTCCCAATACAAAAGTTCACCGGAGATGACTTTCCCAATACAAAAGTTCACCGGAGATGACTTTCCCAATATAAAAGTTCACCGGGCATGACTTTCCCAATACAAAAGTTCACCGGGCATGACTTTCCCAATACAAAAGTTCACCGGAGATGACTTTTCCCATACAAAAGTTCATCGGATATGACCTTCCCAATACAAAAGTTCACCGGAGATGACTTTTCCCATACAAAAGTTCACCGGAGATGACTTTCCCAATACAAAAGTTCACCGGAGATGACTTTCCCAATACAAAAGTTCACCGGAGATGACTTTTCCCATACAAAAGTTCACCGGAGATGACTTCCCCAATACAAAAGTTCACCGGAGATGACTTTTTCCATACTAAAGTTCACCGGAGATGACTTTCCCAATACAAAAGTTCACCGGAGATGACTTTCCCAATACAAAAGTTCACCGGAGATGACTTTTCCCATACAAAAGTTCACCGGGCATGACTTTCCCAATACAAAAGTTCACCGGAGATGACTTTCCCAATACAAAAGTTCACCGGAGATGACTTTTCCCATACAAAAGTTCACCGGAGATGACTTTCCCAATACAAAAGTTCACCGGGCATGACTTTCCCAATACAAAAGTTCACCGGGCACGACTTTCCCAATACAAAAGTTCACCGGAGATGACTTTTCCCATACAAAAGTTCACCGGAGATGACTTTCGCAATACAAAAGATCACCGGAGATGACTTTTCCCATACAAAAGTTCACCGGAGATGACTTTCCCAATACAAAAGTTCACCGGAGATGACTTTCCCAATACAAAAGTTCACCGGAGATGACTTTCCCAATACAAAAGTTCACCGGAGATGACTTTTCCCATACAAAAGTTCACCGGAGATGACTTTTCCCATACAAAAGTTCACCGGGCATGACTTTCCCCATACAAAAGTTCACCGGGCATGACTTTCCCAATACAAAAGATCACCGGGCACGACTTTCCCAATACAAAAGTTCACCGGAGATGACTTTTCCCATACAAAAGTTCACCGGAGATGACTTTCCCAATACAAAAGTTCACCGGAGATGACTTTTCCCATACAAAAGTTCACCGGAGATGACTTTCCCAATACAAAAGTTCACCGGAGATGACTTTCCCAATACAAAAGTTCACCGGAGATGACTTTCCCAATACAAAAGTTCACCGGAGATGACTTTTCCCATACAAAAGTTCACCGGAGATGACTTTTCCCATACAAAAGTTCACCGGGCATGACTTTCCCAATACAAAAGTTCACCGGAGATGACTTTCCCAATACAAAAGTTCACCGGAGATGACTTTTCCCATACAAAAGTTCACCGGAGATGACTTTCCCAATACAAAAGTTCACCGGAGATGACTTTCCCAATACAAAAGTTCACCGGAGATGACTTTCCCAATACAAAAGTTCACCGGAGATGACTTTTCCCAATACAAAAGTTCACCGGAGATGACTTTTCCCATACAAAAGTTCACCGGAGATGACTTTCCCAATACAAAAGTTCACCGGAGATGACTTTTCCCATACAAAAGTTCACCGGAGATGACTTTCCCAATACAAAAGTTCACCGGAGATGACTTTCCCAATACAAAAGTTCACCGGGCATGACTTTCCCAATACAAAAGTTCACCGGAGATGACTTTCCCAATACAAAAGTTCACCGGGCATGACTTTCCCAATACAAAAGTTCACCGGAGATGACTTTTCCCATACAAAAGTTCACCGGAGATGACTTTTCCCATACAAAAGTTCACCGGAGATGACTTTCCCAATACAAAAGTTCACCGGAGATGACTTTCCCAATACAAAAGTTCACCGGAGATGACTTTTCCATACAAAAGTTCACCGGAGATGACTTTTCCCATACAAAAGTTCACCGGAGATGACTTTCCCAATACAAAAGTTCACCGGAGATGACTTTCCCAATATAAAAGTTCACCGGGCATGACTTTCCCAATACAAAAGTTCACCGGGCATGACTTTCCCAATACAAATGTTCACCGGAGATGACTTTCCCAATATAAAAGTTCACCGGGCACGACTTTCCCAATACAAAAGTTCACCGGAGATGACTTTCCCAATACAAAAGTTCACCGGAGATGACTTTTCCCATACAAAAGTTCACCGGAGATGACTTTTCCCATACAAAAGTTCACCGTAGATGACTTTTCCCATACAAAAGTTCACCGGAGATGACTTTCCCAATATAAAGTTCACCGGGCATGACTTTCCCAATACAAAAGTTCACCGGGCATGACTTTCCCAATACAAAAGTTCACCGGGCATGACTTTCCCAATACAAAAGTTCACCGGAGATGACTTTTCCCATACAAAAGTTCACCGGAGATGACTTTCCCAATACAAAAGTTCACCGGAGATGACTTTCCCAATACAAAAGTTCACCGGAGATGACTTTCCCAATACAAAAGTTCACCGGAGATGACTCTTCCCATACAAAAGTTCACCGGAGATGACTTTCCCAATACAAAAGTTCACCGGAGATGACTTTCCCAATACAAAAGTTCACCGGAGATGACTTTTCCCATACAAAAGTTCACCGGAGATGACTTTTCCCATACAAAAGTTCACCGGAGATGACTTTCCCAATACAAAAGTTCACCGGAGATGACTTTCCCAATATAAAAGTTCACCGGGCATGACTTTCCCAATACAAAAGTTCACCGGGCATGACTTTCCCAATACAAATGTTCACCGGAGATGACTTTCCCAATATAAAAGTTCACCGGGCAAAAGTTCACCGGAGATGACTTTTCCCATACAAAAGTTCACCGGAGATGACTTTCCCAATATAAAAGTTCACCGGGCATGACTTTCCCAATACAAAAGTTCACCGGGCATGACTTTCCCAATACAAAAGTTCACCGGGCATGACTTTCCAATACAAAAGTTCACCGGAGATGACTTTTCCCATACAAAAGTTCACCGGAGATGACTTTCCCAATACAAAAGTTCACCGGAGATGACTTTCCCAATACAAAAGTTCACCGGGCATGACTTTCCCAATACAAAAGTTCACTGGAGATGACTTTTCCCATACAAAAGTTCACCGGAGATGACTTTCCCAATACAAAAGATCACCGGAGATGACTTTCCCAATACAAAAGTTCACCGGAGATGACTTTCCCAATACAAAAGTTCACCGGAGATGACTTTTCCCATACAAAAGTTCACCGGAGATGACTTTCCCAATACAAAATTCACCGGAGATGACTTTTCCCATACAAAAGTTCACCGGAGATGACTTTCCCAATACAAAAGTTCACCGGAGATGACTTTCCCAATACAAAAGTTCACCGGAGATGACTTTTCCCATACAAAAGTTCACCGGAGATGACTTTCCCAATACAAAAGTTCACCGGAGATGACTTTTCCCATACAAAAGTTCACCGGAGATGACTTTCCCAATACAAAAGTTCACCGGAGATGACTTTCCCAATATAAAAGTTCACCGGGCATGACTTTCCCAATACAAAATTTCACCGGGCATGACTTTCACAATACAAAAGTTCACCGGAGATGACTTTTCCCATACAAAAGTTCACCGGAGATGACTTTCCCAATACAAAAGTTCACCGGAGATGACTTTTCCCATACAAAAGTTCACCGGGGATGACTTTTCCCATACAAAAGTTCACCGGAGATGACTTTCCCAATACAAAAGTTCACCGGAGATGACTTTTCCCATACAAAAGTTCACCGGAGATGACTTTCCCAATACAAAAGTTCACCGAAGATGACTTTTCCCATACAAAAGTTCACCGGAGATGACTTTTCCTATACAAAAGTTCACCGGAGATGACTTTCCCAATACAAAAGTTCACCGGAGATGACTTTCCCAATACAAAAGTTCACCGGAGATGACTTTCCCAATACAAAAGTTCACCGGAGATGACTTTTCCCATACAAAAGTTCACCGGAGATGACTTTTCCCATACAAAAGTTCACCGGGCATGACTTTCCCAATACAAAAGTTCACCGGAGATGACTTTCCCAATACAAAAGTTCACCGGAGATGACTTTTCCCATACAAAAGTTCACCGGAGATGACTTTCCCAATACAAAAGTTCACCGGAGATGACTTTCCCAATACAAAAGTTCACCGGAGATGACTTTCCCAATACAAAAGTTCACCGGAGATGACTTTCCCAATACAAAAGTTCACCGGGCATGACTTTCCCAATACAAAAGTTCACCGGAGATGACTTTTCCCATACAAAAGTTCACCGGAGATGACTTTCCCAATACAAAAGTTCACCGGAGATGACTTTTCCCATACAAAAGTTCACCGGAGATGACTTTTCCCATACAAAAGTTCACCGGAGATGACTTTTCCCATACAAAAGTTCACCGGGCATGACTTTTCCCATACAAAAGTTCACCGGAGATGACTTTTCCCATACAAAATTTCACCGGAGATGACTTTCCCAATACAAAAGTTCACCGGAGATGACTTTCCCAATATAAAAGTTCACCGGGCATGACTTTCCCAATACAAAAGTTCACCGGGCATGACTTTCCCAATACAAAAGTTCACCGGAGATGACTTTTCCCATACAAAAGTTCACCGGAGATGACTTTCCCAATACAAAAGTTCACCGGAGATGACTTTTCCCATACAAAAGTTCACGGGAGATGACTTTCCCAATACAAAAGTTCACCGGAGATGACTTTCCCAATATAAAAGTTCACCGGGCATGACTTTCCCAATACAAAAGTTCACCGGGCATGACTTTCCCAATACAAAAGTTCACCGGAGATAACTTTTCCCATACAAAAGTTCACCGGAGATGACTTTTCCCATACAAAAGTACACCGGAGATGACTTTTCCCATACAAAAGTTCACCGGAGATGACTTTCCCATACAAAAGTTCACCGGAGATGACTTTCCCAATACAAAAGTTCACCGGAGATGACTTTCCCAATATAAAAGTTCAACGGGCTTGACTTCCCCAATACAAAAGTTCACCGGAGATGACTTTCCCAATACAAAAGTTCACCGGAGATGACTTTTCCCATACAAAAGTTCACCGGAGATGACTTTCCCAATACAAAAGTTCACCGGAGATGACTTTTCCCATACAAAAGTTCACCGGAGATGACTTTCCCAATACAAAAGTTCACCGGAGATGACTTTTCCCATACAAAAGTTCAACGGAGATGACTTTCCCAATACAAAAGTTCACCGGAGATGACTTTCCCAATACAAAAGTTCACCGGAGATGACTTTTCCCATACAAAAGTTCACCGGAGATGACTTTTCCCATACAAAAGTTCACCGGAGATGACTTTTCCCATACAAAAGTTCACCGGAGATGACTTTCCCAATACAAAAGTTCACCGGAGATGACTTTCCCAATACAAAAGTTCACCGGGCACGACTTTCCCAATACAAAAGTTCACCGGAGATGACTTTCCCAATATAAAAGTTCACCGGGCATGACTTTCCCAATACAAAAGTTCACCGGGCACGACTTTCCCAATACAAAAGTTCACCGGGCATGACTTTCCTAATACAAAAGTTCACCGGAGATGACTTTTCCCATACAAAAGTTCACCGGAGATGACTTTCCCAATACAAAAGTTCACCGGAGATGACTTTTCCCATACAAAAGTTCACCGGAGATGACTTTCCCAATACAAAAGTTCACCGGAGTGGACTTTCCCAATACAAAAGTTCACCGCAGATGACTTTCCCAATACAAAAGTTCACCGGAGATGACTTTCCCAATACAAAAGTTCACCGGAGATGACTTTCCCAATATAAAAGTTCACCGGGCATGACTTTCCCAATACAAAAGTTCACCGGGCACGAATTTCCCAATACAAAAGTTCACCGGGCATGACTTTCCCAATACAAAAGTTCACCGGAGATGACTTTTCCCATACAAAAGTTCACCGGAGATGACTTTCGCAATACAAAAGTTCACCGGAGATGACTTTTCCCATACAAAAGTTCACCGGAGATGACTTTCCCAATACAAAAGTTCACCGGAGATGACTTTTCCCATACAAAAGTTCACCGGAGATGACTTTCCCAATACAAAAGTTCACCGGAGATGACTTTTCCCATACAAAAGTTCACCGGAGATGACTTTCCCAATACAAAAGTTCACCGGAGATGACTTTCCCAATATAAAAGTTCACCGGGCATGACTTTCCCAATACAAAAGATCACCGGGCACGACTTTCCCAATACAAAAGTTCGCCGGGCACGACTTTCCCAATACAAAAGTTCACCGGAGATGACTTTTCCCATACAAAAGTTCACCGGAGATGATTTTCCCAATACAAAAGTTCACCGGAGATGACTTTTCCCATACAAAAGTTCACCGGAGATGACTTTTCCCATACAAAAGTTCACCGGAGATGACTTTTCCCATACAAAAGTTCACCGGAGATGACTTTTCCCATACAAAAGTTCACCGGGCATGACTTTCCCAATACAAAAGTTCACCGGGCATGACTTTCCCAATACAAAAGTTCACCGGGCATGACTTTCCCAATACAAAAGTTCACCGGAGATGACTTTTCCCATACAAAAGTTCACCGGAGATGACTTTCCCAATACAAAAGTTCACCGGAGATGACTTTCCCAATACAAAAGTTCACCGGGCATGACTTTCCCAATACAAAAATTCACCGGGCATGACTTTCCCAATACAAAAGTTCACCGGGCATGACTTTCCCAATACAAAAGTTCACCGGAGATGACTTTTCCCATACAAAAGTTCACCGGAGATGACTTTCCCAATACAAAAGTTCACCGGAGATGACTTTTCCCATACAAAAGTTCACCGGAGATGACTTTTCTCATACAAAAGTTCACCGGAGATGACTTTCCCAATACAAAAGTTCACCGGAGATGACTTTTCCCATACAAAAGTTCACCGGAGATGACTTTTCCAATACAAAAGTTCACCGGAGATGACTTTTCCCATACAAAAGTTCACCGGAGATGACTTTCCCAATACAAAAGTTCACCGGAGATGACTTTCCCAATATAAAAGTTCACCGGGCATGACTTTCCCAATACAAAAGTTCACCGGGCACGACTTTCCCAATACAAAATTTCACCGGAGATGACTTTCCTAATACAAAAGTTCACCGGAGATGACTTTCCCAATACAAAAGTTCACCGGGCATGACTTTCCCAATACAAAAGTTCACCGGAGAGGACTTTTCCCATACAAAAGTTCACCGGAGATGACTTTCCCAATACAAAAGTTCACCGGAGATGACTTTCCCAATACAAAAGTTCACCGGAGATGACTTTTCCCATACAAAAGTTCACCGGAGATGACTTTCCCAATACAAAAGTTCACCGGAGATGACTTTCCCAATACAAAAGTTCACCGGAGATGACTTTCCCAATATAAAAGTTCACCGGGCATGACTTTCCCAATACAAAAGTTCACCGGGCACGACTTTCCCAATACAAAATTTCACCGGAGATGACTTTCCCAATACAAAAGTTCACCGGAGATGACTTTCCCAATACAAAAGTTCACCGGAGAGGACTTTTCCCATACAAAAGTTCACCGGAGATGACTTTCCCAATACAAAAGTTCACCGGAGAGGACTTTCCCAATACAAAAGTTCACCGGAGATGACTTTCCCAATACAAAAGTTCACCGGAGATGACTTTTCCCATACAAAAGTTCACCGGAGATGACTTTTCTCATACAAAAGTTCACCGGAGATGACTTTCCCAATACAAAAGTTCACCGGAGATGACTTTTCCCATACAAAAGTTCACCGGAGATGACTTTTCCAATACAAAAGTTCACCGGAGATGACTTTTCCCATACAAAAGTTCACCGGAGATGACTTTCCCAATACAAAAGTTCACCGGAGATGACTTTCCCAATATAAAAGTTCACCGGGCATGACTTTCCCAATACAAAAGTTCACCGGGCACGACTTTCCCAATACAAAATTTCACCGGAGATGACTTTTCCCATACAAAAGTTCACCGGAGATGACTTTCCCAATACAAAAGTTCACCGGAGATGACTTTTCCCATACAAAAGTTCACCGGAGATGACTTTTCCCATACAAAAGTTCACCGGAGATGACTTTCCCAATACAAAAGTTCACCGGAGATGACTTTTCCCATACAAAAGTTCACCGGAGATGACTTTTCCAATACAAAAGTTCACCGGAGATGACTTTTCCCATACAAAAGTTCACCGGAGATGACTTTCCCAATACAAAAGTTCACCGGAGATGACTTTCCCAATATAAAAGTTCACCGGGCATGACTTTCCCAATACAAAAGTTCACCGGGCACGACTTTCCCAATACAAAATTTCACCGGAGATGACTTTCCTAATACAAAAGTTCACCGGAGATGACTTTCCCAATACAAAAGTTCACCGGGCATGACTTTCCCAATACAAAAGTTCACCGGAGAGGACTTTTCCCATACAAAAGTTCACCGGAGATGACTTTCCCAATACAAAAGTTCACCGGAGATGACTTTCCCAATACAAAAGTTCACCGGAGATGACTTTTCCCATACAAAAGTTCACCGGAGATGACTTTCCCAATACAAAAGTTCACCGGAGATGACTTTCCCAATACAAAAGTTCACCGGAGATGACTTTCCCAATACAAAAGTTCACCGGAGATGACTTTTCCCATACAAAAGTTCACCGGAGATGACTTTCCCAATACAAAAGTTCACCGGGCATGACTTTCCCAAAACAAAAGTTCACCGGAGATGACTTTTCCCATACAAAATTTCACCGGAGATGACTTTCCTAATACAAAAGTTCACCGGAGATGACTTTCCCAATACAAAAGTTCACCGGGCATGACTTTCCCAATACAAAAGTTCACCGGAGAGGACTTTTCCCATACAAAAGTTCACCGGAGATGACTTTCCCAATACAAAAGTTCACCGGAGATGACTTTCCCAATACAAAAGTTCACCGGAGATGACTTTTCCCATACAAAAGTTCACCGGAGATGACTTTCCCAATACAAAAGTTCACCGGAGATGACTTTCCCAATACAAAAGTTCACCGGAGACGACTTTCCCAATACAAAAGTTCACCGGAGATGACTTTTCCCATACAAAAGTTCACCGGAGATGACTTTTCCCATACAAAAGTTCACCGGAGATTACTTTCCCAATACAAAAGTTCACCGGAGATGACTTTTCCCATACAAAAGTTCACCGGAGATGACTTTCCCAATACAAAAGTTCACCGGAGATGACTTTCCCAATACAAAAGTTCACCGGAGATGACTTTCCCAATACAAAAGTTCACCGGAGATGACTTTTCCCATACAAAAGTTCACCGGAGATGACTTTCCCAATACAAAAGTTCACCTTGCATGACTTTCCCAATACAAAAGTTCACCGGAGATGACTTTTCCCATACAAAAGTTCACCGGAGATGACTTTCCCAATACAAAAGTTCACCGGAGATGACTTTTCCCATACAAAAGTTCACCGGAGATGACTTTCCCAATACAAAAGTTCACCGGAGATGACTTTCCCAATACAAAAGTTCACCGGAGATGACTTTCCCAATACAAAAGTTCACCGGAGATGGCTTTTCCCATACAAAAGTTCACCGGAGATGACTTTCCCAATACAAAAGTTCACCGGAGATGACTTTTCCCATACAAAAGTTCACCGGAGATGACTTTTCCCATACAAAAGTTCACCGGAGATGACTTTCCCAATACAAAAGTTCACCGGAGATGACTTTTCCCATACAAAAGTTCACCGGAGATGACTTTCCCAATACAAAAGTTCACCGGAGATGACTTTTCCCATACAAAAGTTCACCGGAGATGACTTTCCCAATACAAAAGTTCACCGGAGATGACTTTCCCAATATAAAAGTTCACCGGGCATGACTTTCCCAATACAAAAGTTCACCGGAGATGACTTTCCCAATACAAAAGTTCACCGGAGATGACTTTCCCAATACAAAAGTTCACCGGAGATGACTTTCCCAATACAAAAGTTCACCGGAGATGACTTTCCCAATACAAAAGTTCACCGGAGATGACTTTTCCCATACAAAAGTTCACCGGAGATGACTTTCCCAATACAAAAGTTCACCGGAGATGACTTTCCCAATACAAAAGTTCACCGGAGATGACTTTCCCAATACAAAAGTTCACCGGAGATGACTTTTCCCATACAAAAGTTCACCGGAGATGACTTTCCCAATACAAAAGTTCACCGGAGATGACTTTTCCCATACAAAAGTTCACCGGAGATGACTTTTCCCATACAAAAGTTCACCGGAGATGACTTTCCCAATACAAAAGTTCACCGGAGATGACTTTTCCCATACAAAAGTTCACCGGAGATGACTTTTCCCATACAAAAGTTCACCGGAGATGACTTTCCCAATACAAAAGTTCACCGGGCATGACTTTCCCAATACAAAAGTTCACCGGAGATGACTTTTCCCATACAAAAGTTCACCGGAGATGACTTTCCCAATACAAAAGTTCACCGGAGATGACTTTCCCAATACAAAAGTTCACCGGAGATGACTTTCCCAATACAAAAGTTCACCGGAGATGACTTTCCCAATACAAAAGTTCACCGGGCATGACTTTCCCAATACAAAAGTTCACCGGAGATGACTTTTCCCATACAAAAGTTCACCGGATATGACTTTCCCAATACAAAAGTTCACCGGGCATGACTTTCCCAATACAAAAGTTCACCGGAGATGACTTTTCCCATACAAAAGTTCACCGGGCATGACTTTCCCAATACAAAAGTTCACCGGAGATGACTTTTCCCATACAAAAGTTCACCGGAGATGACTTTTCCCATACAAAAGTTCACCGGAGATGACTTTTCCCATACAAAAGTTCACCGGAGATGACTTTTCCCATACAAAAGTTCACCGGAGATGACTTTCCCAATACAAAAGTTCACCGGGCATGACTTTCCCAATACAAAAGTTCACCGGAGATGACTTTTCCCATACAAAAGTTCACCGGAGATGACTTTCCCAATACAAAAGTTCACCGGAGATGACTTTTCCCAATACAAAAGTTCACCGGAGATGACTTTTCCCAATACAAAAGTTCACCGGAGATGACTTTTCCCATACAAAAGTTCACCGGAGATGACTTTTCCCATACAAAAGTTCACCGGAGATGACTTTCCCAATACAAAAGTTCACCGGAGATGACTTTCCCAATACAAAAGTTCACCGGAGATGACTTTTCCCATACAAAAGTTCACCGGAGATGACTTTCCCAATACAAAAGTTCACCGGAGATGACTTTCCCAATATAAAAGTTCACCGGGCATGACTTTCCCAATACAAAAGTTCACCGGGCATGACTTTCCCAATACAAAAGTTCACCGGAGATGACTTTTCCCATACAAAAGTTCACCGGAGATGACTTTTCCCATACAAAAGTTCACCGGAGATGACTTTTCCCATACAAAAGTTCACCGGAGATGACTTTCCCATACAAAAGTTCACCGGAGATGACTTTCCCAATACAAAAGTTCACCGGAGATGACTTTCCCAATATAAAAGTTCACCGGGCATGACTTTCCCAATACAAAAGTTCACCGGAGATGACTTTCCCAATACAAAAGTTCACCGGAGATGACTTTTCCCATACAAAAGTTCACCGGAGATGACTTTTCCAATACAAAAGTTCACCGGAGATGACTTTTCCCATACAAAAGTTCACCGGAGATGACTTTCCCAATACAAAAGTTCACCGGAGATGACTTTTCCCATACAAAAGTTCACCGGAGATGACTTTCCCAATACAAAAGTTCACCGGAGATGACTTTCCCAATACAAAAGTTCACCGGAGATGACTTTTCCAATACAAAAGTTCACCGGAGATGACTTTCCCATACAAAAGTTCACCGGAGATGACTTTCCCAATACAAAAGTTCACCGGAGATGACTTTTCCCATACAAAAGTTCACCGGAGATGACTTTTCCCATACAAAAGTTCACCGGAGATGACTTTCCCAATACAAAAGTTCACCGGAGATGACTTTTCCCATACAAAAGTTCACCGGAGATGACTTTTCCCATACAAAAGTTCACCGGGCATGATTTTCCCAATACAAAAGTTCACCGGAGATGACTTTTCCCATACAAAAGTTCACCGGAGATGACTTTCCCAATACAAAAGTTCACCGGAGATGACTTTCCCAATACAAAAGTACACCGCAGATGACTTTCCCAATACAAAAGTTCACCGGGCATGACTTTCCCAATACAAAAGTTCACCGGGCATGACTTTCCCAATACAAAAGTTCACCGGGCATGACTTTCCCAATACAAAAGTTCACCGGAGATGACTTTCCCAATACAAAAGTTCACCGGAGATGACTTTCCCAATACAAAAGTTCACCGGAGATGACTTTCCCAATATAAAAGTTCACCGGGCATGACTTTCCCAATACAAAAGTTCACCGGGCATGACTTTTCCCATACAAAAGTTCACCGGAGATGACTTTCCCAATACAAAAGTTCACCGGAGATGACTTTTCCCATACAAAAGTTCACCGGAGATGACTTTCCCAATACAAAAGTTCACCGGAGATGACTTTTCCCATACAAAAGTTCACCGGAGAAGACTTTCCCAATATAAAAGTTCACCGGGCATGACTTTCCCAATACAAAAGTTCACCGGAGATGACTTTCCCAATACAAAAGTTCACCGGAGATGACTTTCCCAATACAAAAGTTCACCGGAGATGACTTTCCCAATATAAAAGTTCACCGGGCATGACTTTCCCAATACAAAAGTTCACCGGGCATGACTTTCACAATACAAAAGTTCACCGGAGATGACTTTTCCCATACAAAAGTTCACAGGAGATGACTTTTCCCATACAAAAGTTCACCGGAGATGACTTTCCCAATACAAAAGTTCACCGGAGATGTCTTTTCCCATACAAAAGTTCACCGGAGATGACTTTCCCAATACAAAAGTTCACCGGAGATGACTTTTCCCATACAAAAGTTCACCGGAGATGACTTTCCCAATACAAAAGTTCACCGGAGATGACTTTTCCCATACAAAAGTTCACAGGAGATGACTTTCCCAATACAAAAGTTCACCGGAGATGACTTTTCCCATACAAAAGTTCACCGGAGATGACTTTCCCAATACAAAAGTTCACCGGAGATGACTTTTCCCATACAAAAGTTCACCGGAGATGACTTTCCCCATACAAAAGTTCACCGGAGATGACTTTCCCAATACAAAAGTTCACCGGAGATGACTTTTCCCATACAAAAGTTCACCGGAGATGACTTTCCCAATACAAAAGTTCACCGGAGATGACTTTCCCAATACAAAAGTTCACCGGAGATGACTTTTCCCATACAAAAGTTCACCGGAGATGACTTTCCCAATACAAAAGTTCACCGGAGATGACTTTTCCCATACAAAAGTTCACCGGAGAAGACTTTCCCAATATAAAAGTTCACCGGGCATGACTTTCCCAATACAAAAGTTCACCGGAGATGACTTTCCCAATACAAAAGTTCACCGGAGATGACTTTCCCAATACAAAAGTTCACCGGAGATGACTTTCCCAATATAAAAGTTCACCGGACATGACTTTCCCAATACAAAAGTTCACCGGGCATGACTTTCACAATACAAAAGTTCACCGGAGATGACTTTTCCCATACAAAAGTTCACAGGAGATGACTTTTCCCATACAAAAGTTCACCGGAGATGACTTTCCCAATACAAAAGTTCACCGGAGATGACTTTCCCAATATAAAAGTTCACCGGGCATGACTTTCCCAATACAAAAGTTCACCGGGCATGACTTTTCCCATACAAAAGTTCACCGGAGATGACTTTCCCAATACAAAAGTTCACCGGAGATGACTTTTCCCATACAAAAGTTCACCGGAGATGACTTTCCCAATACAAAAGTTCACCGGAGATGACTTTTCCCATACAAAAGTTCACCGGAGAAGACTTTCCCAATATAAAAGTTCACCGGGCATGACTTTCCCAATACAAAAGTTCACCGGAGATGACTTTCCCAATACAAAAGTTCACCGGAGATGACTTTCCCAATACAAAAGTTCACCGGAGATTACTTTCCCAATATAAAAGTTCACCGGGCATGACTTTCCCAATACAAAAGTTCACCGGGCATGACTTTCACAATACAAAAGTTCACCGGAGATGACTTTTCCCATACAAAAGTTCACAGGAGATGACTTTTCCCATACAAAAGTTCACCGGAGATGACTTTCCCAATACAAAAGTTCACCGGAGATGTCTTTTCCCATACAAAAGTTCACCGGAGATGACTTTCCCAATACAAAAGTTCACCGGAGATGACTTTTCCCATACAAAAGTTCACCGGAGATGACTTTCCCAATACAAAAGTTCACCGGAGATGACTTTTCCCATACAAAAGTTCACAGGAGATGACTTTCCCAATACAAAAGTTCACCGGAGATGACTTTTCCCATACAAAAGTTCACCGGAGATGACTTTCCCAATACAAAAGTTCACCGGAGATGACTTTTCCCATACAAAAGTTCACCGGAGATGACTTTCCCCATACAAAAGTTCACCGGGGATGACTTTCCCAATACAAAAGTTCACCGGGCACGACTTTCCCAATACAAAAGTTCACCGGGCATGACTTTCCCAATACAAAAGTTCACCGGAGATGACTTTTCCCATACAAAAGTTCACCGGAGATGACTTTCCCAATACAAAAGTTCACCGGAGATGACTTTCCCAATACAAAAGTTCACCGGAGATGACTTTTCCCATACAAAAGTTCACCGGAGATGACTTTCCCAATACAAAAGTTCACCGGAGATGACTTTCCCAATACAAAAGTTCACCGGAGATGACTTTCCCAATACAAAAGTTCACCGGAGATGACTTTCCCAATACAAAAGTTCACCGGAGATGACTTTCCCAATACAAAAGTTCACCGGAGATGACTTTTCCCATACAAAAGTTCACCGGGCATGACTTTCCCAATACAAAAGTTCACCGGGCATGACTTTCCCAATACAAAAGTTCACCGGAGATGACTTTCCCAATACAAAAGTTCACCGGAGATGACTTTCCCAATACAAAAGTTCACCGGAGATGACTTTTCCCATACAAAAGTTCACCGGAGATGACTTTCCCAATACAAAAGTTCACCGGAGATGACTTTCCCAATACAAAAGTTCACCGGAGATGACTTTCCCAATACAAAAGTTCGCCGGAGATGACTTTCCCAATACAAAAGTTCACCGGGCATGACTTTCCCAATACAAAAGTTCACCGGAGATGACTTTCCCAATACAAAAGTTCACCGGAGATGACTTTCCCAATACAAAAGTTCACCGGAGATGACTTTCCCAATACAAAAGTTCACCGGAGATGACTTTCCCAATATAAAAGTTCACCGGGCATGACTTTCCCAATACAAAAGTTCACCGGGCATGACTTTTCCCATACAAAAGTTCACCGGAGATGACTTTCCCAATACAAAAGTTCACCGGAGATGAATTTTCCCATACAAAAGTTCACCGGGCATGACTTTCCCAATACAAAAGTTCACCGGGCATGACTTTCCCAATACAAAAGTTCACCGGAGATGACTTTTCCCATACAAAAGTTCACCGGAGATGACTTTTCCAATACAAAAGTTCACCGGAGATGACTTTCCCAATACTAAAGTTCACCGGAGATGACTTTTCCCATACAAAAGTTCACCGGAGATGATTTTCCCAATACAAAAGTTCACCGGAGATGACTTTCCCAATACAAAAGTTCACCGGAGATGACTTTCCCAATACAAAAGTTCACCGGAGATGACTTTCCCAATACAAAAGTTCACCGGAGATGACTTTCCCAATACAAAAGTTCACCGGAGATGACTTTCCCAATACAAAAGTTCACCGGAGATGACTTTCCCAATACAAAAGTTCACCGGAGATGACTTTCCCAATACAAAAGTTCACCGGAGATGACTTTCCCATACAAAAGTTCACCGGAGATGACTTTCCCAATACAAAAGTTCACCGGAGATGACTTTCCCAATATAAAAGTTCACCGGGCATGACTTTCCCAATACAAAAGTTCACCGGAGATGATTTCCCAATACAAAAGTTCACCGGAGATGACTTTTCCCATACAAAAGTTCACCGGAGATGACTTTCCCAATACAAAAGTTCACCGGAGATGACTTTTCCCATACAAAAGTTCACCGGGCATGACTTTCCCAATACAAAAGTTCACCGGAGATGACTTTCCCAATATAAAAGTTCACCGGAGATGACTTTTCCCAATACAAAAGTTCACCGGAGATGACTTTTCCCATACAAAAGTTCACCGGAGATGACTTTTCCCATACAAAAGTTCACCGGAGATGACTTTTCCCATACAAAAGTTCACCGGAGATGACTTTCCCATACAAAAGTTCACCGGAGATGACTTTTCCCATACAAAAGTTCACCGGAGATGACTTTTCCCATACAAAAGTTCACCGGAGATGACTTTTCCCATACAAAAGTTCACCGGGCATGACTTTCCCAATACAAAAGTTCACCGGGCATGACTTTCCCAATACAAAAGTTCACCGGGCATGACTTTCCCAAAACAAAAGTTCACCGGAGATGACTTTTCCCATACAAAAGTTCACCGGAGATGACTTTTCCCATACAAAAGTTCACCGGAGATGACTTTCCCAATACAAAAGTTCACCGGAGATGACTTTCCCAATATAAAAGTTCACCGGGCATGACTTTCCCAATACAAAAGTTCACCGGGCATGACTTTCCCAATACAAAAGTTCACCGGAGATGACTTTCCCAATACAAAAGTTCACCGGAGATGACTTTCCCAATATAAAAGTTCACCGGGCATGACTTTCCCAATACAAAAGTTCACCGGGCATGACTTTCCCAATACAAAAGTTCACCGGAGATGACTTTTCCCATACAAAAGTTCACCGGAGATGACTTTTCCCATACAAAAGTTCACCGGGCATGACTTTCCCAATATAAAAGTTCACCGGGCATGACTTTCCCAATACAAAAGTTCACCGGGCATGACTTTTCCCATACAAAAGTTCACCGGAGATGACTTTCCCAATACAAAAGTTCACCGGAGATGACTTTTCCCATACAAAAGTTCACCGGAGATGACTTTCCCAATACAAAAGTTAACCGGAGATGACTTTTCCCATACAAAAGTTTACCGGAGATGACTTTTCCCATACAAAAGTTCACCGGAGATGACTTTCCCAATACAAAAGTTCACCGGAGATGACTTTCCCAATACAAAAGTTCACCGGAGATGACTTTCCCAATACAAAAGTTCACCGGAGATGACTTTCCCAATACAAAAGTTCACCGGAGATGACTTTTCCCATACAAAAGTTCACCGGAGATGACTTTTCCCATACAAAAGTTCACCGGAGATGACTTTCCCAATACAAAAGCTCACCGGAGATGACTTTCCCAATACAAAAGTTCACCGGAGATGACTTTCCCAATACAAAAGTTCACCGGAGATGACTTTTCCCATACAAAAGTTCACCGGAGATGACTTTCCCAATACAAAAGTTCACCTGAGATGACTTTTCCCATACAAAAGTTCACCGGAGATGACTTTCCCAATACAAAAGTTCACCGGAGATGACTTTCCCAATACAAAAGTTCACCGGAGATGACTTTTCCCATACAAAAGTTCACCGGAGATGACTTTCCCAATACAAAAGTTCACCGGAGATGACTTTCCCAATACAAAAGTTCACCGGAGATGACTTTCCCAATACAAAAGTTCACCGGAGATGACTTTCCCAATACAAAAGTTCACCGGAGATGACTTTCCCAATACAAAAGTTCACCGGAGATGACTTTCCCAATACAAAAGTTCACCGGAGATGACTTTTCCCATACAAAAGTTCACCGGAGATGACTTTCCCAATACAAAAGTTCACCGGAGATGACTTTCCCAATATAAAAGTTCACCGGGCATGACTTTCCCAATACAAAAGTTCACCGGGCATGACTTTCCCAATACAAAAGTTCACCGGAGATGACTTTTCCCATACAAAAGTTCACCGGAGATGACTTTTCCCATACAAGAGTTCACCGGAGATGACTTTTCCCATACAAAAGTTCACCGGAGATGACTTTCCCATACAAAAGTTCACCGGAGATGACTTTCCCAATACAAAAGTTCACCGGAGATGACTTTCCCAATATAAAAGTTCACCGGGCATGACTTTCCCAATACAAAAGTTCAATGGAGATGACTTTCCCAATACAAAGGTTCACCGGAGATGACTTTTCCCATACAAAAGTTCACCGGAGATGACTTTCCCAATACAAAAGTTCACCGGAGATGACTTTTCCCATACAAAAGATCACCGGAGATGACTTTCCCAATACAAAAGTTCACCGGAGATGACTTTTCCCATACAAAAGTTCACCGGAGATGACTTTCCCAATACAAAAGTTCACCGGAGATGACTTTCCCAATACAAAAGTTCACCGGAGATGACTTTTCCCATACAAAAGTTCACCGGAGATGACTTTCCCATACAAAAGTTCACCGGAGATGACTTTCCCAATACAAAAGTTCACCGGAGATGACTTTTCCCATACAAAAGTTCACCGGAGATGACTTTTCCCATACAAAAGTTCACCGGAGATGACTTTCCCAATACAAAAGTTCACCGAGATGACTTTTCCCATACAAAAGTTCACCGGAGATGACTTTTCCCATACAAAAGTTCACCGGAGATGACTTTCCCAATATAAAAGTTCACCGGGCATGACTTTCCCAATACAAAAGTTCACCGGGCATTACTTTTCCCATACAAAAGTTCACCGGAGATGACTTTCCCAATACAAAAGTTCACCGGAGTTGACTTTTCCCATACAAAAGTTCACCGGGCATGACTTTCCCAATACAAAAGTTCACCGGGCATGACTTTCCCAATACAAAAGTTCACCGGAGATGACTTTTCCCATACAAAAGTTCACCGGAGATGACTTTCCCAATACAAAAGTTCACCGGAGATGACTCTCCCAATACAAAAGTTCACCGGAGATGACTTTTCCCATACAAAAGTTCACCGGAGATAACTTTCCCAATACAAAAGTTCACCGGAGATGACTTTCCCAATACAAAAGTTCACCGGAGATGACTTTCCCAATACAAAAGTTCACCGGAGATGACTTTCCCAATACAAAAGTTCACCGGAGATGACTTTCCCAATACAAAAGTTCACCGGGAGATGACTTTCCCAATACAAAAGTTCACCGGAGATGACTTTCCCAATACAAAAGTTCACCGGAGATGACTTTCCCAATACAAAAGTTCACCGGAGATGACTTTCCCAATACAAAAGTTCACCGGAGATGACTTTTCCCATACAAAAGTTCACCGGAGATGACTTTCCCATACAAAAGTTCACCGGAGATGACTTTCCCAATACAAAAGTTCACCGGAGATGACTTTCCCAATATAAAAGTTCACCGGGCATGACTTTCCCAATACAAAAGTTCACCGGGCACGACTTTCCCAATACAAAAGTTCACCGGAGATGACTTTCCCAATACAAAAGTTCACCGGAGATGACTTTCCCAATACAAAAGTTCACCGGGCATGACTTTCCCAATACAAAAGTTCACCGTGCATGACTTTCCCAATACAAAAGTTCACCGGGCATGACTTTCCCAATACAAAAGTTCACCGGAGATGACTTTTCCCATACAAATGTTCACCGGAGATGACTTTCCCAATACAAAAGTTCACCGGAGATGACTTTCCCAATACAAAAGTTCACCGGAGATGACTTTTCCCATACAAAAGTTCACCGGAGATGACTTTCCCAATACAAAAGTTCACCGGAGATGACTTTTCCCATACAAAAGTTCACCGGGCATGACTTTCCCAATACAAAAGTTCACCGGAGATGACTTTCCCAATACAAAAGTTCACCGGAGATGACTTTCCCAATACAAAAGTTCACCGGAGATGACTTTCCCAATACAAAAGTTCACCGGAGATGACCTTCCCAATATAAAAGTTCACCGGGCATGACTTTCCCAATACAAAAGTTCACCGGGCATGACTTTTCCCATACAAAAGTTCACCGGAGATGACTTTCCCAATACAAAAGTTCACCGGAGATGACTTTTCCCATACAAAAGTTCACCGGGCATGACTTTCCCAATACAAAAGTTCACCGGGCATGACTTTCCCAATACAAAAGTTCACCGGAGATGACTTTTCCATACAAAAGTTCACCGGAGATGACTTTCCCAATACAAAAGTTCACCGGAGATGACTTTCCCAATACAAAAGTTCACCGGAGATGACTTTTCCCATACAAAAGTTCACCGGAGATGACTTTCCCAATACAAAAGTTCACCGGAGATGACTTTCCCAATACAAAAGTTCACCGGAGATGACTTTCCCAATACAAAAGTTCACCGGAGATGACTTTCCTAATACAAAAGTTCACCGGAGATGACTTTCCCAATACAAAAGTTCACCGGAGATGACTTTTCCCATACAAAAGTTCACCGGAGATGACTTTTCCCATACAAAAGTTCACCGAAGATGACTTTCCCATACAAAAGTTCACCGGAGATGACTTTCCCAATACAAAAGTTCACCGGAGATGACTTTTCCCATACAAAAGTTCACCGGAGATGACTTTCCCAATACAAAAGTTCACCGGAGATGACTTTCCCAATATAAAAGTTCACCGGGCATGACTTCCCCAATACAAAAGTTCACCGGGCACGACTTTCCCAATACAAAAGTTCACCGGGCACGACTTCCCAATACAAAAGTTCACCGGAGATGACTTTTCCCATACAAAAGTTCACCGGAGATGACTTTCCCAATACAAAAGTTCACCGGGCACGACTTTCCCAATACAAAAGTTCACCGGGCATGACTTTCCCAATACAAAAGTTCACCGGAGATGACTTTTCCCATACAAAAGTTCACCGGAGATGACTTTCCCAATACAAAAGTTCACCGGAGATGACTTTTCCCATACAAAAGTTCACCGGAGATGACTTTCCCAATACAAAAGTTCACCGGAGATGACTTTTCCCATACAAAAGTTCACCGGAGATGACTTTCCCAATACAAAAGTTCACCGGAGATGACTTTTCCAATACAAAAGTTCACCGGAGATGACTTTCCCAATACAAAAGTTCACCGGGCATGACTTTCCCAATACAAAAGTTCACCGGGCATGACTTTCCCAATATAAAAGTTCACCGGAGATGACTTTCCCAATACAAAAGTTCACCGGGCATGACTTTTCCCATACAAAAGTTCACCGGAGATGACTTTCCCAATACAAAAGTTCACCGGAGATGACTTTTCCCATACAAAAGTTCACCGGAGATGACTTTCCCAATATAAAAGTTCACCGGGCATGACTTTCCCAATACAAAAGTTCACCGGGCACGACTTTCCCAATACAAAAGTTCACCGGAGATGACTTTCCCAATACAAAAGTTCACCGGGCACGACTTTCCCAATACAAAAGTTCACCGGAGATGACTTTTCCCATACAAAAGTTCACCGGAGATGACTTTCCCAATACAAAAGTTCACCGGAGATGAGTTTTCCCATACAAAAGTTCACCGGAGATGACTTTTCCCATACAAAAGTTCACCGGAGATGACTTTTCCCATACAAAAGTTCACCGGGCATGACTTTCCCAATACAAAAGTTCACCGGGCATGACTTTCCCATACAAAAGTTCACCGGAGATGACTTTCCCAATACAAAAGTTCACCGGAGATGACTTTTCCCATACAAAAGTTCACCGGAGATGACTTTCCCAATACAAAAGTTCACCGGAGATGACTTTCCCAATATAAAAGTTCACCGGGCATGACTTTCCCAATACAAAAGTTCACCGGGCACGACTTTCCCAATACAAAAGTTCACCGGGCACGACTTTCCCAATACAAAAGTTCACCGGAGATGACTTTTCCCATACAAAAGTTCACCGGAGATGACTTTCCCAATACAAAAGTTCACCGGGCACGACTTTCCCAATACAAAAGTTCACCGGGCATGACTTTCCCAATACAAAAGTTCACCGGAGATGACTTTTCCCATACAAAAGTTCACCGGAGATGACTTTCCCAATACAAAAGTTCACCGGAGATGACTTTTCCCATACAAAAGTTCACCGGAGATGACTTTCCCAATACAAAAGTTCACCGGAGATGACTTTTCCCATACAAAAGTTCACCGGAGATGACTTTCCCAATACAAAAGTTCACCGGGTATGACTTTCCCAATACAAAAGTTCACCGGGCATGACTTTCCCAATATAAAAGTTCACCGGAGATGACTTTCCCAATACAAAAGTTCACCGGGCATGACTTTTCCCATACAAAAGTTCACCGGAGATGACTTTCCCAATACAAAAGTTCACCGGAGATGACTTTTCCCATACAAAAGTTCACCGGAGATGACTTTCCCAATATAAAAGTTCACCGGGCATGACTTTCCCAATACAAAAGTTCACCGGGCACGACTTTCCCAATACAAAAGTTCACCGGAGATGACTTTCCCAATACAAAAGTTCACCGGGCACGACTTTCCCAATACAAAAGTTCACCGGAGATGACTTTTCCCATACAAAAGTTCACCGGAGATGACTTTCCCAATACAAAAGTTCACCGGAGATGACTTTTCCCATACAAAAGTTCACCGGAGATGACTTTTCCCATACAAGAGTTCACCGGAGATGACTTTTCCCATACAAAAGTTCACCGGGCATGACTTTCCCAATACAAAAGTTCACCGGGCATGACTTTCCCAATACAAAAGTTCACCGGAGATGACTTTTCCCATACAAAAGTTCACCGGAGATGACTTTCCCAATACAAAAGTTCACCGGAGATGACTTTTCCCATACAAAAGTTCACCGGAGATGACTTTCCCAATACAAAAGTTCACCGGGCATGACTTTCCCAATACAAAAGTTCACCGGGCATGACTTTCCCAATACGAAAGTTCACCGGAGATGACTTTTCCCATACAAAAGTTCACCGGAGATGACTTTCCCAATACAAAAGTTCACCGGAGATGACTTTCCCAATATAAAAGTTCACCGGGCATGACTTTCCCAATACAAAAGTTCACCGGGCACGACTTTCCCAATACAAAAGTTCACCGGAGATGACTTTCCCAATACAAAAGTTCACCGGGCACGACTTTCCCAATACAAAAGTTCACCGGAGATGACTTTCCCATACAAAAGTTCACCGGAGATGACTTTCCCAATACAAAAGTTCACCGGAGATGACTTTCCCAATATAAAAGTTCACCGGGCATGACTTTCCCAATACAAAAGTTCACCGGGCACGACTTTCCCAATACAAAAGTTCACCGGAGATGACTTTCCCAATACAAAAGTTCACCGGAGATGACTTTCCCAATACAAAAGTTCACCGGGCATGACTTTCCCAATACAAAAGTTCACCGTGCATGACTTTCCCAATACAAAAGTTCACCGGGCATGACTTTCCCAATACAAAAGTTCACCGGAGATGACTTTTCCCATACAAATGTTCACCGGAGATGACTTTCCCAATACAAAAGTTCACCGGAGATGACTTTCCCAATACAAAAGTTCACCGGAGATGACTTTTCCCATACAAAAGTTCACCGGAGATGACTTTCCCAATACAAAAGTTCACCGGAGATGACTTTTCCCATACAAAAGTTCACCGGGCATGACTTTCCCAATACAAAAGTTCACCGGAGATGACTTTCCCAATACAAAAGTTCACCGGAGATGACTTTCCCAATACAAAAGTTCACCGGAGATGACTTTCCCAATACAAAAGTTCACCGGAGATGACCTTCCCAATATAAAAGTTCACCGGGCATGACTTTCCCAATACAAAAGTTCACCGGGCATGACTTTTCCCATACAAAAGTTCACCGGAGATGACTTTCCCAATACAAAAGTTCACCGGAGATGACTTTTCCCATACAAAAGTTCACCGGGCATGACTTTCCCAATACAAAAGTTCACCGGGCATGACTTTCCCAATACAAAAGTTCACCGGAGATGACTTTTCCCATACAAAAGTTCACCGGAGATGACTTTCCCAATACAAAAGTTCACCGGAGATGACTTTCCCAATACAAAAGTTCACCGGAGATGACTTTTCCCATACAAAAGTTCACCGGAGATGACTTTCCCAATACAAAAAGTTCACCGGAGATGACTTTCCCAATACAAAAGTTCACCGGAGATGACTTTCCCAATACAAAAGTTCACCGGAGATGACTTTCCTAATACAAAAGTTCACCGGAGATGACTTTCCCAATACAAAAGTTCACCGGAGATGACTTTTCCCATACAAAAGTTCACCGGAGATGACTTTTCCCATACAAAAGTTCACCGAAGATGACTTTCCCATACAAAAGTTCACCGGAGATGACTTTCCCAATACAAAAGTTCACCGGAGATGACTTTTCCCATACAAAAGTTCACCGGAGATGACTTTCCCAATACAAAAGTTCACCGGAGATGACTTTCCCAATATAAAAGTTCACCGGGCATGACTTCCCCAATACAAAAGTTCACCGGGCACGACTTTCCCAATACAAAAGTTCACCGGGCACGACTTTCCCAATACAAAAGTTCACCGGAGATGACTTTTCCCATACAAAAGTTCACCGGAGATGACTTTCCCAATACAAAAGTTCACCGGGCACGACTTTCCCAATACAAAAGTTCACCGGGCATGACTTTCCCAATACAAAAGTTCACCGGAGATGACTTTTCCCATACAAAAGTTCACCGGAGATGACTTTCCCAATACAAAAGTTCACCGGAGATGACTTTTCCCATACAAAAGTTCACCGGAGATGACTTTCCCAATACAAAAGTTCACCGGAGATGACTTTTCCCATACAAAAGTTCACCGGAGATGACTTTCCCAATACAAAAGTTCACCGGAGATGACTTTTCCAATACAAAAGTTCACCGGAGATGACTTTCCCAATACAAAAGTTCACCGGGCATGACTTTCCCAATACAAAAGTTCACCGGGCATGACTTTCCCAATATAAAAGTTCACCGGAGATGACTTTCCCAATACAAAAGTTCACCGGGCATGACTTTTCCCATACAAAAGTTCACCGGAGATGACTTTCCCAATACAAAAGTTCACCGGAGATGACTTTTCCCATACAAAAGTTCACCGGAGATGACTTTCCCAATATAAAAGTTCACCGGGCATGACTTTCCCAATACAAAAGTCACCGGGCACGACTTTCCCAATACAAAAGTTCACCGGAGATGACTTTCCCAATACAAAAGTTCACCGGGCACGACTTTCCCAATACAAAAGTTCACCGGAGATGACTTTTCCCATACAAAAGTTCACCGGAGATGACTTTCCCAATACAAAAGTTCACCGGAGATGAGTTTTCCCATACAAAAGTTCACCGGAGATGACTTTTCCCATACAAAAGTTCACCGGAGATGACTTTTCCCATACAAAAGTTCACCGGGCATGACTTTCCCAATACAAAAGTTCACCGGGCATGACTTTCCCATACAAAAGTTCACCGGAGATGACTTTCCCAATACAAAAGTTCACCGGAGATGACTTTTCCCATACAAAAGTTCACCGGAGATGACTTTCCCAATACAAAAGTTCACCGGAGATGACTTTCCCAATATAAAAGTTCACCGGGCATGACTTTCCCAATACAAAAGTTCACCGGGCACGACTTTCCCAATACAAAAGTTCACCGGGCACGACTTTCCCAATACAAAAGTTCACCGGAGATGACTTTTCCCATACAAAAGTTCACCGGAGATGACTTTCCCAATACAAAAGTTCACCGGGCACGACTTTCCCAATACAAAAGTTCACCGGGCATGACTTTCCCAATACAAAAGTTCACCGGAGATGACTTTTCCCATACAAAAGTTCACCGGAGATGACTTTCCCAATACAAAAGTTCACCGGAGATGACTTTTCCCATACAAAAGTTCACCGGAGATGACTTTCCCAATACAAAAGTTCACCGGAGATGACTTTTCCCATACAAAAGTTCACCGGAGATGACTTTCCCAATACAAAAGTTCACCGGGTATGACTTTCCCAATACAAAAGTTCACCGGGCATGACTTTCCCAATATAAAAGTTCACCGGAGATGACTTTCCCAATACAAAAGTTCACCGGGCATGACTTTTCCCATACAAAAGTTCACCGGAGATGACTTTCCCAATACAAAAGTTCACCGGAGATGACTTTTCCCATACAAAAGTTCACCGGAGATGACTTTCCCAATATAAAAGTTCACCGGGCATGACTTTCCCAATACAAAAGTTCACCGGGCACGACTTTCCCAATACAAAAGTTCACCGGAGATGACTTTCCCAATACAAAAGTTCACCGGGCACGACTTTCCCAATACAAAAGTTCACCGGAGATGACTTTTCCCATACAAAAGTTCACCGGAGATGACTTTCCCAATACAAAAGTTCACCGGAGATGACTTTTCCCATACAAAAGTTCACCGGAGATGACTTTTCCCATACAAGAGTTCACCGGAGATGACTTTTCCCATACAAAAGTTCACCGGGCATGACTTTCCCAATACAAAAGTTCACCGGAGATGACTTTTCCCATACAAAAGTTCACCGGAGATGACTTTCCCAATACAAAAGTTCACCGGAGATGACTTTTCCCATACAAAAGTTCACCGGAGATGACTTTCCCAATACAAAAGTTCACCGGGCATGACTTTCCCAATACAAAAGTTCACCGGGCATGACTTTCCCAATACGAAAGTTCACCGGAGATGACTTTTCCCATACAAAAGTTCACCGGAGATGACTTTCCCAATACAAAAGTTCACCGGAGATGACTTTCCCAATATAAAAGTTCACCGGGCATGACTTTCCCAATACAAAAGTTCACCGGGCACGACTTTCCCAATACAAAAGTTCACCGGAGATGACTTTCCCAATACAAAAGTTCACCGGGCACGACTTTCCCAATACAAAAGTTCACCGGAGATGACTTTTCCCATACAAAAGTTCACCGGAGATGACTTTCCCAATACAAAAGTTCACCGGGCACGACTTTCCCAATACAAAAGTTCACCGGGCATGACTTTCCCAATACAAAAGTTCACCGGAGATGACTTTTCCCATACGAAAGTTCACCGGAGATGACTTTCCCAATACAAAAGTTCACCGGAGATGACTTTTCCCATACAAAAGTTCAACGGAGATGACTTTCCCAATACAAAAGTTCACCGGAGATGACTTTTCCCATACAAAAGTTCACCGGAGATGACTTTCCCAATACAAAAGTTCACCGGAGATGACTTTCCCAATACAAAAGTTCACCGGAGATGACTTTCCCAATACAAAAGTTCACCGGGCATGACTTTCCCAATACAAAAGTTCACCGGGCATGACTTTCCCAATATAAAAGTTCACCGGAGATGACTTTCCCAATACAAAAGTTCACCGGGCATGACTTTTCCCATACAAAAGTTCACCGGAGATGACTTTCCCAATACAAAAGTTCACCGGAGATGACTTTTCCCATACAAAAGTTCACCGGAGATGACTTTCCCAATATAAAAGTTCACCGGGCATGACTTTCCCAATACAAAAGTTCACCGGGCACGACTTTCCCAATACAAAAGTTCACCGGAGATAACTTTCCCAATACAAAAGTTCACCGGGCACGACTTTCCCAATACAAAAGTTCACCGGAGATGACTTTTCCCATACAAAAGTTCACCGGAGATGACTTTCCCAATACAAAAGTTCACCGGAGATGACTTTTCCCATACAAAAGTTCACCGGAGATGACTTTTCCCATACAAAAGTTCACCGGAGATGACTTTTCCCATACAAAAGTTCACCGGGCATGACTTTCCCAATACAAAAGTTCACCGGGCATGACTTTCCCAATACAAAAGTTCACCGGGCATGACTTTCCCAATACAAAAGTTCACCGGAGATGACTTTTCCCATACAAAAGTTCACCGGAGATGACTTTCCCAATACAAAAGTTCACCGGAGATGACTTTTCCTATACAAAAGTTAACCGGAGATGACTTTCCCAATACAAAAGTTCACCGGGCATGACTTTCCCAATACAAAAGTTCACCGGAGATGACTTTTCCCATACAAAAGTTCACCGGAGATGACTTTTCCCATACAAAATTCACCGGAGATGACTTTTCCCATACAAAAGTTCACCGGGCATGACTTTCCCAATACAAAAGTTCACCGGGCATGACTTTCCCAATACAAAAGTTCACCGGGCATGACTTTCCCAATACAAAAGTTCACCGGAGATGACTTTTCCCATACAAAAGTTCACCGGAGATGACTTTCCCAATACAAAAGTTCACCGGAGATGACTTTTCCCATACAAAAGTTCACCGGAGATGACTTTCCCAATATAAAAGTTCACCGGGCATGACTTTCCCAATACAAAAGTTCACCGGGCACGACTTTCCCAATATAAAAGTTCACCGGAGATGACTTTCCCAATACAAAAGTTCACCGGGCACGACTTTCCCAATACAAAAGTTCACCGGAGATGACTTTCCCAATACAAAAGTTCACCGGAGATGACTTTTCCCATACAAAAGTTCACCGGAGATGACTTTTCCCATACAAAAGTTCACCGGAGATGACTTTTCCCATACAAAAGTTCACCGGGCATGACTTTCCCAATACAAAAGTTCACCGGGCATGACTTTCCCAATACAAAAGTTCACCGGAGATGACTTTTCCCATACAAAAGTTCACCGGAGATGACTTTCCCAATACAAAAGTTCACCGGACATGACTTTTCCCATACAAAAGTTCACCGGAGATGACTTTCCCAATACAAAAGTTCACCGGGCATGACTTTCCCAATACAAAAGTTCACCGGGCATGACTTTCCCAATACAAAAGTTCACCGGAGATGACTTTTCCCATACAAAAGTTCACCGGAGATGACTTTCCCAATACAAAAGTTCACCGAAGATGACTTTCCCAATATAAAAGTTCACCGGGCATGACTTTCCCAATACAAAAGTTCACCGGGCACGACTTTCCCAATACAAAAGTTCACCGGAGATGACTTTCCCAATACAAAAGTTCACCGGGCACGACTTTCCCAATACAAAAGTTCACCGGAGATGACTTTTCCCATACAAAAGTTCACCGGAGATGACTTTCCCAATACAAAAGTTCACCGGGCACGACTTTCCCAATACAAAAGTTCACCGGGCATGACTTTCCCAATACAAAAGTTCACCGGAGATGACTTTTCCCATACAAAAGTTCACCGGAGATGACTTTCCCAATACAAAAGTTCACCGGAGATGACTTTTCCCATACAAAAGTTCACCGGAGATGACTTTCCCAATACAAAAGTTCACCGGAGATGACTTTTCCCATACAAAAGTTCACCGGAGATGACTTTCCCAATACAAAAGTTCACCGGAGATGACTTTCCCAATACAAAAGTTCACCGGAGATGACTTTCCCAATACAAAAGTTCACCGGGCATGACTTTCCCAATACAAAAGTTCACCGGGCATGACTTTCCCAATATAAAAGTTCACCGGAGATGACTTTCCCAATACAAAAGTTCACCGGGCATGACTTTTCCCATACAAAAGTTCACCGGAGATGACTTTCCCAATACAAAAGTTCACCGGAGATGACTTTTCCCATACAAAAGTTCACCGGAGATGACTTTCCCAATATAAAAGTTCACCGGGCATGACTTTCCCAATACAAAAGTTCACCGGGCACGACTTTCCCAATACAAAAGTTCACCGGAGATGACTTTCCCAATACAAAAGTTCACCGGGCACGACTTTCCCAATACAAAAGTTCACCGGAGATGACTTTTCCCATACAAAAGTTCACCGGAGATGACTTTCCCAATACAAAAGTTCACCGGAGATGACTTTTCCCATACAAAAGTTCACCGGAGATGACTTTTCCCATACAAAAGTTCACCGGAGATGACTTTTCCCATACAAAAGTTCACCGGGCATGACTTTCCCAATACAAAAGTTCACCGGGCATGACTTTCCCAATACAAAAGTTCACCGGGCATGACTTTCCCAATACAAAAGTTCACCGGAGATGACTTTTCCCATACAAAAGTTCACCGGAGATGACTTTCCCAATACAAAAGTTCACCGGAGATGACTTTTCCCATACAAAAGTTAACCGGAGATGACTTTCCCAATACAAAAGTTCACCGGGCATGACTTTCCCAATACAAAAGTTCACCGGGCATGACTTTCCCAATACAAAAGTTCACCGGAGATGACTTTTCCCATACAAAAGTTCACCGGAGATGACTTTCCCAATACAAAAGTTCACCGGAGATGACTTTTCCCATACAAAAGTTCACCGGAGATGACTTTCCCATACAAAAGTTCACCGGAGATGACTTTCCCAATACAAAAGTTCACCGGAGATGACTTTCCCAATATAAAAGTTCACCGGGCATGACTTTCCCAATACAAAAGTTCACCGGGCACGACTTTCCCAATACAAAAGTTCTCCGGAGATGACTTTTCCCATACAAAAGTTCACCGGAGATGACTTTCCCAATACAAAAGTTCACCGGAGATGACTTTTCCCATACAAAAGTTCACCGGAGATGACTTTTCCAATACAAAAGTTCACCGGAGATGACTTTTCCCATACAAAAGTTCACCGGGCATGACTTTCCCAATACAAAAGTTCACCGGGCATGACTTTCCCAATACAAAAGTTCACCGGGCATGACTTTCCCAATACAAAAGTTCACCGGAGATGACTTTTCCCATACAAAAGTTCACCGGAGATGACTTTCCCAATACATAAGTTCACCGGAGATGACTTTTCCCATACAAAAGTTCACCGGAGATGACTTTCCCAATACAAAAGTTCACCGGAGATGACTTTCCCAATACAAAAGTTCACCGGAGATGACTTTCCCAATACAAAAGTTCACCGGAGATGACTTTCCCAATACAAAAGTTCACCGGAGATGACTTTCCCAATACAAAAGTTCACCGGAGATGACTTTCCCAATACAAAAGTTCACCGGAGATGACTTTTCCCATACAAAAGTTCACCGGAGATGACTTTCCCAATACAAAAGTTCACCGGAGATGACTTTCCCAATACAAAAGTTCACCGGGCATGACTTTCCCAATACAAAAGTTCACCGGGCATGACTTTCCCAATACAAAAGTTCACCGGGCATGACTTTCCCAATACAAAAGTTCACCGGAGATGACTTTTCCCATACAAAAGTTCACCGGAGATGACTTTCCCAATACAAAAGTTCACCGGAGATGACTTTTCCCATACAAAAGTTCACCGGAGATGACTTTCCCAATACAAAAGTTCACCGGAGATGACTTTTCCCATACAAAAGTTCACCAGAGATGACTTTCCCAATACAAAAGTTCACCGGAGATGACTTTTCCAATACAAAAGTTCACCGGAGATGACTTTCCCAATACAAAAGTTCACCGGAGATGACTTTCCCAATACAAAAGTTCACCGGAGATGACTTTTCCCATACAAAAGTTCACCGGAGATGACTTTTCCCATACAAAAGTTCACCGGAGATGACTTTCCCAATACAAAAGTTCACCGGAGATGACTTTCCCAATACAAAAGTTCACCGGAGATGACTTTTCCCATACAAAAGTTCACCGGAGATGACTTTTTCCATACAAAAGTTCGCCGGAGATGACTTTTCCCATACAAAAGTTCACCGGATATGACTTTCCCAATATAAAAGTTCACCGGAGATGACTTTTCCCATACAAAAGTTCACCGGAGATGACTTTCCCAATACAAAAGTTCACCGGAGATGACTTTTCCCATACAAAAGTTCACCGGAGATGACTTTCCCAATACAAAAGTTCACCGGAGATGACTTTTCCCATACAAAAGTTCACCGGAGATGACTTTCCCAATACAAAAGTTCACCGGAGATGACTTTTCCCATACAAAAGTTCACCGGAGATGACTTTCCCAATACAAAAGTTCACCGGAGATGACTTTCCCAATACAAAAGTTCACCGGAGATGAGTGTCCCAATACAAAAGTTCACCGGAGATGACTTTCCCAATACAAAAGTTCACCGGAGATGACTTTTCCCAATATAAAAGTTCACCGGGCATGACTTTCCCAATATAAAAGTTCACCGGGCAGACTTTTCCCATACAAAAGTTCACCGGAGATGACTTTCCCAATACAAAAGTTCACCGGAGATGACTTTCCCAATACAAAAGTTCACCGGAGATGACTTTTCCCATACAAAAGTTCACCGGAGATGACTTTTCCCATACAAAAGTTCACCGGAGATGACTTTCCCAATACAAAAGTTCACCGGAGATGAATTTTCCCATACAAAAGTTCACCGGAGATGACTTTCCCAATACAAAAGTTCACCGGAGATGACTTTTCCCATACAAAAGTTCACCGGAGATGCCTTTCCCAATACAAAAGTTCACCGGAGATGACTTTTCCCATACAAAAGTTCACCTGGCATGACTTTCCCAATACAAAAGTTCACCGGGCATGACTTTCCCAATACAAAAGTTCACCGGGCATGACTTTCCCAAAACAAAAGTTCACCGGAGATGACTTTTCCCATACAAAAGTTCACCGGAGATGACTTTCCCAATACAAAAGTTCACCGGAGATGACTTTCCCAATACAAAAGTTCACCGGAGATGACTTTCCCAATATAAAAGTTCACCGGGCATGACTTTCCCAATACAAAAGTTCACCGGGCATGACTTTCCCAATACAAAAGTTCACCGGGCATGACTTTCCCAATACAAAAGTTCACCGGAGATGACTTTCCCAATACAAAAGTTCACCGGAGATGACTTTTCCCATACAAAAGTTCACCGGAGATGACTTTCCCAATACAAAAGTTCACCGGAGATGACTTTTCCCATACAAAAGTTCACCGGAGATGACTTTTCCCATACAAAAGTTCACCGGAGATGACTTGCCCAATACAAAAGTTCACCGGGCATGACTTTCCCAATACAAAAGTTCACCGGAGATGACTTTCCCAATATAAAAGTTCACCGGGCATGACTTTCCCAATATAAAAGTTCACCGGAGATGACTTTCCCAATACAAAAGTTCACCGGAGATGACTTTTCCCATAAAAAAGTTCACCGGAGATGACTTTCCCAATACAAAAGTTCACCGGAGATGACTTTCCCAATATAAAAGTTCACCGGGCATGACTTTCCCAATACAAAAGTTCACCGGGCATGACTTTCCCAATACAAAAGTTCACCGGAGATGACTTTTCCCATACAAAAGTTCACCGGAGATGACTTTTCCCATACAAAAGTTCACCGGAGATGACTTTTCCCATACAAAAGTTCACCGGAGATGACTTTTCCCATACAAAAGTTCACCGGAGATGACTTTCCCATACAAAAGTTCACCGGAGATGACTTTTCCCATACAAAAGTTCACCGGAGATGACTTTTCCCATACAAAAGTTCACCGGAGATGACTTTTCCCATACAAAAGTTCACCGGGCATGACTTTCCCAATACAAAAGTTCACCGGGCATGACTTTCCCAATACAAAAGTTCACCGGGCATGACTTTCCCAAAACAAAAGTTCACCGGAGATGACTTTTCCCATACAAAAGTTCACCGGAGATGACTTTCCCAATACAAAAGTTCACCGGAGATGACTTTCCCAATACAAAAGTTCACCGGAGATGACTTTCCCAATATAAAAGTTCACCGGGCATGTCTTTCCCAATACAAAAGTTCACCGGGCATGACTTTCCCCATACAAAAGTTCACCGGAGATGACTTTCCCAATACAAAAGTTCACCGGAGATGACTTTTCCCATACAAAAGTTCACCGGAGATGACTTTCCCAATACAAAAGTTCACCGGAGATGACTTTTCCCATACAAAAGTTCACCGGAGATGACTTTCCCAATACAAAAGTTCACCGGAGATGACTTTTCCCATACAAAAGTTCACCGGATATGACTTTTCCCATACAAAAGTTCACCGGAGATGACTTTCCCAATACAAAAGTTCACCGGGCATGACTTTCCCAATACAAAAGTTCACCGGAGATGACTTTCCCAATATAAAAGTTCACCGGGCATGACTTTCCCAATACAAAAGTTCACCGGGCATGACTTTCCCAATACAAAAGTTCACCGGAGATGACTTTCCCAATACAAAAGTTCACCGGAGATGACTTTCCCAATACAAAAGTTCACCGGGCATGACTTTCCCAATACAAAAGTTCACCGGAGATGACTTTTCCCATACATAAGTTCACCGGAGATGACTTTCCCAATACAAAAGTTCACCGGAGATGACTTTCCCAATACAAAAGTTCACCGGAGATAACTTTCCCAATACAAAAGTTCACCGGAGATGACTTTCCCAATACAAAAGTTCACCGGAGATGACTTTTCCCATACAAAAGTTCACCGGAGATGACTTTTCCCATACAAAAGTTCACCGGAGATGACTTTCCCAATACAAAAGTTCACCGGAGATGACTTTCCCAATACAAAAGTTCACCGGAGATGACATTTCCTATACAAAAGTTCACCGGGAATGACTTTTTCCATACAAAAGTTCGCCGGAGATGACTTTTCCCATACAAAAGTTCACCGGAGATGACTTTCCCAATATAAAAGTTCACCGGAGATGACTTTTCCCATACAAAAGTTCACCGGAGATGACTTTCCCAATACAAAAATTCACCGGAGATGACTTTTCCCATACAAAAGTTCACCGGAGATGACTTTCCCAATACAAAAGTTCACCGGAGATGACTTTTCCCATACAAAAGTTCACCGGAGATGACTTTTCCCATACAAAAGTTCACCGGAGATGACTTTCCCAATACAAAAGTTCACCGGAGATGACTTTTCCCATACAAAAGTTCACCGGAGATGACTTTCCCAATACAAAAGTTCACCGGAGATGACTTTCCCAATACAAAAGTTCACCGGAGATGACTTTTCCCATACAAAAGTTCACCGGAGATGACTTTCCCAATACAAAAGTTCACCGGAGATGACTTTCCCAATACAAAAGTTCACCGGAGATGACTTTTCCCATACAAAAGTTCACCGGAGATGACTTTCCCAATACAAAAGTTCACCGGAGATGAATTTTCCCATACAAAAGTTCACCGGAGATGACTTTCCCAATACAAAAGTTCACCGGAGATGACTTTTCCCATACAAAAGTTCACCGGAGATGTCTTTCCCAATACAAAAGTTCACCGGAGATGACTTTTCCCATACAAAAGTTCATCTGGCATGACTTTCCCAATACAAAAGTTCACCGGGCATGACTTTCCCAATACAAAAGTTCACCGGGCATGACTTTCCCAAAACAAAAGTTCACCGGAGATGACTTTTCCCATACAAAAGTTCACCGGAGATGACTTTCCCAATACAAAAGTTCACCGGAGATGACTTTCCCAATACAAAAGTTCACCGGAGATGACTTTCCCAATGTAAAAGTTCACCGGGCATGACTTTCCCAATACAAAAGTTCACCGGGCATGACTTTCCCAATACAAAAGTTCACCGGAGATGACTTTCCCAATACAAAAGTTCACCGGAGATGACTTTTCCCATACAAAAGTTCACCGGAGATGACTTTCCCAATACAAAAGTTCACCGGAGATGACTTTTCCCATACAAAAGTTCACCGGAGATGACTTTTCCCATACAAAAGTTCACCGGAGATGACTTGCCCAATACAAAAGTTCACCGGAGATGACTTTTCCCATACAAAAGTTCACCGGAGATGACTTGCCCAATACAAAAGTTCACCGGAGATGACTTGCCCAATACAAAAGTTCACCGGGCATGACTTTCCCAAAACAAAAGTTCACCGGAGATGACTTTTCCCATACAAAAGTTCACCGGAGATAACTTTCCCAATACAAAAGTTCACCGGAGATGACTTTCCCAATACAAAAGTTCACCGGAGATGACTTTCCCAATGTAAAAGTTCACCGGGCATGACTTTCCCAATACAAAAGTTCACCGGGCATGACTTTCCCAATACAAAAGTTCACCGGAGATGACTTTCCCAATACAAGTTCACCGGAGATGACTTTTCCCATACAAAAGTTCACCGGGCATGACTTTCCCAATACAAAAGTTCACCGGAGATGACTTTCCCAATATAAAAGTTCACCGGGCATGACTTTCCCAATATAAAAGTTCACCGGAGATGACTTTCCCAATACAAAAGTTCACCGGAGATGACTTTTCCCATACAAAAGTTCACCGGAGATGACTTTCCCAATACAAAAGTTCACCGGAGATGACTTTCCCAATATAAAAGTTCACCGGGCATGACTTTCCCAATACAAAAGTTCACCGGGCATGACTTTCCCAATACAAAAGTTCACCGGAGATGACTTTTCCCATACAAAAGTTCACCGGAGATGACTTTTCCCATACAAAAGTTCACCGGAGATGACTTTTCCCATACAAAAGTTCACCGGAGATGACTTTTCCCATACAAAAGTTCACCGGAGATGACTTTCCCATACAAAAGTTCACCGGAGATGACTTTTCCCATACAAAAGTTCACCGGAGATGACTTTTCCCATACAAAAGTTCACCGGAGATGACTTTTCCCATACAAAAGTTCACCGGGCATGACATTCCCAATACAAAAGTTCACCGGGCATGACTTTCCCAATACAAAAGTTCACCGGGCATGACTTTCCCAAAACAAAAGTTCACCGGAGATGACTTTTCCCATACAAAAGTTCACCGGAGATGACTTTCCCAATACAAAAGTTCACCGGAGATGACTTTCCCAATACAAAAGTTCACCGGAGATGACTTTCCCAATATAAAAGTTCACCGGGCATGTCTTTCCCAATACAAAAGTTCAACGGGCATGACTTTCCCCATACAAAAGTTCACCGGAGATGACTTTCCCAATACAAAAGTTCACCGGAGATGACTTTTCCCATACAAAAGTTCACCGGAGATGACTTTCCCAATACAAAAGTTCACCGGAGATGACTTTTCCCATACAAAAGTTCACCGGAGATGACTTTCCCAATACAAAAGTTCACCGGAGATGACTTTTCCCATACAAAAGTTCACCGGATATGACTTTTCCCATACAAAAGTTCACCGGAGATGACTTTCCCAATACAAAAGTTCACCGGGCATGACTTTCCCAATACAAAAGTTCACCGGAGATGACTTTCCCAATATAAAAGTTCACCGGGCATGACTTTCCCAATACAAAAGTTCACCGGAGATGACTTTCCCAATATAAAAGTTCACCGGGCATGACTTTCCCAATACAAAAGTTCACCGGTCATGACTTTCCCAATACAAAAGTTCACCGGAGATGACTTTCCCAATACAAAAGTTCACCGGACATGACCTTCCCAATACAAAAGTTCACCGGGCATGACTTTCCCAATACAAAAGTTCACCGGAGATGACTTTTCCCATACAAAAGTTCACCGGAGATGACTTTCCCAATACAAAAGTTCACCGGAGATGACTTTTCCCATACAAAAGTTCACCGGAGATGACTTTCCCAATACAAAAGTTCACCGGAGATGACTTTCCCAATACAAAAGTTCACCGGAGATGACTTTCCCAATACAAAAGTTCACCGGAGATGACTTTTCCCATACAAAAGTTCACCGGGCATGACTTTCCCAATACAAAAGTTCACCGGAGATGACTTTCCCAATACAAAAGTTCACCGGAGATGACTTTCCCAATACAAAAGTTCACCGGAGATGACTTTCCCAATACAAAAGTTCACCGGAGATGACTTTCCCAATATAAAAGTTCACCGGGCATGACTTTCCCAATAAAAAAGTTCACCGGAGATGACTTTCCCAATACAAAAGTTCACCGGAAATGACTTTTCCCATACAAAAGTTCACCGGGCATGACTTTCCCAATACAAAAGTTCACCGGGCATGACTTTCCCAATACAAAAGTTCACCGGAGATGACTTTTCCCATACAAAAGTTCACCGGAGATGACTTTCCCAATACAAAAGTTCACCGGAGATGACTTTCCTAATACAAAAGTTCACCGGAGATGACTTTTCCCATACAAAAGTTCACCGGGCATGACTTTCCCAATACAAAAGTTCACCGGGCATGACTTTCCCAATACAAAAGTTCACCGGAGATGACTTTTCCCATACAAAAGTTCACCGGAGATGACTTTCCCAATACAAAAGTTCACCGGAGATGACTTTCCCAATACAAAAGTTCACCGGAGATGACTTTCCCAATATAAAAGTTCACCGGGCATGACTTTCCCAATACAAAAGTTCACCGGGCATGACTTTTCCCATACAAAAGTTCACCGGATATGACTTTCCCAATACAAAAGTTCACCGGAGATGACTTTTCCCATACAAAAGTTCACCGGAGATGACTTTCCCAATACAAAAGTTCACCGGAGATGACTTTTCCCATACAAAAGTTCACCGGAGATGACTTTTCCCATACAAAAGTTCACCGGAGATGACTTTCCCAATATAAAAGTTCACCGGGCATGACTTTCCCAATACAAAAGTTCACCGGAGATGACTTTCCCAATACAAAAGTTCACCGGAGATGACTTTCCCAATACAAAAGTTCACCGGAGATGACTTTCCCAATATAAAAGTTCACCGGGCATGACTTTCCCAATACAAAAGTTCACCGGGCATGACTTTCCCAATACAAAAGTTCACCAGAGATGACTTTTCCCATACAAAAGTTCACCGGATATGACTTTTCCCATACAAAAGTTCACCGGAGATGACCTTCCCAATACAAAAGTTCACCGGAGATGACTTTCCCAATACAAAAGTTCACCGGAGATGACTTTCCCAATACAAAAGTTCACCGGAGATGACTTTCCCAATACAAAAGTTCACCGGAGATGACTTTCCCAATACAAAAGTTCACCGGAGATGACTTTCCCAATACAAAAGTTCACCGGAGATGACTTTTCCCATACAAAAGTTCACCGGAGATGACTTTCCCAATACAAAAGTTCACCGGAGATGACTTTCCCAATATAAAAGTTCACCGGGCATGACTTTCCCAATACAAAAGTTCACCGGGCATGACTTTCCCAATACAAAAGTTCACCGGAGATGACTTTTCCCATACAAAAGTTCACCGGAGATGACTTTTCCCATACAAAAGTTCACCGGAGATGACTTTCCCATACAAAAGTTCACCGGAGATGACTTTTCCCATACAAAAGTTCACCGGAGATGACTTTTCCCATACAAAAGTTCACCGGAGATGACTTTTCCCATACAAAAGTTCACCGGGCATGACTTTCCCAATACAAAAGTTCACCGGGCATGACTTTCCCAATACAAAAGTTCACCGGGTATGACTTTCCCAAAACAAAAGTTCACCGGAGATGACTTTTCCCATACAAAAGTTCACCGGAGATGACTTTCCCAATACAAAAGTTCACCGGAGATGACTTTCCCAATACAAAAGTTCACCGGAGATGACTTTCCCAATATAAAAGTTCACCGGGCATGACTTTCCCAATACAAAAGTTCACCGGGCATGACTTTCCCAATACAAAAGTTCACCGGAGATGACTTTCCCAATACAAAAGTTCACCGGAGATGACTTTTCCCATACAAAAGTTCACCGGAGATGACTTTCCCAATACAAAAGTTCACCGGAGATGACTTTTCCCATACAAAAGTTCACCGGAGATGACTTTCCCAATACAAAAGTTCACCGGAGATGACTTTTCCCATACAAAAGTTCACCGGATATGACTTTTCCCATACAAAAGTTCACCGGAGATGACTTTCCCAATACAAAAGTTCACCGGGCATGACTTTCCCAATACAAAAGTTCACCGGAGATGACTTTCGCAATATAAAAGTTCACCGGGCATGACTTTCCCAATACAAAAGTTCACCGGAGATGACTTTCCCAATATAAAAGTTCACCGGGCATGACTTTCCCAATACAAAATTTCACCGGTCATGACTTTCCCAATACAAAAGTTCACCGGAAATGACTTTCCCAATACAAAAGTTCACCGGAGATGACCTTCCCAATACAAAAGTTCACCGGGCATGACTTTCCCAATACAAAAGTTCACCGGAGATGACTTTTCCCATACAAAAGTTCACCGGAGATGACTTTCCCAATACAAAAGTTCACCGGAGATGACTTTTCCCATACAAAAGTTCACCGGAGATGACTTTCCCAATACAAAAGTTCACCGGAGATGACTTTCCCAATACAAAAGTTCACCGGAGATGACTTTCCCAATACAAAAGTTCACCGGAGATGACTTTTCCCATACAAAAGTTCACCGGGCATGACTTTCCCAATACAAAAGTTCACCGGAGATGACTTTCCCAATACAAAAGTTCACCGGAGATGACTTTTCCCATACAAAAGTTCACCGGAGATGACTTTTCCCATACAAAAGTTCACCGGAGATGACTTTTCCCATACAAAAGTTCACCGGAGATGACTTTCCCATACAAAAGTTCACCGGAGATGACTTTTCCCATACAAAAGTTCACCGGAGATGACTTTTCCCATACAAAAGTTCACCGGAGATGACTTTTCCCATACAAAAGTTCACCGGGCATGACTTTCCCAATACAAAAGTTCACCGGGCATGACTTTCCCAATACAAAAGTTCACCGGGTATGACTTTCCCAAAACAAAAGTTCACCGGAGATGACTTTTCCCATACAAAAGTTCACCGGAGATGACTTTCCCAATACAAAAGTTCACCGGAGATGACTTTCCCAATACAAAAGTTCACCGGAGATGACTTTCCCAATACAAAAGTTCACCGGAGATGACTTTCCCAATATAAAAGTTCACCGGGCATGACTTTCCCAATAAAAAAGTTCACCGGAGATGACTTTCCCAATACAAAAGTTCACCGGAGATGACTTTTCCCATACAAAAGTTCACCGGGCATGACTTTCCCAATACAAAAGTTCACCGGGCATGACTTTCCCAATACAAAAGTTCACCGGAGATGACTTTTCCCATACAAAAGTTCACCGGAGATGACTTTCCCAATACAAAAGTTCACCGGAGATGACTTTCCTAATACAAAAGTTCACCGGAGATGACTTTTCCCATACAAAAGTTCACCGGGCATGACTTTCCCAATACAAAAGTTCACCGGGCATGACTTTCCCAATACAAAAGTTCACCGGAGATGACTTTTCCCATACAAAAGTTCACCGGAGATGACTTTCCCAATACAAAAGTTCACCGGAGATGACTTTCCCAATACAAAAGTTCACCGGAGATGACTTTCCCAATATAAAAGTTCACCGGGCATGACTTTCCCAATACAAAAGTTCACCGGGCATGACTTTTCCCATACAAAAGTTCACCGGAGATGACTTTCCCAATACAAAAGTTCACCGGAGATGACTTTTCCCATACAAAAGTTCACCGGAGATGACTTTCCCAATACAAAAGTTCACCGGAGATGACTTTTCCCATACAAAAGTTCACCGGAGATGACTTTTCCCATACAAAAGTTCACCGGAGATGACTTTCCCAATATAAAAGTTCACCGGGCATGACTTTCCCAATACAAAAGTTCACCGGAGATGACTTTCCCAATACAAAAGTTCACCGGAGATGACTTTCCCAATACAAAAGTTCACCGGAGATGACTTTCCCAATATAAAAGTTCACCGGGCATGACTTTCCCAATACAAAAGTTCACCGGGCATGACTTTCCCAATACAAAAGTTCACCGGAGATGACTTTTCCCATACAAAAGTTCACCGGATATGACTTTTCCCATACAAAAGTTCACCGGAGATGACTTTCCCAATATAAAAGTTCACCGGGCATGACTTTCCCAATACAAAAGTTCACCGGAGATGACTTTTCCCATACAAAAGTTCACCGGAGATGACTTTCCCAATACAAAAGTTCACCGGAGATGACTTTTCCCATACAAAAGTTCACCGGATATGACTTTTCCCATACAAAAGTTCACCGGAGATGACTTTCCCAATACAAAAGTTCACCGGGCATGACTTTCCCAATACAAAAGTTCACCGGAAATGACTTTCCCAATATAAAAGTTCACCGGGCATGACTTTCCCAATACAAAAGTTCACCGGAGATGACTTTCCCAATATAAAAGTTCACCGGGCATGACTTTCCCAATACAAAAGTTCACCGGTCATGACTTTCCCAATACAAAAGTTCACCGGAGATGACTTTCCCAATACAAAAGTTCACCGGAGATGACCTTCCCAATACAAAAGTTCACCGGGCATGACTTTCCCAATACAAAAGTTCACCGGAGATGACTTTTCCCATACAAAAGTTCACCGGAGATGACTTTCCCAATACAAAAGTTCACCGGAGATGACTTTTCCCATACAAAAGTTCACCGGAGATGACTTTCCCAATACAAAAGTTCACCGGAGATGACTTTCCCAATACAAAAGTTCACCGAGATGACTTTCCCAATACAAAAGTTCACCGGAGATGACTTTTCCCATACAAAAGTTCACCGGGCATGACTTTCCCAATACAAAAGTTCACCGGAGATGACTTTCCCAATACAAAAGTTCACCGGAGATGACTTTCCCAATACAAAAGTTCACCGGAGATGACTTTCCCAATACAAAAGTTCACCGGAGATGACTTTCCATACAAAAGTTCACCGGGCATGACTTTCCCAATACAAAGTTCACCGGAGATGACTTTTCCCATACAAAAGTTCACCGGAGATGACTTTCCCAATACAAAAGTTCACCGGAGATGACTTTCCTAATACAAAAGTTCACCGGAGATGACTTTTCCCATACAAAAGTTCACCGGGCATGACTTTCCCAATACAAAAGTTCACCGGGCATGACTTTCCCAATACAAAAGTTCACCGGAGATGACTTTTCCCATACAAAAGTTCACCGGAGATGACTTTCCCAATACAAAAGTTCACCGGAGATGACTTTCCCAATTCAAAAGTTCACCGGAGATGACTTTCCCATATAAAAGTTCACCGGGCATGACTTTCCCAATACAAAAGTTCACCGGGCATGACTTTTCCCATACAAAAGTTCACCGGAGATGACTTTCCCAATACAAAAGTTCACCGGAGATGACTTTTCCCATACAAAAGTTCACCGGAGATGACTTTCCCAATATAAAAGTTCACCGGGCATGACTTTCCCATACAAAAGTTCACCGGAGATGACTTTCCCAATACAAAAGTTCACCGGAGATGACTTTCCCAATACAAAAGTTCACCGGAGATGACTTTCCCAATATAAAAGTTCACCGGGCATGACTTTCCCAATACAAAAGTTCACCGGGCATGACTTTCCCAATACAAAAGTTCACCGGAGATGACTTTTCCCATACAAAAGTTCACCGGATATGACTTTTCCCATACAAAAGTTCACCGGAGATGACTTTCCCAATACAAAAGTTCACCGGAGATGACTTTCCCAATACAAAAGTTCACCGGAGATGACTTTCCCAATACAAAAGTTCACCGGAGATGACTTTCCCAATACAAAAGTTCACCGGAGATGACTTTCCCAATACAAAAGTTCACCGGAGATGACTTTCCCAATACAAAAGTTCACCGGAGATGACTTTTCCCATACAAAAGTTCACCGGAGATGACTTTCCCAATACAAAAGTTCACCGGAGATGACTTTCCCAATATAAAAGTTCACCGGGCATGACTTTCCCAATACAAAAGTTCACCGGGCATGACTTTCCCAATACAAAAGTTCACCGGAGATGACTTTTCCCATACAAAAGTTCACCGGAGATGACTTTTCCCATACAAAAGTTCACCGGAGATGACTTTTCCCATACAAAAGTTCACCGGAGATGACTTTCCCATACAAAAGTTCACCGGAGATGACTTTTCCCATACAAAAGTTCACCGGAGATGACTTTTTCCCATACAAAAGTTCACCGGAGATGACTTTTCCCATACAAAAGTTCACCGGGCATGACTTTCCCAATACAAAAGTTCACCGGGCATGACTTTCCCAATACAAAAGTTCACCGGGTATGACTTTCCCAAAACAAAAGTTCACCGGAGATGACTTTTCCCATACAAAAGTTCACCGGAGATGACTTTCCCAATACAAAAGTTCACCGGGGATGACTTTCCAATACAAAAGTTCACCGGAGATGACTTTCCCAATATAAAAGTTCACCGGGCATGACTTTCCCAATACAAAAGTTCACCGGGCATGACTTTCCCAATACAAAAGTTCACCGGAGATGACTTTCCCAATACAAAAGTTCACCGGAGATGACTTTTCCCATACAAAAGTTCACCGGAGATGACTTTCCCAATACAAAAGTTCACCGGAGATGACTTTTCCCATACAAAAGTTCACCGGAGATGACTTTCCCAATACAAAAGTTCACCGGAGATGACTTTTCCCATACAAAAGTTCACCGGAGATGACTTTTCCCATACAAAAGTTCACCGGAGATGACTTTCCCAATACAAAAGTTCACCGGGCATGACTTTCCCAATACAAAAGTTCACCGGAGATGACTTTGCCAATATAAAAGTTCACCGGGCATGACTTTCCCAATACAAAAGTTCACCGGAGATGACTTTCCCAATATAAAAGTTCACCGGGCATGACTTTCCCAATACAAAACTTCACCGGGCATGACTTTCCCAATACAAAAGTTCACCGGAGATGACTTTCCCAATACAAAAGTTCACCGGAGATGACTTTCCCAATACAAAAGTTCACCGGGCATGACTTTCCCAATACAAAAGTTCACCGGGCATGACTTTCCCAATACAAAAGTTCACCGGAGATGACTTTTCCCATACAAAAAGTTCACCGGAGATGACTTTCCCAATACAAAAGTTCACCGGAGATGACTTTTCCCATACAAAAGTTCACCGGAGATGACTTTCCCAATACAAAAGTTCACCGGAGATGACTTTCCCAATACAAAAGTTCACCGGAGATGATTTTTCCCATACAAAAGTTCACCGGGCATGACTTTCCCAATACAAAAGTTCACCAAAGATGACTTTCCCAATACAAAAGTTCACCGGAGATGACTTTCCCAATACAAAAGTTCACCGGAGATGACTTTCCCAATACAAAAGTTCACCGGAGATGACTTTCCCAATATAAAAGTTCACCGGGCATGACTTTCCCAATACAAAAGTTCACCGGGCATGACTTTCCCATACAAAAGTTCACCGGAGATGACTTTCCCAATACAAAAGTTCACCGGAGATGACTTTTCCCATACAAAAGTTCACCGGGCATGACTTTCCCAATACAAAAGTTCACCGGGCATGACTTTCCCAAATACAAAAGTTCACCGGAGATGACTTTTCCCATACAAAAGTTCACCGGAGATGACTTTCCCAATACAAAAGTTCACCGGAGATGACTTTCCCAATACAAAAGTTCACCGGAGATGACTTTTCCCATACAAAAGTTCACCGGGCATGACTGTCCCAATACAAAAGCTCACCGGGCATGACTTTCCCAATACAAAAGTTCACCGGAGATGACTTTTCCCATACAAAAGTTCACCGGAGATGACTTTCCCAATACAAAAGTTCACCGGAGATGACTTTCCCAATACAAAAGTTCACCGGAGATGACTTTCCCAATATAAAAGTTCACCGGGCATGACTTTCCCAATACAAAAGTTCACCGGGCATGACTTTTCCCATACAAAAGTTCACCGGAGATGACTTTCCCAATACAAAAGTTCACCGGAGATGACTTTTCCCATACAAAAGTTCACCGGAGATGACTTTTCCCATACAAAAGTTCACCGGAGATGACTTTCCCAATATAAAAGTTCACCGGGCATGACTTTCCCAATACAAAAGTTCACCGGAGATGACTTTCCCAATACAAAAGTTCACCGGAGATGACTTTCCCAATACAAAAGTTCACCGGAGATGACTTTCCCAATATAAAAGTTCACCGGGCATGACTTTCCCAATACAAAAGTTCACCGGGCATGACTTTCCCAATACAAAAGTTCACCGGAGATGACTTTTCCCATACAAAAGTTCACCGGAGATGACTTTTCCCATACAAAGGTTCACCGGAGATGACTTTCCCAATACAAAAGTTCACCGGAGATGACTTTCCCAATACAAAAGTTCACCGGAGATGACTTTCCCAATACAAAAGTTCACCGGAGATGACTTTCCCAATACAAAAGTTCACCGGAGATGACTTTCCCAATACAAAAGTTCACCGGAGATGACTTTCCCAATACAAAAGTTCACCGGAGATGACTTTTCCCATACAAAAGTTCACCGGAGATGACTTTTCCCATACAAAAGTTCACCAGAGATGACTTTTCCCATACAAAAGTTCACCGGGCATGACTTTCCCAATACAAAAGTTCACCGGGCATGACTTTCCCAATACAAAAGTTCACCGGGCATGACTTTCCCAAAACAAAAGTTCACCGGAGATGAATTTTCCCATACAAAAGTTCACCGGAGATGACTTTCCCAATACAAAAGTTCACCGGAGATGACTTTCCCAATACAAAAGTTCACCGGAGATGACTTTCCCAATATAAAAGTTCACCGGGCATGACTTTCCCAATACAAAAGTTCACCGGGCATGACTTTCCCAATACAAAAGTTCACCGGGCATGACTTTCCCAATACAAAAGTTCAGCGGAGATGACTTTTCCCATACAAAAGTTCACCGGAGATGACTTTTCCCATACAAAAGTTCACCGGAGATGACTTTTCCCATACAAAAGTTCACCGGAGATGACTTTCCCAATACAAAAGTTCACAGGAGATGACTTTTCCCATACAAAAGTTCACCGGAGATGACTTTTCCCATACAAAAGTTCACCGGAGATTACTTTCCCAATACAAAAGTTCACCGGGCATGACTTTCCCAATACAAAAGTTCACCGGAGATGACTTTCCCAATATAAAAGTTCACCGGGCATGACTTTCCCAATACAAAAGTTCACCGGAGATGACTTTCCCAATTCAAAAGTTCACCGGGCATAACTTTCCCAATACAAAAGTTCACCGGAGATGACTTTTCCCATACAAAAGTTCACCGGAGATGACTTTTCCCATACAAAAGTTCACCGGAGATGACTTTCCCAATACAAAAGTTCACCGGAGATGACTTTCCCAATACAAAAGTTCACCGGAGATGACTTTCCCAATACAAAAGTTCACCGGAGATGACTTTTCCCATACAAAAGTTCACCGGGCATGACTTTCCCAATACAAAAGTTCACCGGAGATGACTTTTCCCATACAAAAGTTCACCGGGCATGACTTTCCCAATACAAAAGTTCACCGGAGATGACTTTCCCAATATAAAAGTTCACCGGGCATGACTTTCCCAATACAAAAGTTCACCGGGCATGACTTTTCCCATACAAAAGTTCACCGGAGATGACTTTCCCAATACAAAAGTTCACCGGAGATGACTTTCCCAATACAAAAGTTCACCGGAGATGACTTTTCCCATACAAAAGTTCACCGGGCATGACTTTCCCAATACAAAAGTTCACCGGGCATGACTTTCCCAATACAAAAGTTCACCGGAGATGACTTTTCCCATACAAAAGTTCACCGGAGATGACTTTCCCAATACAAAAGTTCACCGGAGATGACTTTTCCAATACAAAAGTTCACCGGAGATGACTTTTCCCATACAAAAGTTCACCGGGCATGACTTTCCCAATACAAAAGTTCACCGGGCATGACTTTCCCAATACAAAAGTTCACCGGAGATGACTTTTCCCATACAAAAGTTCACCGGAGATGACTTTCCCAATACAAAAGTTCACCGGAGATGACTTTCCCAATATAAAAGTTCACCGGGCATGACTTTCCCAATACAAAAGTTCACCGGGCATGACTTTCCCAATACAAAAGTTCACCGGGCATGACTTTTCCCATACAAAAGTTCACCGGAGATGACTTTCCCAATGCAAAAGTTCACCGGAGATGACTTTTCCCATATAAAAGTTCACCGGAGATGACTTTCCCAATACAAAAGTTCACCGGAGATGACTTTTCCCATACAAAAGATCACCGGAGATGACTTTTCCCATACAAAAGTTCACCGGAGATGACTTTCCCAATATAAAAGTTCACCGGGCATGACTTTCCCAATACAAATTTCACCGGAGATGACTTTCCCAATACAAAAGTTCACCGGAGATGACTTTCCCAATACAAAAGTTCACCGGAGATGACTTTCCCAATATAAAAGTTCACCGGGCATGACTTTCCCAATACAAAAGTTCACCGGGCATGACTTTCCCAATACAAAAGTTCACCGGAGATGACTTTTCCCATACAAAAGTTCACCGGAGATGACTTTTCCCATACAAAAGTTCACCGGAGATGACTTTCCCAATACAAAAGTTCACCGGAGATGACTTTCCCAATACAAAAGTTCACCGGAGATGACTTTCCCAATACAAAAGTTCACCGGAGATGACTTTCCCAATACAAAAGTTCACCGGAGATGACTTTCCCAATACAAAAGTTCACCGGAGATGACTTTTCCCATACAAAAGTTCACCGGAGATGACTTTCCCAATACAAAAGTTCACCGGAGATGACTTTCCCAATATAAAAGTTCACCGGGCATGACTTTCCCAATACAAAAGTTCACCGGGCATGACTTTCCCAATACAAAAGTTCACCGGAGATGACTTTTCCCATACAAAAGTTCACCGGAGATGACTTCTCCCATACAAAAGTTCACCGGAGATGACTTTTCCCATACAAAAGTTCACCGGAGATGACTTTCCTATACAAAGTACCGGGCATGACTTTCCCAATACAAAAGTTCACCGGGCATGACTTTCCCAATACAAAAGTTCACCGGAGATGACTTTTCCCATACAAAAGTTCACCGGAGATGACTTTCCCAATACAAAAGTTCACCGGAGATGACTTTCCCAATACAAAAGTTCACCGGAGATGACTTTCCCAATATAAAAGTTCACCGGGCATGACTTTCCCAATACAAAAGTTCACAGGGCATGACTTTTCCCATACAAAAGTTCACCGGAGATGACTTTCCCAATACAAAAGTTCACCGGAGATGACTTTTCCCATATAAAAGTTCACCGGAGATGACTTTCCCAATACAAAAGTTCACCGGAGATTACTTTTCCCATACAAAAGATCACCGGAGATGACTTTTCCCATACAAAAGTTCACCGGAGATGACTTTCCCAATATAAAAGTTCACCGGGCATGACTTTCCCAATACAAAAGTTCACCGGAGATGACTTTCCCAATACAAAAGTTCACCGGAGATGACTTTCCCAATACAAAAGTTCACCGGAGATGACTTTCCCAATATAAAAGTTCACCGGGCATGACTTTCCCAATACAAAAGTTCACCGGGCATGACTTTCCCAATACAAAAGTTCACCGGAGATGACTTTTCCCATACAAAAGTTCACCGGAGATGACTTTTCCCATACAAAAGTTCACCGGAGATGACTTTCCCAATACAAAAGTTCACCGGAGATGACTTTCCCAATACAAAAGTTCACCGGAGATGACTTTCCCAATACAAAAGTTCACCGGAGATGACTTTCCCAATACAAAAGTTCACCGGAGATGACTTTCCCAATACAAAAGTTCACCGGAGATGACTTTCCCAATACAAAAGTTCACCGGAGATCACTTTTCCCATACAAAAGTTCACCGGAGATGACTTTCCCAATACAAAAGTTCACCGGAGATGACTTTCCCAATATAAAAGTTCACCGGGCATGACTTTCCCAATACAAAAGTTCACCGGGCATGACTTTCCCAATACAAAAGTTCACCGGAGATGACTTTTCCCATACAAAAGTTCACCGGAGATGACTTCTCCCATACAAAAGTTCACCGGAGATGACTTTTCCCATACAAAAGTTCACCGGAGATGACTTTCCTATACAAAAGTTCACCGGAGATGACTTTTCCCACACAAAAGTTCACCGGAGATGACTTTTCCCATACAAAAGTTCACCGGAGATGACTTTTCCCATACAAAAGTTCACCGGGCATGACTTTCCCAATACAAAAGTTCACCGGGCATGACTTTCCCAATACAAAAGTTCACCGGGCATGACTTTCCCAAAACAAAAGTTCACCGGAGATGACTTTTCCCATACAAAAGTTCACCGGAGATGACTTTCCCAATACAAAAGTTCACCGGAGATGACTTTCCCAATACAAAAGTTCACCGGAGATGACTTTCCCAATATAAAAGTTCACCGGGCATGACTTTCCCAATACAAAAGTTCACCGGGCATGACTTTCCCAATACAAAAGTTCACCGGAGATGACTTTCCCCATACAAAAGTTCACCGGAGATGACTTTCCCAATACAAAAGTTCACCGGGCATGACTTTCCCAATACAAAAGTTCACCGGGCATGACTTTCCCAATACAAAAGTTCACCGGAGATGACTTTTCCCATACAAAAGTTCACCGGAGATGACTTTCCCAATACAAAAGTTCACCGGAGATGACTTTTCCCATACAAAAGTTCACCGGAGATGACTTTCCCATACAAAAGTTCACCGGAGATGACTTTCCCAATACAAAAGTTCACCGGAGATGACTTTCCCAATATAAAAGTTCACCGGGCATGACTTTCCCAATACAAAAGTTCACCGGGCACGACTTTCCCAATACAAAAGTTCACCGGAGATGACTTTTCCCATACAAAAGTTCACCGGAGATGACTTTCCCAATACAAAAGTTCACCGGAGATGACTTTTCCCATACAAAAGTTCACCGGAGATGACTTTTCCCATACAAAAGTTCACCGGAGATGACTTTTCCCATACAAAAGTTCACCGGGCATGACATTCCCAATACAAAAGTTCACCGGGCATGACTTTCCCAATACAAAAGTTCACCGGGCATGACTTTCCCAATACAAAAGTTCACCGGAGATGACTTTTCCCATACAAAAGTTCACCGGAGATGACTTTCCCAATACAAAAGTTCACCGGAGATGACTTTCCCAATACAAAAGTTCACCGGAGAAGACTTTCCCAATACAAAAGTTCACCGGAGATGACTTTCCCAATACAAAAGTTCACCGGAGATGACTTTTCCCATACAAAAGTTCACCGGAGATGACTTTCCCATACAAAAGTTCACCGGAGATGACTTTCCCAATATAAAAGTTCACCGGAGATGACTTTCCCAATATAAAAGTTCACCGGGCACGACTTTCCCAATACAAAAGTTCACCGGAGATGACTTTCCCAATACAAAAGTTCACCGGAGATGACTTTCCCAATACAAAAGTTCACCGGGCATGACTTTCCCAATACAAAAGTTCACCGGGCATGACTTTCCCAATACAAAAGTTCACCGGGCATGACTTTCCCAATACAAAAGTTCACCGGAGATGACTTTTCCCATACAAAAGTTCACCGGAGATGACTTTCCCAATACAAAAGTTCACCGGAGATGACTTTTCCCATACAAAAGTTCACCGGAGATGACTTTCCCAATACAAAAGTTCACCGGAGATGACTTTTCCCATACAAAAGTTCACCGGAGATGACTTTCCCAATACAAAAGTTCACCGGAGATGACTTTCCCAATACAAAAGTTCACCGGAGATGACTTTCCCAATACAAAAGTTCACCGGAGATGACTTTCCCAATACAAAAGTTCACCGGAGATGACTTTTCCCATACAAAAGTTCACCGGAGATGACTTTTCCCATACAAAAGTTCACCGGAGATGAGTTTTCCCATACAAAAGTTCACCGGAGATGACTTTTCCCATACAAAAGTTCACCGGAGATGACTTTCCCAATATAAAAGTTCACCGGAGATGACTTTTCCCATACAAAAGTTCACCGGAGATGACTTTCCCAATACAAAAGTTCACCGGAGATGACTTTTCCCATACAAAAGTTCACCGGAGATGACTTTCCCAATACAAAAGTTCACCGGGCATGACTTTCCCAATACAAAAGTTCACCGGAGATGACTTTTCCCATACAAAAGTTCACCGGAGATGACTTTCCCAATACAAAAGTTCACCGGAGATGACTTTCCCAATACAAAAGTTCACCGGAGATGACTTTCCCAATACAAAAGTTCACCGGAGATGACTTTCCCAATACAAAAGTTCACCGGGCATGACTTTCCCAATACAAAAGTTCACCGCGCACGACTTTCCCAATACAAAAGTTCACCGGAGATGACTTTCCCAATACAAAAGTTCACCGGGCATGACTTTCCCAATACAAAAGTTCACCGGAGATGACTTTTCCCATACAAAAGTTCACCGGAGATGACTTTCCCAATACAAAAGTTCACCGGAGATGACTTTTCCCATACAAAATGTCACCGGAGATGACTTTTCCCATACAAAAGTTCACCGGAGATGACTTTTCCCATACAAAAGTTCACCGGGCATGACTTTCCCAATACAAAAGTTCACCGGAGATGACTTTCCCAATACAAAAGTTCACCGGAGATGACTTTCCCAATACAAAAGTTCACCGGAGATGACTTTCCCAATACAAAAGTTCACCGGAGATGGCTTTTCCCATACAAAAGTTCACCGGAGATGACTTTCCCAATACAAAAGTTCACCGGAGATGACTTTCCCAATATAAAAGTTCACCGGGCATGACTTTCCCAATACAAAAGTTCACCGGGCACGACTTTCCCAATACAAAAGTTCACCGGAGATGACTTTCCCAATACAAAAGTTCACCGGGCACGACTTTCCCAATACAAAAGTTCACCGGAGATGACTTTTCCCATACAAAAGTTCACCGGAGATGACTTTCCCAATACAAAAGTTCACCGGGCACGACTTTCCCAATACAAAAGTTCACCGGGCATGACTTTCCCAATACAAAAGTTCACCGGAGATGACTTTTCCCATACAAAAGTTCACCGGAGATGACTTTCCCAATACAAAAGTTCACCGGAGATGACTTTTCCCATACAAAAGTTCACCGGAGATGACTTTCCCAATACAAAAGTTCACCGGAGATGACTTTTCCCATACAAAAGTTCACCGGAGATGACTTTCCCAATACAAAAGTTCACCGGAGATGACTTTCCCAATATAAAAGTTCACCGGGCATGACTTTCCCAATACAAAAGTTCACCGGGCACGACTTTCCCAATACAAAAGTTCACCGGAGATGACTTTCCCAATACAAAAGTTCACCGGGCACGACTTTCCCAATACAAAAGTTCACCGGAGATGACTTTTCCCATACAAAAGTTCACCGGAGATGACTTTCCCAATACAAAAGTTCACCGGGCACGACTTTCCCAATACAAAAGTTCACCGGGCATGACTTTCCCAATACAAAAGTTCACCGGAGATGACTTTTCCCATACAAAAGTTCACCGGAGATGACTTTCCCAATACAAAAGTTCACCGGAGATGACTTTTCCCATACAAAAGTTCACCGGAGATGACTTTCCCAATACAGAAGTTCACCGGAGATGACTTTTCCCATACAAAAGTTCACCGGGCATGACTTTCCCAATACAAAAGTTCACCGGGCATGACTTTCCCAATACAAAAGTTCACCGGAGATGACTTTTCCCATACAAAAGTTCACCGGAGATGACTTTCCCAATACAAAAGTTCACCGGAGATGACTTTCCCAATACAAAAGTTCACCGGAGATGACTTTCCCAATACAAAAGTTCACCGGAGATGACTTTCCCAATACAAAAGCTCACCGGAGATGACTTTCCCAATACAAAAGTTCACCGGAGATGACTTTCCCAATACAAAAGTTCACTGGAGATGACTTTTCCCATACAAAAGTTCACCGGAGATGACTTTTCCCATACAAAAGTTCACCGGAGATGACTTTCCCATACAAAAGTTCACCGGAGATGACTTTCCCAATACAAAAGTTCACCGGAGATGACTTTTCCCATACAAAAGTTCACCGGAGATGACTTTTCCCATACAAAAGTTCACCGGAGATGACTTTCCCAATACAAAAGTTCACCGGAGATGACTTTTCCCATACAAAAGTTCACCGGAGATGACTTTTCCCATACAAAAGTTCACCGGGCATGACTTTCCCAATACAAAAGTTCACCGGAGATGACTTTCCCAATACAAAAGTTCACCGGAGATGACTTTCCCAATACAAAAGTTCACCGGAGATGACTTTCCCAATACAAAAGTTCACCGGGCACGACTTTCCCAATACAAAAGTTCACCGGGCATGACTTTCCCAATACAAAAGTTCACCGGGCATGACTTTCCCAATACAAAAGTTCACCGGAGATGACTTTCCCAATACAAAAGTTCACCGGAGATGACTTTCCCAATACAAAAGTTCACCGGAGATGACTTTTCCAATACAAAAGTTCACCGGGCATGACTTTCCCAATACAAAAGTTCACCGGAGATGACTTTCCCAATACAAAAGTTCACCGGGCATGACTTTCCCAATACAAAAGTTCACCGGAGATGACTTTCCCAATACAAAAGTTCACCGGGCATGACTTTCCCAATACAAAAGTTCACCGGAGATGACTTTTCCCATACAAAAGTTCACCGGAGATGACTTTCCCAATACAAAAGTTCACCGGAGATGACTTTTCCCATACAAAAGTTCACCGGAGATGACTTTTCCCATACAAAAGTTCACCGGAGATGACTTTTCCCATACAAAAGTTCACCGGGCATGACTTTCCCAATACAAAAGTTCACCGGAGATGACTTTCCCAATACAAAAGTTCACCGGAGATGACTTTCCCAATACAAAAGTTCACCGGAGATGACTCTCCCAATACAAAAGTTCACCGGAGATGACTTTCCCAATACAAAAGTTCACCGGAGATGACTTTCCCAATATAAAAGTTCACCGGGCATGACTTTCCCAATACAAAAGTTCACCGGGCACGACTTTCCCAATACAAAAGTTCACCGGAGATGACTTTCCCAATACAAAAGTTCACCGGGCACGACTTTCCCAATACAAAAGTTCACCGGAGATGACTTTTCCCATACAAAAGTTCACCGGAGATGACTTTCCCAATACAAAAGTTCACCGGGCACGACTTTCCCAATACAAAAGTTCACCGGGCATGACTTTCCCAATACAAAAGTTCACCGGAGATGACTTTTCCCATACAAAAGTTCACCGGAGATGACTTTCCCAATACAAAAGTTCACCGGAGATGACTTTCCCAATACAAAAGTTCACCGGAGATGACTTTCCCAATATAAAAGTTCACCGGGTATGACTTTCCCAATACAAAAGTTCACCGGGCACGACTTTCCCAATACAAAAGTTCACCGGAGATGACTTTCCCAATACAAAAGTTCACCGGGCACGACTTTCCCAATACAAAAGTTCACCGGAGATGACTTTTCCCATACAAAAGTTCACCGGAGATGACAATACAAAAGTTCACCGGGCACGACTTTCCCAATACAAAAGTTCACCGGGCATGACTTTCCCAATACAAAAGTTCACCGGAGATGACTTTTCCCATACAAAAGTTCACCGGAGATGACTTTCCCAATACAAAAGTTCAACGGAGATGACTTTTCCCATACAAAAGTTCACCGGAGATGACTTTCCCAATACAAAAGTTCACCGGAGATGACTTTTCCCATACAAAAGTTCACCGGGCATGACTTTCCCAATACAAAAGTTCACCGGGCATGACTTTCCCAATACAAAAGTTCACCGGAGATGACTTTTCCCATACAAAAGTTCACCGGAGATGACTTTCCCAATACAAAAGTTCACCGGAGATGACTTTCCCAATACAAAAGTTCACCGGAGATGACTTTCCCAATACAAAAGTTCACCGGAGATGACTTTCCCAATACAAAAGTTCACCGGGCACGACTTTCCCAATACAAAAGTTCACCGGGCATGACTTTCCCAATACAAAAGTTCACCGGGCATGACTTTCCCAATACAAAAGTTCACCGGAGATGACTTTCCCAATACAAAAGTTCACCGGAGATGACTTTCCCAATACAAAAGTTCACCGGAGATGACTTTTCCAATACAAAAGTTCACCGGGCATGACTTTCCCAATACAAAAGTTCACCGGAGATGACTTTCCCAATACAAAAGTTCACCGGGCATGACTTTCCCAATACAAAAGTTCACCGGGCACGACTTTCCCAATACAAAAGTTCACCGGAGATGACTTTCCCAATACAAAAGTTCACCGGGCATGACTTTCCCAATACAAAAGTTCACCGGAGATGACTTTTCCCATACAAAAGTTCACCGGAGATGACTTTCCCAATACAAAAGTTCACCGGAGATGACTTTTCCCATACAAAAGTTCACCGGAGATGACTTTTCCCATACAAAAGTTCACCGGGCATGACTTTCCCAATACAAAAGTTCACCGGAGATGACTTTCCCAATACAAAAGTTCACCGGAGATGACTTTCCCAATACAAAAGTTCACCGGAGATGACTTTCAAAATACAAAAGTTCACCGGAGATGACTTTCCCAATACAAAAGTTCACCGGAGATGACTTTCCCAATATAAAAGTTCACCGGGCATGACTTTTCCAATACAAAAGTTCACCGGGCACGACTTTCCCAATACAAAAGTTCACCGGAGATGACTTTCCCAATACAAAAGTTCACCGGGCACGACTTTCCCAATACAAAAGTTCACCGGAGATGACTTTTCCCATACAAAAGTTCACCGGAGATGACTTTCCCAATACAGAAGTTCACCGGGCACGACTTTCCCAATACAAAAGTTCACCGGGCATGACTTTCCCAATACAAAAGTTCACCGGAGATGACTTTTCCCATACAAAAGTTCACCGGAGATGACTTTCCCAATACAAAAGTTCACCGGAGATGACTTTCCCAATACAAAAGTTCACCGGAGATGACTTTCCCAATATAAAAGTTCACCGGGTATGACTTTCCCAATACAAAAGTTCACCGGGCACGACTTTCCCAATACAAAAGTTCACCGGAGATGACTTCCCCAATACAAAAGTTCACCGGGCACGACTTTCCCAATACAAAAGTTCACCGGAGATGACTTTTCCCATACAAAAGTTCACCGGAGATGACTTTCCCAATACAAAAGTTCACCGGGCACGACTTTCCCAATACAAAAGTTCACCGGGCATGACTTTCCCAATACAAAAGTTCACCGGAGATGACTTTTCCCATACAAAAGTTCACCGGAGATGACTTTCCCAATACAAAAGTTCAACGGAGATGACTTTTCCCATACAAAAGTTCACCGGAGATGACTTTCCCAATACAAAAGTTCACCGGAGATGACTTTTCCCATACAAAAGTTCACCGGGCATGACTTTCCCAATACAAAAGTTCACCGGGCATGACTTTCCCAATACAAAAGTTCACCGGAGATGACTTTTCCCATACAAAAGTTCACCGGAGATGACTTTCCCAATACAAAAGTTCACCGGAGATGACTTTCCCAATACAAAAGTTCACCGGAGATGACTTTCCCAATACAAAAGTTCACCGGAGATGACTTTCCCAATACAAAAGTTCACCAGAGATGACTTTCCCAATACAAAAGTTCACCGGAGATGACTTTCCCAATACAAAAGTTCACCGGAGATGACTTTCCCAATACAAAAGTTCACCGGAGATGACTTTTCCCATACAAAAGTTCACCGGAGATGACTTTTCCCATACAAAAGTTCACCGGGCATGACTTTCCCAATACAAAAGTTCACCGGAGATGACTTTTCCCATACAAAAGTTCACCGGAGATGACTTTCCCAACACAAAAGTTCACCGGACATGACTTTCCCAATACAAAAGTTCACCGGAGATGACTTTCCCAATACAAAAGTTCACCGGAGATGACTTTCCCAATACAAAAGTTCACCGGGCATGACTTTCCCAATACAAAAGTTCACCGGGCATGACTTTCCCAATACAAAAGTTCACCGGGCATGACTTTCCCAATACAAAAGTTCACCGGAGATGACTTTCCCAATACAAAATTTCACCGGAGATGACTTTCCCAATACAAAAGTTCACCGGAGATGACTTTCCCAATACAAAAGTTCACCGGGCATGACTTTCCCAATACAAAAGTTCACCGGAGATGACTTTCCCAATACAAAAGTTCACCGGGCATGACTTTCCCAATACAAAAGTTCACCGGAGATGACTTTCCCAATACAAAAGTTCACCGGAGATGACTTTCCCAATACAAAAGTTCACCGGAGGTGACTTTCCCAATACAAAAGTTCACCGGAGATGACTTTTCCCATACAAAAGTTCACCGGAGATGACTTTCCCAATACAAAAGTTCACCGGAGATGACTTTTCCCATACAAAAGTTCACCGGAGATGACTTTTCCCATACAAAAGTTCACCGGAGATGACTTTTCCCATACAAAAGTTCACCGGGCATGACTTTCCCAATACAAAAGTTCACCGGAGATGACTTTCCCAATACAAAAGTTCACCGGAGATGACTTTCCCAATACAAAAGTTCACCGGAGATGACTTTCCCAATACAAAAGTTCACCGGAGATGACTTTTCCCATACAAAAGTTCACCGGAGATGACTTTCCCAATACAAAAGTTCACCGGAGATGACTTTCCCAATATAAAAGTTCACCGGGCATGACTTTCCCAATACAAAAGTTCACCGGGCACGACTTTCCCAATACAAAAGTTCACCGGAGATGACTTTCCCAATACAAAAGTTCACCGGAGATGACTTTTCCCATACAAAGGTTCACCGGAGATGACTTTCCCAATACAAAAGTTCACCGGGCACGACTTTCCCAATACAAAAGTTCACCGGGCATGACTTTCCCAATACAAAAGTTCACCGGAGATGACTTTTCCCATACAAAAGTTCACCGGAGATGACTTTCCCAATACAAAAGTTCACCGGAGATGACTTTTCCCATACAAAAGTTCACCGGAGATGACTTTCCCAATACAAAAGTTCACCGGAGATGACTTTTCCCATACAAAAGTTCACCGGGCATGCCTTTCCCAATACAAAAGTTCACCGGGCATGACTTTCCCAATACAAAAGTTCACCGGAGATGACTTTTCCCATACAAAAGTTAACCGGAGATGACTTTCCCAATACAAAAGTTCACCGGAGATGACTTTCCCAATACAAAAGTTCACCGGAGATGACTTTCCCAATACAAAAGTTCACCGGAGATGACTTTTCCCATACAAAAGTTCACCGGAGATGACTTTTCCCATACAAAAGTTCACCGGAGATGACTTTCCCATACAAAAGTTCACCGGAGATGACTTTCCCAATACAAAAGTTCACCGGAGATGACTTTTCCCATACAAAAGTTCACCGGAGATGACTTTCCCGTACAAAAGTTCACCGGAGATGACTTTCCCAATACAAAAGATCACCGGAGATGACTTTCCCAATACAAAAGTTCACCGGAGATGACTTTTCCCATACAAAAGTTCACCGGAGATGACTTTTCCCATACAAAAGTTCACCGGAGATGACTTTCCCATACAAAAGTTCACCGGAGATGACTTTTCCAATACAAAAGTTCACCGGAGATGACTTTTCCCATACAAAAGTTCACCGGAGATGACTTTCAGAATACAAAAGTTCACCGGAGATGACTTTCCCAATACAAAAGTTCACCGGAGATGACTTTCCCAATATAAAAGTTCACCGGGCATGACTTTCCCAATACAAAAGTTCACCGGGCATGACTTTCCCAATACAAAAGTTCACCGGAGATGACTTTCCCAATATAAAAGTTCACCGGGCATGACTTTCCCAATACAAAAGTTCACCGGAGATGACTTTCCCAATACAAAAGTTCACCGGAGATGACTTTCCCAATACAAAAGTTCACCGGAGATGATTTTCCCAATACAAAAGTTCACCGGAGATGACTTTTCCCATACAAAAGTTCACCGGAGATGACTTTTCCCATACAAAAGTTCACCGGAGATGACTTTCCCAATACAAAAGTTCACCGGAGATGACTTTTCCCATACAAAAGTTCACCGGAGATGACTTTCCCAATACAAAAGTTCACCGGAGATGACTTTCCCAATACAAAAGTTCACCGGAGATGACTTTCCCAATACAAAAGTTCACCGGAGATGACTTTTCCCATACAAAAGTTCACCGGAGATGACTTTCCCCATACAAAAGTTCACCGGAGATGACTTTTCCCATACAAAAGTTCACCGGAGATGACTTTTCCCATACAAAAGTTCACCGGAGATGACTTTCCCAATACAAAAGTTCACCGGATATGACTTTTCCCATACAAAAGTTCACCGGAGATGACTTTCCCAATACAAAAGTTCACCGGAGATGACTTTCCCAATACAAAAGTTCACCGGAGATGACTTTTCCCATACAAAAGTTCACCGGAGATGACTTTCCCAATACAAAAGTTCACCGGAGATGACTTTCCCAATACAAAAGTTCACCGGAGATGACTTTCCCAATACAAAAGTTCACCGGAGATGACTTTTCCCATACAAAAGTTCACCGGAGATGACTTTCCCAATACAAAAGTTCACCGGAGATGACTTTCCCAATACAAAAGTTCACCGGAGATGACTTTCCCAATACAAAAGTTCACCGGAGATGACTTTTCCCATACAAAAGTTCACCAGAGATGACTTTCCCAATACAAAAGTTCACCGGAGATGACTTTTCCCATACAAAAGTTCACCGGAGATAACTTTCCCAATACAAAAGTTCACCGGGCATGACTTTCCCAATACAAAAGTTCACCGGGCATGACTTTCCCAATACAAAAGTTCACCGGAGATGACTTTTCCCATACAAAAGTTCACCGGAGATGACTTTCTCCATACAAAAGTTCACCGGAGATGACTTTCCCAATACAAAAGTTCACCGGAGATGACTTTTCCCATACAAAACTTCACCGGAGATGACTTTCCCAATACAAAAGTTCACCGGAGATGACTTTTCCAATACAAAAGTTCACCGGAGATGACTTTTCCCATACAAAAGTTCACCGGAGATGATTTTTCCCATACAAAAGTTCACCGGAGTTGACTTTCCCAATACAAAAGTTCACCGGAGATGACTTTCCCAATACAAAAGTTCACCGGGCATGACTTTCCCAATACAAAAGTTCACCGGGCATGACTTTCCCAATACAAAAGTTCACCGGGCATGACTTTCCCAATACAAAAGTTCACCGGGCATGACTTTCCCAATACAAAAGTTCACCGGAGATGACTTTTCCCATACAAAAGTTCACCGGAGATGACTTTCCCAATACAAAAGTTCACCGGAGATGACTTTCCCAATACAAAAGTTCACCGGGCATGACTTTCCCAATACAAAAGTTCACCGGAGATGACTTTCCCAATACAAAAGTTCACCGGAGATGACTTTCCCAATACAAAAGTTCACCGGGCATGACTTTCCCAATACAAAAGTTCACCGGAGATGACTTTTCCCATACAAAAGTTCACCGGAGATGACTTTCCCAATACAAAAGTTCACCGGAGATGACTTTCCCAATATAAAAGTTCACCGGGCATGACTTTCCCAAAACAAAAGTTCACCGGAGATGACTTTCCCAATACAAAAATTCACCGGAGATGACTTTCCCAATACAAAAGTTCACCGGAGATGACTTTTCCCATACAAAAGTTCACCGGAGATGACTTTTCCCATACAAAAGTTCACCGGAGATGACTTTTCCCATACAAAAGTTCACCGGGCATGACTTTCCCAATACAAAAGTTCACCGGGCATGACTTTCCCAATACAAAAGTTCACCGGAGATGACTTTCCCAATACAAAAGTTCACCGGAGATGACTTTCCCAATATAAAAGTTCACCCGGCATGACTTTCCCAATACAAAAGTTCACCGGGCACGACTTTCCCAATACAAAAGTTCACCGGAGATGACTTTCCCAATACAAAAGTTCGCCGGGCATGACTTTCCCAATACAAAAGTTCACCGGAGATGACTTTCCCAATACAAAAGTTCACCGGAGATGACGTTTCCCATACAAAAGTTCACCGGAGATGACTTTCCCAATACAAAAGTTCACCGGAGATGACTTTTCCCATACAAAAGTTCACCGGAGATGACTTTCCCAATACAAAAGTTCACCGGGCATGACTTTCCCAAAACAAAAGTTCACCGGGCATGACTTTCCCAATATAAAAGTTCACCGGGCATGACTTTCCCAATACAAAAGTTCACCGGAGATGACTTTCCCAATACAAAAGTTCACCGGAGATGACTTTCCCAATACAAAAGTTCACCGGAGATGACTTTTCCCATACAAAAGTTCACCGGAGATGACTTTCCCAATACAAAAGTTCACCGGCCATGACTTTCCCAATACAAAAGTTCACCGGAGATGACTTTTCCCATACAAAAGTTCACCGGAGATGACTTTTCCCATACAAAAGTTCACCGGAGATGACTTTCCCATACAAAAGTTCACCGGAGATGACTTTTCCCATACAAAAGTTCACCGGAGATGACTTTCCCAATAGAAAAGTTCACCGGGCATGACTTTCCCAATACAAAAGTTCACCGGAGATGACTTTCCCAATATAAAAGTTCACCGGAGATGACTTTCCCAATACAAAAGTTCACCGGGCATGACTTTCCCAATACAAAAGTTCACCGGAGATGACTTTTCCCATACAAAAGTTCACCGGAGATGACTTTCCCAATACAAAGGTTCACCGGAGATGACTTTCCCAATACAAAAGTTCACCGGGCATGACTTTCCCAATACAAAAGTTCACCGGAGATGACTTTTCCCATACAAAAGTTCACCGGAGATGACTTTCCCAATACAAAAGTTCACCGGAGATGACTTTTCCCATACAAAAGTTCACCGGAGATGACTTTCCCAATACAAAAGTTCACCGGAGATGACTTTCCCAATACAAAAGTTCACCGGGCATGACTTTCCCAATACAAAAGTTCACCGGAGATGACTTTCCCAATACAAAAGTTCACCGGAGATGACTTTCCCAATACAAAAGTTCACCGGGCATGACTTTCCCAATACAAAAGTTCACCGGAGATGACTTTTCCCATACAAAAGTTCACCGGAGATGACTTTCCCAATACAAAAGTTCACCGGAGATGACTTTCCCAATATAAAAGTTCACCGGGCATGACTTTCCCAAAACAAAAGTTCACCGGAGATGACTTTCCCAATACAAAAATTCACCGGAGATGACTTTCCCAATACAAAAGTTCACCGAGATGACTTTTCCCATACAAAAGTTCACCGGAGATGACTTTTCCCATACAAAAGTTCACCGGAGATGACTTTTCCCATACAAAAGTTCACCGGGCATGACTTTCCCAATACAAAAGTTCACCGGGCATGACTTTCCCAATACAAAAGTTCACCGGAGATGACTTTCCCAATACAAAAGTTCACCGGAGATGACTTTCCCAATATAAAAGTTCACCCGGCATGACTTTCCCAATACAAAAGTTCACCGGGCACGACTTTCCCAATACAAAAGTTCACCGGAGATGACTTTCCCAATACAAAAGTTCGCCGGGCATGACTTTCCCAATACAAAAGTTCACCGGAGATGACTTTCCCAATACAAAAGTTCACCGGAGATGACTTTCCCAATACAAAAGTTCACCGGGCATGACTTTCCCAATACAAAAGTTCACCGGAGATGACTTTTCCCATACAAAAGTTCACCGGAGATGACTTTCCCAATACAAAAGTTCACCGGGCATGACTTTCCCAATACAAAAGATCACCGGAGATGACTTTTCCCATACAAAAGTTCACCGGAGATGACTTTCCCAATACAAAAGTTCACCGGGCATGACTTTCCCAATACAAAAGTTCACCGGAGATGACTTTCCCAATACAAAAGTTCACCGGAGATGACTTTCCCAATACAAAAGTTCACCGGACATGACTTTCCCAATACAAAAGTTCACCGGAGATGACTTTTCACATACAAAAGTTCACCGGAGATGACTTTCCCAATACAAAAGTTCACCGGGCATGACTTTCCCAATACAAAAGATCACCGGAGATGACTTTTCCCATACAAAAGTTCACCGGAGATGACTTTTCCCATACAAAAGTTCACCGGAGATGACTTTCCCAATACAAAAGTTCACCGGAGATGACTTTTCCCCATGCAAAAGTTCACCGGAGATGACTTTCCCAATACAAAAGTTCACCGGGCATGACTTTCCCAATACAAAAGTTCACCGGAGATGACTTTTCCCATACAAAAGTTCACCGGGCATGACTTTCCCAATACAAAAGTTCACCGGGCATGACTTTCCCAAAACAAAAGTTCACCGGGCATGACTTTCCCAATACAAAAGTTCACCGGAGATGACTTTTCCCATACAAAAGTTCACCGGAGATGACTTTCCCAATACAAAAGTTCACCGGAGATGACTTTTCCCATACAAAAGTTCACCGGAGATGACTTTCCCAATACAAAAGTTCACCGGGCATGACTTTCCCAATACAAAAGTTCACCGGAGATGACTTTTCCCATACAAAAGTTCACCGGAGATGACTTTCCCAATACAAAAGTTCACCGGGCATGACTTTCCCAATACAAAAGTTCACCGGAGATGACTTTTCCCATACAAAAGTTCACCGGAGATAACTTTCCCAATACAAAAGTTCACCGGGCATGACTTTCCCAATACAAAAGTTCACCGGGCATGACTTTCCCAATACAAAAGTTCACCGGAGATGACTTTTCCCATACAAAAGTTCACCGGAGATGACTTTCCCAATACAAAAGTTCACCGGAGATGACTTTTCCCATACAAAAGTTCACCGGAGATGACTTTCCCAATACAAAAGTTCACCGGAGATGACTTTTCCAATACAAAAGTTCACCGGAGATGACTTTTCCCATACAAAAGTTCACCGGAGATGACTTTTCCCATACAAAAGTTCACCGGAGATGACTTTCCCAATACAAAAGTTCACCGGAGATGACTTTCCCAATACAAAAGTTCACCGGGCATGACTTTCCCAATACAAAAGTTCACCGGGCATGACTTTCCCAATACAAAAGTTCACCGGGCATGACTTTCCCAATACAAAAGTTCACCGGGCATGACTTTCCCAATACAAAAGTTCACCGGAGATGACTTTTCCCATACAAAAGTTCACCGGAGATGACTTTCCCAATACAAAAGTTCACCGGAGATGACTTTCCCAATACAAAAGTTCACCATGCATGACTTTCCCAATACAAAAGTTCACCGGAGATGACTTTCCCAATACAAAAGTTCACCGGAGATGACTTTCCCAATATAAAAGTTCACCGGGCATGACTTTCCAAAACAAAAGTTCACCGGAGATGACTTTCCCAATACAAAAATTCACCGGAGATGACTTTCCCAATACAAAAGTTCACCGGAGATGACTTTTCCCATACAAAAAGTTCACCGGAGATGACTTTTCCCATACAAAAGTTCACCGGAGATGACTTTTCCCATACAAAAGTTCACCGGGCATGACTTTCCCAATACAAAAGTTCACCGGGCATGACTTTCCCAATACAAAAGTTCACCGGAGATGACTTTCCCAATACAAAAGTTCACCGGAGATGACTTTCCCAATATAAAAGTTCACCCGGCATGACTTTCCCAATACAAAAGTTCACCGGGCACGACTTTCCCAATACAAAAGTTCACCGGAGATGACTTTCCCAATACAAAAGTTCGCCGGGCATGACTTTCCCAATACAAAAGTTCACCGGAGATGACTTTCCCAATACAAAAGTTCACCGGAGATGACTTTCCCAATACAAAAGTTCACCGGGCATGACTTTCCCAATACAAAAGTTCACCGGAGATGACTTTTCCCATACAAAAGTTCACCGGAGATGACTTTCCCAATACAAAAGTTCACCGGGCATGACTTTCCCAATACAAAAGATCACCGGAGATGACTTTTCCCATACAAAAGTTCACCGGAGATGACTTTCCCAATACAAAAGTTCACCGGCATGACTTTCCCAATACAAAAGTTCACCGGAGATGACTTTCCCAATACAAAAGTTCACCGGAGATGACTTTCCCAATACAAAAGTTCACCGGACTGACTTTCCCAATACAAAAGTTCACCGGAGATGACTTTTCACATACAAAAGTTCACCGGAGATGACTTTCCCAATACAAAAGTTCACCGGGCATGACTTTCCCAATACAAAAGATCACCGGAGATGACTTTTCCCATACAAAAGTTCACCGGAGATGACTTTTCCCATACAAAAGTTCACCGGAGATGACTTTCCCAATACAAAAGTTCACCGGAGATGACTTTTCCCATGCAAAAGTTCACCGGAGATGACTTTCCCAATACAAAAGTTCACCGGGCATGACTTTCCCAATACAAAAGTTCACCGGAGATGACTTTTCCCATACAAAAGTTCACCGGGCATGACTTTCCCAATACAAAAGTTCACCGGGCATGACTTTCCCAAAACAAAAGTTCACCGGGCATGACTTTCCCAATACAAAAGTTCACCGGAGATGACTTTTCCCATACAAAAGTTCACCGGAGATGACTTTCCCAATACAAAAGTTCACCGGAGATGACTTTTCCCATACAAAAGTTCACCGGAGATGACTTTCCCAATACAAAAGTTCACCGGGCATGACTTTCCCAATACAAAAGTTCACCGGAGATGACTTTTCCCATACAAAAGTTCACCGGAGATGACTTTCCCAATACAAAAGTTCACCGGGCATGACTTTCCCAATACAAAAGTTCACCGGAGATGACTTTTCCCATACAAAAGTTCACCGGAGATAACTTTCCCAATACAAAAGTTCACCGGGCATGACTTTCCCAATACAAAAGTTCACCGGGCATGACTTTCCCAATACAAAAGTTCACCGGAGATGACTTTTCCCATACAAAAGTTCACCGGAGATGACTTTCCCAATACAAAAGTTCACCGGAGATGACTTTTCCCATACAAAAGTTCACCGGAGATGACTTTCCCAATACAAAAGTTCACCGGAGATGACTTTTCCAATACAAAAGTTCACCGGAGATGACTTTTCCCATACAAAAGTTCACCGGAGATGACTTTTCCCATACAAAAGTTCACCGGAGATGACTTTCCCAATACAAAAGTTCACCGGAGATGACTTTCCCAATACAAAAGTTCACCGGGCATGACTTTCCCAATACAAAAGTTCACCGGGCATGACTTTCCCAATACAAAAGTTCACCGGGCATGACTTTCCCAATACAAAAGTTCACCGGGCATGACTTTCCCAATACAAAAGTTCACCGGAGATGACTTTTCCCATACAAAAGTTCACCGGAGATGACTTTCCCAATACAAAAGTTCACCGGAGATGACTTTCCCAATACAAAAGTTCACCATGCATGACTTTCCCAATACAAAAGTTCACCGGAGATGACTTTCCCAATACAAAAGTTCACCGGAGATGACTTTCCCAATATAAAAGTTCACCGGGCATGACTTTCCCAAAACAAAAGTTCACCGGAGATGACTTTCCCAATACAAAAATTCACCGGAGATGACTTTCCCAATACAAAAGTTCACCGGAGATGACTTTTCCCATACAAAAGTTCACCGGAGATGACTTTTCCCATACAAAAGTTCACCGGAGATGACTTTTCCCATACAAAAGTTCACCGGGCATGACTTTCCCAATACAAAAGTTCACCGGGCATGACTTTCCCAATACAAAAGTTCACCGGAGATGACTTTCCCAATACAAAAGTTCACCGGAGATGACTTTCCCAATATAAAAGTTCACCCGGCATGACTTTCCCAATACAAAAGTTCACCGGGCACGACTTTCCCAATACAAAAGTTCACCGGAGATGACTTTCCCAATACAAAAGTTCGCCGGGCATGACTTTCCCAATACAAAAGTTCACCGGAGATGACTTTCCCAATACAAAAGTTCACCGGAGATGACTTTCCCAATACAAAAGTTCACCGGGCATGACTTTCCCAATACAAAAGTTCACCGGAGATGACTTTTCCCATACAAAAGTTCACCGGAGATGACTTTCCCAATACAAAAGTTCACCGGGCATGACTTTCCCAATACAAAAGATCACCGGAGATGACTTTTCCCATACAAAAGTTCACCGGAGATGACTTTCCCAATACAAAAGTTCACCGGGCATGACTTTCCCAATACAAAAGTTCACCGGAGATGACTTTCCCAATACAAAAGTTCACCGGAGATGACTTTCCCAATACAAAAGTTCACCGGACATGACTTTCCCAATACAAAAGATCACCGGAGATGACTTTCCCATACAAAAGTTCACCGGAGATGACTTTTCCCCATACAAAAGTTCACCGGAGATGACTTTCCCAATACAAAAGTTCACCGGGCATGACTTTCCCAATACAAAAGATCACCGGAGATGACTTTTCCCATACAAAAGTTCACCGGAGATGACTTTCCCAATACAAAAGTTCACCGGGCATGACTTTCCCAATACAAAAGTTCACCGGAGATGACTTTCCCAATACAAAAGTTCACCGGAGATGACTTTCCCAATACAAAAGTTCACCGGACATGACTTTCCCAATACAAAAGTTCACCGGAGATGACTTTTCACATACAAAAGTTCACCGGAGATGACTTTCCCAATACAAAAGTTCACCGGGCATGACTTTCCCAATACAAAAGATCACCGGAGATGACTTTTCCCATACAAAAGTTCACCGGAGATGACTTTTCCCATACAAAAGTTCACCGGAGATGACTTTCCCAATACAAAAGTTCACCGGAGATGACTTTTCCCATGCAAAAGTTCACCGGAGATGACTTTCCCAATACAAAAGTTCACCGGGCATGACTTTCCCAATACAAAAGTTCACCGGAGATGACTTTTCCCATACAAAAGTTCACCGGGCATGACTTTCCCAATACAAAAGTTCACCGGGCATGACTTTCCCAAAACAAAAGTTCACCGGGCATGACTTTCCCAATACAAAAGTTCACCGGAGATGACTTTTCCCATACAAAAGTTCACCGGAGATGACTTTCCCAATACAAAAGTTCACCGGAGATGACTTTTCCCATACAAAAGTTCACCGGAGATGACTTTCCCAATACAAAAGTTCACCGGGCATGACTTTCCCAATACAAAAGTTCACCGGAGATGACTTTTCCCATACAAAAGTTCACCGGAGATGACTTTCCCAATACAAAAGTTCACCGGGCATGACTTTACCAAAACAAAATTTCACCGGGCATGAATTTCCCAATACAAAAGTTCACCGGAGATGACTTTTCCCATACAAAAGTTCACCGGAGATGACTTTCCCAATACAAAAGTTCACCGGGCATGACTTTCCCAATACAAAAGTTCACCGGAGATGACTTTTCCCATACAAAAGTTCACCGGAGATGACTTTCCCAATACAAAAGTTCACCGGAGATGACTTTTCCCATACAAAAGTTCACCGGAGCTGACTTTTCCCATACAAAAGTTCACCGGGCATGACTTTCCCAATACAAAAGTTCACCGGAGATGACTTTTCCAATACAAAAGTTCACCGGAGATGACTTTCCCAATACAAAAGTTCACCGGAGATGACTTTCCCAATACAAAAGTTCACCGGAGATGACTTTCCCAATACAAAAGTTCACCGGAGATGACTTTCCCAATACAAAAGTTCACCGGGCATGACTTTCCCAATACAAAAGTTCACCGGGCATGACTTTCCCAATACAAAAGTTCACCGGGCATGACTTTCCCAATACAAAAGTTCACAGGAGATGACTTTCCCAATACAAAAGTTCACCGGAGATGACTTTCCCAATACAAAAGTTCACCGGAGATGACTTTCCCAATACAAAAGTTCACCGGGCATGACTTTCCCAATACAAAAGTTCACCGGAGATGACTTTCCCAATACAAAAGTTCACCGGGCATGACTTTCCCAATACAAAAGTTCACCGGGCACGACTTTCCCAATGCAAAAGTTCACCGGAGATGACTTTCCCAATACAAAAGTTCACCGGGCATGACTTTCCCAATACAAAAGTTCACCGGGCATGACTTTCCCAATACAAAAGTTCACCGGAGATGACTTTTCCCATACAAAAGTTCACCGGAGATGACTTTCCCAATACAAAAGTTCACCGGAGATGACTTTTCCCATACAAAAGTTCACCGGAGATGACTTTTCCCATACAAAAGTTCACCGGAGATGACTTTTCCCATACAAAAGTTCACCGGGCATGACTTTCCCAATACAAAAGTTCACCGGAGATGACTTTCCCAATACAAAAGTTCACCGGAGATGACTTTCCCAATACAAAAGTTCACCGGAGATGACTTTTCCCATACAAAAGTTCACCGGAGATGACTTTCCCAATACAAAAGTTCACCGGAGATGACTTTCCCAATATAAAAGTTCACCGGGCATGACTTTCCCAATACAAAAGTTCACCGGGCACGACTTTCCCAATACAAAAGTTCACCGGAGATGACTTTCCCAATACAAAAGTTCACCGGGCACGACTTTCCCAATACAAAAGTTCACCGGAGATGACTTTTCCCATACAAAAGTTCACCGGAGATGACTTTCCCAATACAAAAGTTCACCGGGCACGACTTTCCCAATACAAAAGTTCACCGGGCATGACTTTCCCAATACAAAAGTTCACCGGAGATGACTTTTCCCATACAAAAGTTCACCGGAGATGACTTTCCCAATACAAAAGTTCACCGGAGATGACTTTTCCCATACAAAAGTTCACCGGAGATGACTTTCCCAATACAAAAGTTCACCGGAGATGACTTTCCCAATACAAAAGTTCACCGGAGATGACTTTCCCAATACAAAAGTTCACCGGAGATGACTTTCCCAATATAAAAGTTCACCGGGCATGACTTTCCCAATACAAAAGTTCACCGGGCATGACTTTCCCAATACAAAAGTACACCGGAGATGACTTTCCCAATATAAAAGTTCACCGGGCATGACTTTCCCAATACAAAAGTTCACCGGAGATGACTTTCCCAATACAAAAGTTCACCGGAGATGACTTTCCCAATACAAAAGTTCACCGGAGATGACTTTCCCAATACAAAAGTTCACCGGAGATGACTTTTCCCATACAAAAGTTCACCGGAGATGACTTTTCCCATACAAAAGTTCACCGGAGATGACTTTCCCAATACAAAAGTTCACCGGAGATGACTTTTCCCATACAAAAGTTCACCGGAGATGACTTTCCCAATACAAAAGTTCACCGGAGATGACTTTCCCAATACAAAAGTTCACCGGAGATAACTTTCCCAATACAAAAGTTCACCGGAGATGACTTTTCCCATACAAAAGTTCACCGGAGATGAATTTCCCCATACAAAAGTTCACCGGAGATGACTTTTCCCATACAAAAGTTCACCGGAGATGACTTTCCCAATACAAAAGTTCACCGGAGATGACTTTTCCCATACAAAAGTTCACCGGAGATGACTTTCCCAATACAAAAGTTCACCGGGCATGACTTTCCCAATACAAAAGTTCACCGGGCATGACTTTCCCAATACAAAAGTTCACCGGGCATGACTTTCCAATACAAAAGTTCACCGGAGATGACTTTTCCCATACAAAAGTTCACCGGAGATGACTTTCCCAATACAAAAGTTCACCGGAGATGACTTTCCCAATACAAAAGTTCACCGGGCATGACTTTCCCAATACAAAAGTTCACCGGAGATGACTTTCCCAATACAAAAGTTCACCGGAGATGACTTTCCCAATACAAAAGTTCACCGGGCATGACTTTCCCAATACAAAAGTTCACCGGAGATGACTTTTCCCATACAAAAGTTCACCGGAGATGACTTTCCCAATACAAAAGTTCACCGGAGATGACTTTCCCAATATAAAAGTTCACCGGGCATGACTTTCCCAAAACAAAAGTTCACCGGAGATGACTTTCCCAATACAAAAATTCACCGGAGATGACTTTCCCAATACAAAAGTTCACCGGAGATGACTTTTCCCATACAAAAGTTCACCGGAGATGACTTTCCCAATACAAAAGTTCGCCGGAGATGACTTTCCCAATACAAAAGTTCACCGGGCATGACTTTCCCAATACAAAAGTTCACCGGGCATGACTTTCCCAATACAAAAGTTCACCGGAGATGACTTTCCCAATACAAAAGTTCGCCGGAGATGACTTTCCCAATACAAAAGTTCGCCGGGCATGACTTTCCCAATACAAAAGTTCACCCGGAGATGACTTTCCCAATACAAAATTTCACCGGGCATGACTTTCCCAAAACAAAAATTCACCGGAGATGACTTTCCCAATACAAAAGTTCACCGGAGATGACTTTTCCCATACAAAAGTTCACCGGAGATGACTTTTCCCATACAAAAGTTCACCGGGCATGACTTTCCCAATACAAAAGTTCACCGGGCATGACTTTCCCAATACAAAAGTTCACCGGAGATGACTTTCCCAATACAAAAGTTCGCCGGAGATGACTTTCCCAATACAAAAGTTCACCGGAGATGACTTTCCCAATGTAAAAGTTCACCCGGCATGACTTTCCCAATACAAAAGTTCACCGGGCACGACTTTCCCAATACAAAAGTTCACCGGAGATGACTTTCCCAATACAAAAGTTCGCCGGGCATGACTTTCCCAATACAAAAGTTCACCGGAGATGACTTTCCCAATACAAAAGTTCACCGGAGATGACTTTTCCCATACAAAAGTTCACCGGAGATGACTTTCCCAATACAAAAGTTCACCGGAGATGACTTTTCCCATACAAAAGTTCACCGGAGATGACTTTCCCAATACAAAAGTTCACCGGGCATGACTTTCCCAAAACAAAAGTTCACCGGGCATGACTTTCCCAATATAAAAGTTCACCGGGCATGACTTTCCCAATACAAAAGTTCACCGGAGATGACTTTCCCAATACAAAAGTTCACCGGAGATGACTTTCCCAATACAAAAGTTCACCGGAGATGACTTTTCCCATACAAAAGTTCACCGGAGATGACTTTCCCAATACAAAAGTTCACCGGCCATGACTTTCCCAATACAAAAGTTCACCGGAGATGACTTTTCCCATACAAAAGTTCACCGGAGATGACTTTTCCCATACAAAAGTTCACCGGAGATGACTTTCCCATACAAAAGTTCACCGGAGATGACTTTTCCCATACAAAAGTTCACCGAAGATGACTTTCCCAATACAAAAGTTCACCGGGCATGACTTTCCCAATACAAAAGTTCACCGGAGATGACTTTCCCAATATAAAAGTTCACCGCAGATGACTTTCCCAATACAAAAGTTCACCGGGCATGACTTTCCCAATACAAAAGTTCACCGGAGATGACTTTTCCCATACAAAAGTTCACCGGAGATGACTTTCCCAATACAAAAGTTCACCGGAGATGACTTTCCCAATACAAAAGTTCACCGGGCATGACCTTCCCAATACAAAAGTTCACCGGAGATGACTTTTCCCATACAAAAGATCACCGGAGATGACTTTCCCAATACAAAAGTTCACCGGGCATGACTTTCCCAATACAAAAGTTCACCGGAGATGACTTTTCCCATACAAAAGTTCACCGGAGATGACTTTCCCAATACAAAAGTTCACCGGGCATGACTTTCCCAATACAAAAGTTCACCGGAGATGACTTTTCCCATACAAAAGTTCACCGGAGATGACTTTTCCCATACAAAAGGTCACCAGAGATGACTTTCCCAATACAAAAGTTCACCGGAGATGACTTTTCCCATACAAAAGTTCACCGGAGATAACTTTCCCAATACAAAAGTTCACCGGGCATGACTTTCCCAATACAAAAGTTCACCGGGCATGACTTTCCCAATACAAAAGTTCACCGGAGATGACTTTTCCCATACAAAAGTTCACCGGAGATGACTTTCCCAATACAAAAGTTCACCGGAGATGACTTTTCCCATACAAAAGTTCACCGGAGATGACTTTCCCAATACAAAAGTTCACCGGAGATGACTTTTCCAATACAAAAGTTCACCGGAGATGACTTTTCCCATACAAAAGTTCACAGGAGATGACTTTTCCCATACAAAAGTTCACCGGAGATGACTTTCCCAATACAAAAGTTCACCGGAGATGACTTTCCCAATACAAAAGTTCACCGGGCATGACTTTCCCAATATAAAAGTTCACCGGGCATGACTTTCCCAATACAAAAGTTCACCGGGCATGACTTTCCCAATACAAAAGTTCACCGGGCATGACTTTCCCAATACAAAAGTTCACCGGAGATGACTTTTCCCTTACAAAAGTTCACCGGAGATGACTTTCCCAATACAAAAGTTCACCGGAGATGGCTTTCCCAATACAAAAGTTCACCGGGCATGACTTTCCCAATACAAAAGTTCACCGGAGATGACTTTCCCAATACAAAAGTTCACCGGAGATGACTTTCCCAATACAAAAGTTCACCGGGCATGACTTTCCCAATACAAAAGTTCACCGGAGATGACTTTTCCCATACAAAAGTTCACCGGAGATGACTTTCCCAATACAAAAGTTCACCGGGCATGACTTTCCCAATACAAAAGATCACCGGAGATGACTTTTCCCATACAAAAGTTCACCGGAGATGACTTTCCCAATACAAAAGTTCACCGGGCATGACTTTCCCAATACAAAAGTTCACCGGAGATGACTTTCCCAATACAAAAGTTCACCGGAGATGACTTTCCCAATACAAAAGTTCACCGGGCATGACTTTCCCAATACAAAAGTTCACCGGAGATGACTTTTCACATACAAAAGTTCACCGGAGATGACTTTCCCAATACAAAAGTTCACCGGGCATGACTTTCCCAATACAAAAGATCACCGGAGATGACTTTTCCCATACAAAAGTTCACCGGAGATGACTTTTCCCATACAAAAGTTCACCGGAGATGACTTTCCCAATACAAAAGTTCACCGGAGATGACTTTTCCCATACAAAAGTTCACCGGAGATGACTTTCCCAATACAAAAGTTCACCGGGCATGACTTTCCCAATACAAAAGTTCACCGGAGATGACTTTTCCCATACAAAAGTTCACCGGAGATGACTTTCCCAATACAAAAGTTCACCGGGCATGACTTTCCCAAAACAAAAGTTCACCGGGCATGACTTTCCCAATACAAAAGTTCACCGGAGATGACTTTTCCCATACAAAAGTTCACCGGAGATGACTTTCCCAATACAAAAGTTCACCGGAGATGACTTTTCCCATACAAAAGTTCACCGGAGATGACTTTCCCAATACAAAAGTTCACCGGGCATGACTTTTCCAATACAAAAGTTCACCGGAGATGACTTTTCCCATAGAAAAGTTCACCGGAGATGACTTTCCCAATACAAAAGTTCACCGGGCATGACTTTCCCAAAACAAAAGTTCACCGGGCATGACTTTCCCAATACAAAAGTTCACCGGAGATGACTTTTCCCATACAAAAGTTCACCGGAGATGACTTTCCCAATACAAAAGTTCACCGGGCATGACTTTCCCAATACAAAAGTTCACCGGAGATGACTTTTCCCATACAAAAGTTCACCGGAGATGACTTTCCCAATACAAAAGTTCACCGGAGATGACTTTTCCCATACAAAAGTTCACCGGAGATGACTTTTCCCATACAAAAGTTCACCGGGCATGACTTTCCCAATACAAAAGTTCACCGGAGATGACTTTTCCCATACAAAAGTTCACCGGAGATGACTTTCCCAATACAAAAGTTCACCGGAGATGACTTTCCCAATACAAAAGTTCACCGGAGATGACTTTCCCAATACAAAAGTTCACCGGGCATGACTTTCCCAATACAAAAGTTCACCGGGCATGACTTTCCCAATACAAAAGTTCACAGGAGATGACTTTCCCAATACAAAAGTTCACCGGAGATGACTTTCCCAATACAAAAGTTCACCGGAGATGACTTTCCCAATACAAAAGTTCACCGGGCATGACTTTCCCAATACAAAAGTTCACCGGAGATGACTTTCCCAATACAAAAGTTCACCGGGCATGACTTTCCCAATACAAAAGTTCACCGGGCACGACTTTCCCAATACAAAAGTTCACCGGAGATGACTTTCCCAATACAAAAGTTCACCGGGCATGACTTTCCCAATACAAAAGTTCACCGGGCATGACTTTCCCAATACAAAAGTTCACCGGAGATGACTTTTCCCATACAAAAGTTCACCGGAGATGACTTTCCCAATACAAAAGTTCACCGGAGATGACTTTTCCCATACAAAAGTTCACCGGAGATGACTTTTCCCATACAAAAGTTCACCGGAGATGACTTTTCCCATACAAAAGTTCACCGGGCATGACTTTCCCAATACAAAAGTTCACCGGAGATGACTTTCCCAATACAAAAGTTCACCGGAGATGACTTTCCCAATACAAAAGTTCACCGGAGATGACTTTTCCCATACAAAAGTTCACCGGAGATGACTTTCCCAATACAAAAGTTCACCGGAGATGACTTTCCCAATATAAAAGTTCACCGGGCATGACTTTCCCAATACAAAAGTTCACCGGGCACGACTTTCCCAATACAAAAGTTCACCGGAGATGACTTTCCCAATACAAAAGTTCACCGGGCACGACTTTCCCAATACAAAAGTTCACCGGAGATGACTTTTCCCATACAAAAGTTCACCGGAGATGACTTTCCCAATACAAAAGTTCACCGGGCACGACTTTCCCAATACAAAAGTTCACCGGGCATGACTTTCCCAATACAAAAGTTCACCGGAGATGACTTTTCCCATACAAAAGTTCACCGGAGATGACTTTCCCAATACAAAAGTTCACCGGAGATGACTTTTCCCATACAAAAGTTCACCGGAGATGACTTTCCCAATACAAAAGTTCACCGGAGATGACTTTTCCCATACAAAAGTTCACCGGAGATGACTTTCCCAATACAAAAGTTCACCGGAGATGACTTTCCCAATATAAAAGTTCACCGGGCATGACTTTCCCAAAACAAAAGTTTACCGGGCACGACTTTCCCAATACAAAAGTTCACCGGAGACGACTTTCCCAATACAAAAGTTCACCGGGCACGACTTTCCCAATACAAAAGTTCACCGGAGATGACTTTTCCCATACAAAAGTTCACCGGAGATGACTTTCCCAATACAAAAGTTCACCGGGCATGACTTTCCCAATACAAAAGTTCACCGGAGATGACTTTTCCCATACAAAAGTTCACCGGAGATGACTTTCCCAATACAAAAGTTCACCGGAGATGACTTTCCCAATACAAAAGTTCACCGGAGATGACTTTTCCCATACAAAAGTTCACCGGGCATGACTTTCCCAATACAAAAGTTCACCGGGCATGACTTTCCCAATACAAAAGTTCACCGGAGATGACTTTTCCCATACAAAAGTTCACCGGAGATGACTTTCCCAATACAAAAGTTCACCGGAGATGACTTTCCCAATACAAAAGTTCACCGGAGATGACTTTCCCAATACAAAAGTTCACCGGAGATGACTTTCCCAATACAAAAGTTCACCGGAGATGACTTTCCCAATACAAAAGTTCACCGGAGATGACTTTTCCCATACAAAAGTTCACCGGAGATGACTTTTCCCATACAAAAGTTCACCGGAGATGACTTTTCCCATACAAAAGTTCACCGGAGATGACTTTCCCATACAAAAGTTCACCGGAGATGACTTTCCCAATACAAAAGTTCACCGGATATGACTTTTCCCATACAAAAGTTCACCGGAGATGACTTTCCCATACAAAAGTTCACCGGAGATGACTTTCCCAATACAAAAGTTCACCGGAGATGACTTTCCCAATACAAAAGTTAACCGGAGATGACTTTTCCCATACAAAAGTTCACCGGAGATGACTTTTCCCATACAAAAGTTCACCGGAGATGACTTTCCCATACAAAAGTTCACCGGAGATGACTTTCCCAATACAAAAGTTCACCGGAGATGACTTTTCCCATACAAAAGTTCACCGGAGATGACTTTCCCAATACAAAAGTTCACCGGAGATGACTTTCCCAATATAAAAGTTCACCGGGCATGACTTTCCCAATACAAAAGTTCACCGGGCATGACTTTCCCAATACAAAAGTTCACCGGAGATGACTTTCCCAATATAAAAGTTCACCGGGCATGACTTTCCCAATACAAAAGTTCACCGGAGATGACTTTCCCAATACAAAAGTTCACCGGAGATGACTTTCCCAATACAAAAGTTCACCGGAGATGACTTTCCCAATACAAAAGTTCACCGGAGATGACTTTTCCCATACAAAAGTTCACCGGAGATGACTTTTCCCATACAAAAGTTCACCGGAGATGACTTTTCCCATACAAAAGTTCACCGGAGATGACTTTCCCAATACAAAAGTTCACCGGAGATGACTTTTCCCATACAAAAGTTCACCGGAGATGACTTTCCCAATACAAAAGTTCACCGGAGATGACTTTCCCAATACAAAAGTTCACCGGAGATGACTTTTCCCATACAAAAGTTCACCGGAGATGACTTTCCCAATACAAAAGTTCACCGGAGATGACTTTTCCCATACAAAAGTTCACCGGAGATGACTTTTCCCATACAAAAGTTCACCGGAGATGACTTTCCCAATATAAAAGTTCACCGGAGATGACTTTTCCCATACAAAAGTTCACCGGAGATGACTTTCCCAATACAAAAGTTCACCGGAGATGACTTTCCCAATACAAAAGTTCACCGGAGATGACTTTTCCCATACAAAAGTTCACCGGAGATGACTTTCCCAATACAAAAGTTCACCGGAGATGACTTTCCCAATACAAAAGTTCACCGGAGATGACTTTTCCCATACAAAAGTTCACCGGAGATGACTTTCCCAATACAAAAGTTCACCGGAGATGACTTTCCCAATACAAAAGTTCACCGGAGATGACTTTCCCAATACAAAAGTTCACCGGAGATGACTTTCCCAATACAAAAGTTCACCGGAGATGACTTTTCCCATACAAAAGTTCACCGGAGATGACTTTTCCCATACAAAAGTTCACCGGAGATGACTTTTCCCATACAAAAGTTCACCGGGCATGACTTTCCCAATACAAAAGTTCACCGGGCATGACTTTCCCAATACAAAAGTTCACCGGAGATGACTTTCCCAATACAAAAGTTCACCGGAGATGACTTTCCCAATATAAAAGTTCACCGGGCATGACTTTCCCAATACAAAAGTTCACCGGGCACGACTTTCCCAATACAAAAGTTCACCGGAGATGACTTTCCCAATACAAAAGTTCACCGGGCATGACTTTCCCAATACAAAAGTTCAGCGGAGATGACTTTCCCAATACAAAAGTTCACCGGAGATGACTTTTCCCATACAAAAGTTCACCGGAGATGACTTTCCCAATACAAAAGTTCACCGGAGATGACTTTTCCCATACAAAAGTTCACCGGAGATGACTTTCCCAATACAAAAGTTCACCGGGCATGACTTTCCCAAAACAAAAGTTCACCGGGCATGACTTTCCCAATATAAAAGTTCACCGGGCATGACTTTCCCAATACAAAAGTTCACCGGAGATGACTTTCCCAATACAAAAGTTCACCGGAGATGACTTTCCCAATACAAAAGTTCACCGGAGATGACTTTTCTTATACAAAAGTTCACCGGAGATGACTTTCCCAATACAAAAGTTCACCGGGCATGACTTTCCCAATACAAAAGTTCACCGGAGATGACTTTTCCCATACAAAAGTTCACCGGAGATGACTTTTCCCATACAAAAGTTCACCGGAGATGACTTTCCCATACAAAAGTTCACCGGAGATGACTTTTCCCATACAAAAGTTCACCGGAGATGACTTTCCCAATACAAAAGTTCACCGGGCATGACTATCCCAATACAAAAGTTCACCGGAGATGACTTTCCCAATATAAAAGTTCACCGGAGATGACTTTCCCAATACAAAAGTTCACCGGGCATGACTTTCCCAATACAAAAGTTCACCGGAGATGACTTTTCCCATACAAAAGTTCACCGGAGATGACTTTCCCAATACAAAAGTTCACCGGAGATGACTTTCCCAATACAAAAGTTCACCGGGCATGACTTTCCCAATACAAAAGTTCACCGGAGATGACTTTTCCCATACAAAAGTTCACCGGAGATGACTTTCCCAATACAAAAGTTCACCGGGCATGACTTTCCCAATACAAAAGTTCACCAGAGATGACTTTTCCCATACAAAAGTTCACCGGAGATGACTTTCCCAATACAAAAGTTCACCGGGCATGACTTTCCCAATACAAAAGTTCACCGGGCATGACTTTCCCAATACAAAAGTTCACCGGAGATGACTTTTCCCATACAAAAGTTCACCGGAGATGACTTTCCCAATACAAAAGTTCACCGGGCATGACTTTCCCAAAACAAAAGTTCACCGGGCATGACTTTCCCAATATAAAAGTTCACCGGGCATGACTTTCCCAATACAAAAGTTCACCGGAGATGACTTTCCCAATACAAAAGTTCACCGGAGAAGACTTTCCCAATACAAAAGTTCACCGGAGATGACTTTTCTTATACAAAAGTTCACCGGAGATGACTTTCCCAATACAAAAGTTCACCGGGCATGACTTTCCCAATACAAAAGTTCACCGGAGATGACTTTTCCCATACAAAAGTTCACCGGAGATGACTTTTCCCATACAAAAGTTCACCGGAGATGACTTTCCCATACAAAAGTTCACCGGAGATGACTTTTCCCATACAAAAGTTCACCGGAGATGACTTTCCCAATACAAAAGTTCACCGGGCATGGCTATCCCAATACAAAAGTTCACCAGAGATGACTTTTCCCATACAAAAGTTCACCGGAGATGACTTTCCCAATACAAAAGTTCACCGGGCATGACTTTCCCAATACAAAAGTTCACCGGGCATGACTTTCCCAATACAAAAGTTCACCGGAGATGACTTTTCCCATACAGAAGTTCACCGGAGATGACTTTCCCAATACAAAAGTTCACCGGGCATGACTTTCCCAAAACAAAAGTTCACCGGGCATGACTTTCCCAATATAAAAGTTCACCGGGCATGACTTTCCCAATACAAAAGTTCACCGGAGATGACTTTCCCAATACAAAAGTTCACCGGAGATGACTTTCCCAATACAAAAGTTCACCGGAGATGACTTTTCCCATACAAAAGTTCACCGGAGATGACTTTCCCATACAAAAGTTCACCGGAGATGACTTTTCCCATACAAAAGTTCACCGGAGATGACTTTCCCAATACAAAAGTTCACCGGGCATGACTATCCCAATACAAAAGTTCACCGGAGATGACTTTCCCAATATAAAAGTTCACCGGAGATGACTTTCCCAATACAAAAGTTCACCGGGCATGATTTTCCCAATATAAAAGTTCACCGGAGATGACTTTCCCAATACAAAAGTTCACCGGGCATGATTTTCCCAATACAAAAGTTCACCGGAGATGACTTTTCCCATACAAAAGTTCACCGGAGATGACTTTCCCAATACAAAAGTTCACCGGAGATGACTTTCCCAATACAAAAGTTCACCGGGCATGACTTTCCCAATACAAAAGTTCACCGGAGATGACTTTTCCCATACAAAAGTTCACCGGAGATGACTTTCCCAATACAAAAGTTCACCGGGCATGACTTTCCCAATACAAAAGTTCACCAGAGATGACTTTTCCCATACAAAAGTTCACCGGAGATGACTTTCCCAATACAAAAGTTCACCGGGCATGACTTTCCCAATACAAAAGTTCACCGGAGATGACTTTCCCAATACAAAAGTTCACCGGAGATGACTTTTCCAATACAAAAGTTCACCGGAGATGACTTTTCCCATACAAAAGTTCACCGGAGATGACTTTTCCCATACAAAAGTTCACCGGAGATGACTTTCCCAATACAAAAGTTCACCGGAGATGACTTTCCCAATACAAAAGTTCACCGGGCATGACTTTCCCAATACAAAAGTTCACCGGGCATGATTTTCCCAATACAAAAGTTCACCGGGCATGACTTTCCCAATACAAAAGTTCACCGGAGATGACTTTCCCAATACAAAAGTTCACCGGGCATGACTTTCCCAATACAAAAGTTCACCGGAGATGACTTTTCCCATACAAAAGTTCACCGGAGATGACTTTCCCAATACAAAAGTTCACCGGAGATGACTTTCCCAATACAAAAGTTCACCGGGCATGACTTTCCCAATACAAAAGTTCACCGGAGATGACTTTCCCAATACAAAAGTTCACCGGAGATGACTTTCCCAATACAAAAGTTCACCGGAGATGACTTTTCTTATACAAAAGTTCACCGGAGATGACTTTCCCAATACAAAAGTTCACCGGGCATGACTTTCCCAATACAAAAGTTCACCGGAGATGACTTTTCCCATACAAAAGTTCACCGGAGATGACTTTTCCCATACAAAAGTTCACCGGAGATGACTTTCCCATACAAAAGTTCACCGGAGATGACTTTTCCCATACAAAAGTTCACCGGAGATGACTTTCCCAATACAAAAGTTCACCGGGCATGACTATCCCAATACAAAAGTTCACCGGAGATGACTTTCCCAATATAAAAGTTCACCGGAGATGACTTTCCCAATACAAAAGTTCACCGGGCATGACTTTCCCAATACAAAAGTTCACCGGAGATGACTTTTCCCATACAAAAGTTCACCGGAGATGACTTTCCCAATACAAAAGTTCTCCGGAGATGACTTTCCCAATACAAAAGTTCACCGGGCATGACTTTCCCAATACAAAAGTTCACCGGAGATGACTTTTCCCATACAAAAGTTCACCGGAGATGACTTTCCCAATACAAAAGTTCACCGGGCATGACTTTCCCAATACAAAAGTTCACCAGAGATGACTTTTCCCATACAAAAGTTCACCGGAGATGACTTTCCCAATACAAAAGTTCACCGGGCATGACTTTCCCAATACAAAAGTTCACCGGGCATGACTTTCCCAATACAAAAGTTCAACGGAGATGACTTTTCCCATACAAAAGTTCACCGGAGATGACTTTCCCAATACAAAAGTTCACCGGAGATGACTTTTCCCATACAAAAGTTCACCGGAGATGACTTTCCCAATACAAAAGTTCACCGGAGATGACTTTTCCAATACAAAAGTTCACCGGAGATGACTTTTCCCATACAAAAGTTCACCGGAGATGACTTTTCCCATACAAAAGTTCACCGGAGATGACTTTCCCAATACAAAAGTTCACCGGAGATGACTTTCCCAATACAAAAGTTCACCGGGCATGACTTTCCCAATACAAAAGTTCACCGGGCATGACTTTCCCAATACAAAAGTTCACCGGGCATGACTTTCCCAATACAAAAGTTCACCGGGCATGACTTTCCCAATACAAAAGTTCACCGGAGATGACTTTTCCCATACAAAAGTTCACCGGAGATGACTTTCCCAATACAAAAGTTCACCGGAGATGACTTTCCCAATACAAAAGTTCACCGGGCATGACTTTCCCAATACAAAAGTTCACCGGAGATGACTTTCCCAATACAAAAGTTCACCGGAGATGACTTTCCCAATACAAAAGTTCACCGGGCATGACTTTCCCAATACAAAAGTTCACCGGAGATGACTTTTCCCATACAAAAGTTCACCGGAGATGACTTTCCCAATACAAAAGTTCACCGGAGATGACTTTCCCAATATAAAAGTTCACCGGGCATGACTTTCCCAATACAAAAGTTCACCGGAGATGACTTTCCCAATACAAAAGTTCACCGGAGATGACTTTCCCAATACAAAAGTTCACCGGAGATGACTTTTCCCATATAAAAGTTCACCGGAGATGACTTTTCCCATACAAAAGTTCACCGGAGATGACTTTTCCCATACAAAAGTTCACCGGGCATGACTTTCCCAATACAAAAGTTCACCGGGCATGACTTTCCCAATACAAAAGTTCACCGGAGATGACTTTCCCAATACAAAAGTTCACCGGAGATGACTTTCCCAATATAAAAGTTCACCGGGCATGACTTTCCCAATACAAAAGTTCACCGGGCACGAATTTCCCAATACAAAAGTTCACCGGAGATGACTTTCCCAATACAAAAGTTCACCGGGCATGACTTTCCCAATACAAAAGTTCACCGGAGATGACTTTCCCAATACAAAAGTTCACCGGAGATGACTTTTCCCATACAAAAGTTCACCGGAGATGACTTTCCCAATACAAAAGTTCACCGGAGATGACTTTTCCCATACAAAAGTTCACCGGAGATGACTTTCCCAATACAAAAGTTCACCGGGCATGACTTTCCCAAAACAAAAGTTCACCGGGCATGACTTTCCCAATATAAAAGTTCACCGGGCATGACTTTCCCAATACAAAAGTTCACCGGAGATGACTTTCCCAATACAAAAGTTCACCGGGCATGACTTTCCCAATACAAAAGTTCAGCGGAGATGACTTTCCCAATACAAAAGTTCACCGGAGATGACTTTTCCCATACAAAAGTTCACCGGAGATGACTTTCCCAATACAAAAGTTCACCGGAGATGACTTTTCCCATACAAAAGTTCACCGGAGATGACTTTCCCAATACAAAAGTTCACCGGGCATGACTTTCCCAAAACAAAAGTTCACCGGGCATGACTTTCCCAATATAAAAGTTCACCGGGCATGACTTTCCCAATACAAAAGTTCACCGGAGATGACTTTCCCAATACAAAAGTTCACCGGAGATGACTTTCCCAATACAAAAGTTCACCGGAGATGACTTTTCTTATACAAAAGTTCACCGGAGATGACTTTCCCAATACAAAAGTTCACCGGGCATGACTTTCCCAATACAAAAGTTCACCGGAGATGACTTTTCCCATACAAAAGTTCACCGGAGATGACTTTTCCCATACAAAAGTTCACCGGAGATGACTTTCCCATACAAAAGTTCACCGGAGATGACTTTTCCCATACAAAAGTTCACCGGAGATGACTTTCCCAATACAAAAGTTCACCGGGCATGAATATCCCAATACAAAAGTTCACCGGAGATGACTTTCCCAATATAAAAGTTCACCGGAGATGACTTTCCCAATACAAAAGTTCACCGGGCATGACTTTCCCAATACAAAAGTTCACCGGAGATGACTTTTCCCATACAAAAGTTCACCGGAGATGACTTTCCCAATACAAAAGTTCACCGGAGATGACTTTCCCAATACAAAAGTTCACCGGGCATGACTTTCCCAATACAAAAGTTCACCGGAGATGACTTTTCCCATACAAAAGTTCACCGGAGATGACTTTCCCAATACAAAAGTTCACCGGGCATGACTTTCCCAATACAAAAGTTCACCAGAGATGACTTTTCCCATACAAAAGTTCACCGGAGATGACTTTCCCAATACAAAAGTTCACCGGGCATGACTTTCCCAATACAAAAGTTCACCGGGCATGACTTTCCCAATACAAAAGTTCACCGGAGATGACTTTTCCCATACAAAATTCACCGGAGATGACTTTCCCAATACAAAAGTTCACCGGAGATGACTTTTCCCATACAAAAGTTCACCGGAGATGACTTTCCCAATACAAAAGTTCACCGGAGATGACTTTTCCAATACAAAAGTTCACCGGAGATGACTTTTCCCATACAAAAGTTCACCGGAGATGACTTTTCCCATACAAAAGTTCACCGGAGATGACTTTCCCAATACAAAAGTTCACCGGAGATGGCTTTCCCAATACAAAAGTTCACCGGGCATGACTTTCCCAATACAAAAGTTCACCGGGCATGACTTTCCCAATACAAAAGTTCACCGGGCATGACTTTCCCAATACAAAAGTTCACCGGGCATGACTTTCCCAATACAAAAGTTCACCGGAGATGACTTTTCCCATACAAAAGTTCACCGGAGATGACTTTCCCAATACAAAAGTTCACCGGAGATGACTTTCCCAATACAAAAGTTCACCGGGCATGACTTTCCCAATACAAAAGTTCACCGGAGATGACTTTCCCAATACAAAAGTTCACCGGAGATGACTTTCCCAATACAAAAGTTCACCGGGCATGACTTTCCCAATACAAAAGTTCACCGGAGATGACTTTTCCCATACAAAAGTTCACCGGAGATGACTTTCCCAATACAAAAGTTCACCGGAGATGACTTTCCCAATATAAAAGTTCACCGGGCATGACTTTCCCAATACAAAAGTTCACCGGAGATGACTTTCCCAATACAAAAGTTCACCGGAGATGACTTTCCCAATACAAAAGTTCACCGGAGATGACTTTTCCCATACAAAAGTTCACCGGAGATGACTTTTCCCATACAAAAGTTCACCGGAGATGACTTTTCCCATACAAAAGTTCACCGGGCATGACTTTCCCAATACAAAAGTTCAGCGGAGATGACTTTCCCAATACAAAAGTTCACCGGAGATGACTTTTCCCATACAAAAGTTCACCGGAGATGACTTTCCCAATACAAAAGTTCACCGGAGATGACTTTTCCCATACAAAAGTTCACCGGAGATGACTTTCCCAATACAAAAGTTCACCGGGCATGACTTTCCCAAAACAAAAGTTCACCGGGCATGACTTTCCCAATATAAAAGTTCACCGGGCATGACTTTCCCAATACAAAAGTTCACCGGAGATGACTTTCCCAATACAAAAGTTCACCGGAGATGACTTTCCCAATACAAAAGTTCACCGGAGATGACTTTTCTTATACAAAAGTTCACCGGAGATGACTTTCCCAATACAAAAGTTCACCGGGCATGACTTTCCCAATACAAAAGTTCACCGGAGATGACTTTTCCCATACAAAAGTTCACCGGAGATGACTTTTCCCATACAAAAGTTCACCGGAGATGACTTTCCCATACAAAAGTTCACCGGAGATGACTTTTCCCATACAAAAGTTCACCGGAGATGACTTTCCCAATACAAAAGTTCACCGGGCATGACTATCCCAATACAAAAGTTCACCGGAGATGACTTTCCCAATATAAAAGTTCACCGGAGATGACTTTCCCAATACAAAAGTTCACCGGGCATGACTTTCCCAATACAAAAGTTCACCGGAGATGACTTTTCCCATACAAAAGTTCACCGGAGATGACTTTCCCAATACAAAAGTTCACCGGAGATGACTTTCCCAATACAAAAGTTCACCGGGCATGACTTTCCCAATACAAAAGTTCACCGGAGATGACTTTTCCCATACAAAAGTTCACCGGAGATGACTTTCCCAATACAAAAGTTCACCGGGCATGACTTTCCCAATACAAAAGTTCACCAGAGATGACTTTTCCCATACAAAAGTTCACCGGAGATGACTTTCCCAATACAAAAGTTCACCGGGCATGACTTTCCCAATACAAAAGTTCACCGGGCATGACTTTCCCAATACAAAAGTTCACCGGAGATGACTTTTCCCATACAAAAGTTCACCGGAGATGACTTTCCCAATACAAAAGTTCACCGGAGATGACTTTTCCCATACAAAAGTTCACCGGAGATGACTTTCCCAATACAAAAGTTCACCGGAGATGACTTTTCCAATACAAAAGTTCACCGGAGATGACTTTTCCCATACAAAAGTTCACCGGGATGACTTTTCCCATACAAAAGTTCACCGGAGATGACTTTCCCAATACAAAAGTTCACCGGAGATGACTTTCCCAATACAAAAGTTCACCGGGCATGACTTTCCCAATACAAAAGTTCACCGGGCATGACTTTCCCAATACAAAAGTTCACCGGGCATGACTTTCCCAATACAAAAGTTCACCGGGCATGACTTTCCCAATACAAAAGTTCACCGGAGATGACTTTTCCCATACAAAAGTTCACCGGAGATGACTTTCCCAATACAAAAGTTCACCGGAGATGACTTTCCCAATACAAAAGTTCACCGGGCATGACTTTCCCAATACAAAAGTTCACCGGAGATGACTTTCCCAATACAAAAGTTCACCGGAGATGACTTTCCCAATACAAAAGTTCACCGGGCATGACTTTCCCAATACAAAAGTTCACCGGAGATGACTTTTCCCATACAAAAGTTCACCGGAGATGACTTTCCCAATACAAAAGTTCACCGGAGATGACTTTCCCAATATAAAAGTTCACCGGGCATGACTTTCCCAATACAAAAGTTCACCGGAGATGACTTTCCCAATACAAAAGTTCACCGGAGATGACTTTCCCAATACAAAAGTTCACCGGAGATGACTTTTCCCATACAAAAGTTCACCGGAGATGACTTTTCCCATACAAAAGTTCACCGGAGATGACTTTTCCCATACAAAAGTTCACCGGGCATGACTTTCCCAATACAAAAGTTCACCGGGCATGACTTTCCCAATACAAAAGTTCACCGGAGATGACTTTCCCAATACAAAAGTTCACCGGAGATGACTTTCCCAATATAAAAGTTCACCGGGCATGACTTTCCCAATACAAAAGTTCACCGGGCACGACTTTCCCAATACAAAAGTTCACCGGAGATGACTTTCCCAATACAAAAGTTCACCGGGCATGACTTTCCCAATACAAAAGTTCACCGGAGATGACTTTCCCAATACAAAAGTTCACCGGAGATGACTTTTCCCATACAAAAGTTCACCGGAGATGACTTTCCCAATACAAAAGTTCACCGGAGATGACTTTTCCCATACAAAAGTTCACCGGAGATGACTTTCCCAATACAAAAGTTCACCGGGCATGACTTTCCCAAAACAAAAGTTCACCGGGCATGACTTTCCCAATATAAAAGTTCACCGGGCATGACTGTCCCAATACAAAAGTTCACCGGAGATGACTTTCCCAATACAAAAGTTCACCGGAGATGACTTTCCCAATACAAAAGTTCACCGGAGATGACTTTTCCCATACAAAAGTTCACCGGAGATGACTTTCCCAATACAAAAGTTCACCGGAGATGACTTTTCCCATACAAAAGTTCACCGGAGATGACTTTCCCAATACAAAAGTTCACCGGAGATGACTTTCCCAATACAAAAGTTCACCGGGCATGACTTTCCCAATACAAAAGTTCACCGGAGATGACTTTTCCCATACAAAAGTTCACCGGAGATGACTTTCCCAATACAAAAGTTCACCGGAGATGACTTTTCCCATACAAAAGTTCACCGGAGATGACTTTCCCAATACAAAAGTTCACCGGAGATGACTTTTCCAATACAAAAGTTCACCGGAGATGACTTTTCCCATACAAAAGTTCACCGGAGATGACTTTTCCCATACAAAAGTTCACCGGAGATGACTTTCCCAATACAAAAGTTCACCGGAGATGACTTTCCCAATACAAAAGTTCACCGGGCATGACTTTCCCAATACAAAAGTTCACCGGGCATGACTTTCCCAATACAAAAGTTCACCGGGCATGACTTTCCCAATACAAAAGTTCACCGGGCATGACTTTCCCAATACAAAAGTTCACCGGAGATGACTTTTCCCATACAAAAGTTCACCGGAGATGACTTTCCCAATACAAAAGTTCACCGGAGATGACTTTCCCAATACAAAAGTTCACCGGGCATGACTTTCCCAATACAAAAGTTCACCGGAGATGACTTTCCCAATACAAAAGTTCACCGGGCATGACTTTCCCAATACAAAAGTTCACCGGGCATGACTTTCCCAATACAAAAGTTCACCGGAGATGACTTTTCCCATACAAAAGTTCACCGGAGATGACTTTCCCAATACAAAAGTTCACCGGAGATGACTTTCCCAATATAAAAGTTCACCGGGCATGACTTTCCCAATACAAAAGTTCACCGGAGATGACTTTCCCAATACAAAAGTTCACCGGAGATGACTTTCCCAATACAAAAGTTCACCGGAGATGACTTTTCCCATACAAAAGTTCACCGGAGATGACTTTTCCCATACAAAAGTTCACCGGAGATGACTTTTCCCATACAAAAGTTCACCGGGCATGACTTTCCCAATACAAAAGTTCACCGGGCATGACTTTCCCAATACAAAAGTTCACCGGAGATGACTTTCCCAATACAAAAGTTCACCGGAGATGACTTTTCCCATACAAAAGTTCACCGGAGATGACTTTCCCAATACAAAAGTTCACCGGAGATGACTTTTCCCATACAAAAGTTCACCGGAGATGACTTTCCCAATACAAAAGTTCACCGGAGACGACTTTCCCAATACAAAAGTTCACCGGGCATGACTTTCCCAATACAAAAGTTCACCGGAGATGACTTTTCCCATACAAAAGTTCACCGGAGATGACTTTCCCAATACAAAAGTTCACCGGGCATGACTTTCCCAATACAAAAGTTCACCGGAGATGACTTTTCCCATACAAAAGTTCACCGGAGATGACTTTTCCCATACAAAAGTTCACCGGAGATGACTTTCCCAATACAAAAGTTCACCGGAGATGACTTTTCCCATACAAAAGTTCACCGGAGATGACTTTCCCAATACAAAAGTTCACCGGGCATGACTTTCCCAATACAAAAGTTCACCGGGCATGACTTTCCCAATACAAAAGTTCACCGGAGATGACTTTTCCCATACAAAAGTTCACCGGAGATGACTTTCCCAATACAAAAGTTCACCGGAGATGACTTTTCCCATACAAAAGTTCACCGGAGATGACTTTCCCAATACAAAAGTTCACCGGAGATGACTTTTCCAATACAAAAGTTCACCGGAGATGACTTTTCCCATACAAAAGTTCACCGGAGATGACTTTTCCCATACAAAAGTTCACCGGAGATGACTTTCCCAATACAAAAGTTCACCGGAGATGACTTTCCCAATACAAAAGTTCACCGGGCATGACTTTCCCAATACAAAAGTTCACCGGGCATGACTTTCCCAATACAAAAGTTCACCGGGCATGACTTTCCCAATACAAAAGTTCACCGGGCATGACTTTCCCAATACAAAAGTTCACCGGAGATGACTTTTCCCATACAAAAGTTCACCGGAGATGACTTTTCCCATACAAAAGTTCACCGGAGATGACTTTCCCAATACAAAAGTTCACCGGAGATGACTTCCCAATACAAAAGTTCACCGGGCATGACTTTCCCAATACAAAAGTTCACCGGAGATGACTTTCCCAATACAAAAGTTCACCGGAGATGACTTTTCCAATACAAAAGTTCACCGGGCATGACTTTCCCAATACAAAAGTTCACCGGAGATGACTTTTCCCATACAAAAGTTCACCGGAGATGACTTTCCCAATACAAAAGTTCACCGGGCATGACTTTCCCAATACAAATTTCACCGGAGATGACTTTTCCCATACAAAAGTTCACCGGAGATGACTTTTCCCATACAAAAGTTCACCGGAGATGACTTTCCCAATACAAAAGTTCACCGGAGATGACTTTTCCCATTCAAAAGTTCACCGGAGATGACTTTCCCAATACAAAAGTTCACCGGGCATGACTTTCCCAATACAAAAGTTCACCGGGCATGACTTTCCCAATACAAAAGTTCACCGGAGATGACTTTTCTCATACAAAAGTTCACCGGAGATGACTTTCCCAATACAAAAGTTCACCGGAGATGACTTTTCCCATACAAAAGTTCACCGGAGATGACTTTCCCAATACAAAAGTTCACCGGAGATGACTTTTCCAATACAAAAGTTCACCGGAGATGACTTTTCCCATACAAAAGTTCACCGGAGATGACTTTTCCCATACAAAAGTTCACCGGAGATGACTTTCCCAATACAAAAGTTCACCGGAGATGACTTTCCCAATACAAAAGTTCACCGGGCATGACTTTCCCAATACAAAAGTTCACCGGAGATGACTTTCCCAATACAAAAGTTCACCGGGCATGACTTTCCCAATACAAAAGTTCACCGGAGATGACTTTCCCAATACAAAAGTTCACCGGAGATGACTTTCCCAATACAAAAGTTCACCGGAGATGACTTTCCCATACAAAAGTTCACCGGGCATGACTTTCCCAATACAAAAGTTCACCGGGCATGACTTTCCCAATACAAAAGTTCACCGGAGATGACTTTCCCAATACAAAAGTTCACCGGAGATGACTTTCCCAATACAAAAGTTCACCGGAGATGACTTTCCCATACAAAAGTTCACCGGGCATGACTTTCCCAATACAAAAGTTCACCGGAGATGACTTTCTTAACACAAAAGTTCACCGGAGATGACTTTTCCCATACAAAAGTTCACCGGAGATGACTTTCCCAACACAAAAGTTCACCGGAGATGACTTTCCCAATACAAAAGTTCACCGGAGATGACTTTCCCAATACAAAAGTTCACCGGAGATGACTTTTCCCATACAAAAGTTCACCGGAGATGACTTTTCCCATACAAAAGTTCACCGGAGATGACTTTTCCCATACAAAAGTTCACCGGAGATGACTTTCCCATACAAAAGTTCACCGGAGATGACTTTCCCAATACAAAAGTTCACCGGAGATGACTTTTCCCATACAAAAGTTCACCGGAGATGACTTTCCCATACAAAAGTTCACCGGAGATGACTTTCCCAATACAAAAGTTCACCGGAGATGACTTTCCCAATACAAAAGTTCACCGGAGATGACTTTTCCCATACAAAAGTTCACCGGAGATGACTTTTCCCATACAAAAGTTCACCGGAGATGACTTTTCCATACAAAAGTTCACCGGAGATGACTTTCCCAATACAAAAGTTCACCGGAGATGACTTTTCCCATACAAAAGTTCACCGGAGATGACTTTCCCAATACAAAAGTTCACCGGAGATGACTTTCCCAATATAAAAGTTCACCGGGCATGACTTTCCCAATACATAAGTTCACCGGGCATGACTTTCCCAATACAAAAGTTCACCGGAGATGACTTTCCCAATATAAAAGTTCACCGGGCATGACTTTCCCAATACAAAAGTTCAGCGGAGGTGACTTTCCCAATACAAAAGTTCACCGGAGATGACTTTCCCAATACAAAAGTTCACCGGAGATGACTTTCCCAATACAAAAGTTCACCGGAGATGACTTTTCCCATACAAAAGTTCACCGGAGATGACTTTTCCCATACAAAAGTTCACCGGAGATGACTTTTCCCATACAAAAGTTCACCGGAGATGACTTTCCCAATACAAAAGTTTACCGGAGATGACTTTTCCCATACAAAAGTTCACCGGAGATGACTTTCCCAATACAAAAGTTCACCGGAGATGACTTTCCCAATACAAAAGTTCACCGGGCATGACTTTCCCAATACAAAAGTTCACCGGAGATGACTTTTCCCATACAAAAGTTCACCGGAGATGACTTTCCCAATACAAAAGTTCACCGGGCATGACTTTCCCAATACAAATTTCACCGGAGATGACTTTTCCCATACAAAAGTTCACCGGAGATGACTTTTCCCATACAAAAGTTCACCGGAGATGACTTTCCCAATACAAAAGTTCACCGGAGATGACTTTTCCCATTCAAAAGTTCACCGGAGATGACTTTCCCAATACAAAAGTTCACCGGGCATGACTTTCCCAATACAAAAGTTCACCGGGCATGACTTTCCCAATACAAAAGTTCACCGGAGATGACTTTTCCCATACAAAAGTTCACCGGAGATGACTTTCCCAATACAAAAGTTCACCGGAGATGACTTTCCCAATACAAAAGTTCACCGGAGATGACTTTCCCAATACAAAAGTTCACCGGGCATGACTTTCCCAATACAAAAGTTCACCGGAGATGACTTTCCCAATACAAAAGTTCACCGGGCATGACTTTCCCAATACAAAAGTTCACCGGAGATGACTTTCCCAATACAAAAGTTCACCGGAGATGACTTTCCCAATACAAAAGTTCACCGGAGATGACTTTTCCCATACAAAAGTTCACCGGGCATGACTTTCCCAATACAAAAGTTCACCGGGCATGACTTTCCCAATACAAAAGTTCACCGGAGATGACTTTCCCAATACAAAAGTTCACCGGAGATGACTTTCCCAATACAAAAGTTCACCGGAGATGACTTTCCCATACAAAAGTTCACCGGGCATGACTTTCCCAATACAAAAGTTCACCGGAGATGACTTTCTTAACACAAAAGTTCACCGGAGATGACTTTTCCCATACAAAAGTTCACCGGAGATGACTTTCCCAACACAAAAGTTCACCGGAGATGACTTTCCCAATACAAAAGTTCACCGGAGATGACTTTCCCAATACAAAAGTTCACCGGAGATGACTTTTCCCATACAAAAGTTCACCGGAGATGACTTTTCCCATACAAAAGTTCACCGGAGATGACTTTTCCCATACAAAAGTTCACCGGAGATGACTTTCCCATACAAAAGTTCACCGGAGATGACTTTCCCAATACAAAAGTTCACCGGAGATGACTTTTCCCACACAAAAGTTCACCGGAGATGACTTTCCCATACAAAAGTTCACCGGAGATGACTTTCCCAATACAAAAGTTCACCGGAGATGACTTTCCCAATACAAAAGTTCACCGGAGATGACTTTTCCCATACAAAAGTTCACCGGAGATGACTTTTCCCATACAAAAGTTCACCGGAGATGACTTTCCCATACAAAAGTTCACCGGAGATGACTTTCCCAATACAAAAGTTCACCGGAGATGACTTTTCCCATACAAAAGTTCACCGGAGATGACTTTCCCAATACAAAAGTTCACCGGAGATGACTTTCCCAATACAAAAGTTCACCGGGCATGACTTTCCCAATACAAAAGTTCACCGGAGATGACTTTCCCAATACAAAAGTTCACCGGGCATGACTTTCCCAATACAAAAGTTCACCGGAGATGACTTTCCCAATACAAAAGTTCACCGGAGATGACTTTCACAATACAAAAGTTCACCGGAGATGACTTTTCCCATACAAAAGTTCACCGGGCATGACTTTCCCAATACAAAAGTTCACCGGGCATGACTTTCCCAATACAAAAGTTCACCGGAGATGACTTTCCCAATACAAAAGTTCACCGGAGATGACTTTCCCAATACAAAAGTTCACCGGAGATGACTTTCCCATACAAAAGTTCACCGGGCATGACTTTCCCAATACAAAAGTTCACCGGAGATGACTTTCTTAACACAAAAGTTCACCGGAGATGACTTTTCCCATACAAAAGTTCACCGGAGATGACTTTCCCAACACAAAAGTTCACCGGAGATGACTTTCCCAATACAAAAGTTCACCGGAGATGACTTTCCCAATACAAAAGTTCACCGGAGATGACTTTTCCCATACAAAAGTTCACCGGAGATGACTTTTCCCATACAAAAGTTCACCGGAGATGACTTTTCCCATACAAAAGTTCACCGGAGATGACTTTCCCATACAAAAGTTCACCGGAGATGACTTTCCCAATACAAAAGTTCACCGGAGATGACTTTTCCCATACAAAAGTTCACCGGAGATGACTTTCCCATACAAAAGTTCACCGGAGATGACTTTCCCAATACAAAAGTTCACCGGAGATGACTTTCCCAATACAAAAGTTCACCGGAGATGACTTTTCCCATACAAAAGTTCACCGGAGATGACTTTTCCCATACAAAAGTTCACCGGAGATGACTTTCCCATACAAAAGTTCACCGGAGATGACTTTCCCAATACAAAAGTTCACCGGAGATGACTTTTCCCATACAAAAGTTCACCGGAGATGACTTTCCCAATACAAAAGTTCACCGGAGATGACTTTCCCAATATAAAAGTTCACCGGGCATGACTTTCCCAATACATAAGTTCACCGGGCATGACTTTCCCAATACAAAAGTTCACCGGAGATGACTTTCCCAATATAAAAGTTCACCGGGCATGACTTTCCCAATACAAAAGTTCAGCGGAGGTGACTTTCCCAATACAAAAGTTCACCGGAGATGACTTTCCCAATACAAAAGTTCACCGGAGATGACTTTCCCAATACAAAAGTTCACCGGAGATGACTTTTCCCATACAAAAGTTCACCGGAGATGACTTTTCCCATACAAAAGTTCACCGGAGATGACTTTTCCCATACAAAAGTTCACCGGAGATGACTTTCCCAATACAAAAGTTTACCGGAGATGACTTTTCCCATACAAAAGTTCACCGGAGATGACTTTCCCAATACAAAAGTTCACCGGAGATGACTTTCCCAATACAAAAGTTCACCGGAGATGACTTTTCCCATACAAAAGTTCACCGGAGATGACTTTCCCAATACAAAAGTTCACCGGAGATGACTTTTCCCATACAAAAGTTCACCGGAGATGACTTTTCCCATACAAAAGTTCACCGGAGATGACTTTCCCAATACAAAAGTTCACCGGAGATGACTTTTCCCATACAAAAGTTCACCGGAGATGACTTTCCCAATACAAAAGTTCACCGGAGATGACTTTCCCAATACAAAAGTTCACCGGAGATGACTTTTCCCATACAAAAGTTCACCGGAGATGACTTTCCCAATACAAAAGTTCACCGGAGATGACTTTCCCAATACAAAAGTTCACCGGAGATGACTTTCCCAATACAAAAGTTCACCGGAGATGACTTTTCCCATACAAAAGTTCACCGGAGATGACTTTCCCAATACAAAAGTTCACCGGAGATGACTTTCCCAATACAAAAGTTCACCGGAGATGACTTTCCCAATACAAAAGTTCACCGGAGATGACTTTTCCCAATACAAAAGTTCACCGGAGATGACTTTCCCAATACAAAAGTTCACCGGAGATGACTTTCCCAATATAAAAGTTCACCGGGCATGACTTTCCCAATACAAAAGTTCACCGGAGATGACTTTCCCAATACAAAAGTTCACCGGAGATGACTTTCCCAATACAAAAGTTCACCGGAGATGACTTTTCCCATACAAAAGTTCACCGGAGATGACTTTTCCCATACAAAAGTTCACCGGAGATGACTTTTCCCATACAAAAGTTCACCGGGCATGACTTTCCCAATACAAAAGTTCACCGGGCATGACTTTCCCAATACAAAAGTTCACCGGGCATGACTTTCCCAATACAAAAGTTCACCGGAGATGACTTTCCCAATACAAAAGTTCACCGGAGATGACTTTCCCAATACAAAAGTTCACCGGAGATGACTTTCCCAATACAAAAGTTCACCGGAGATGACTTTTCCCATACAAAAGTTCACCGGGCATGACTTTCCCAATACAAAAGTTCACCGGGCATGACTTTCCCAATACAAAAGTTCACCGGAGATGACTTTCCCAATACAAAAGTTCACCGGAGATGACTTTCCCAATATAAAAGTTCACCGGGCATGACTTTCCCAATACAAAAGTTCACCGGGCACGACTTTCCCAATACAAAAGTTCACCGGAGATGACTTTCCCAATACAAAAGTTCACCGGGCATGACTTTCCCAATACAAAAGTTCACCGGAGATGACTTTCCCAATACAAAAGTTCACCGGAGATGACTTTTCCCATACAAAAGTTCACCGGAGATGACTTTCCCAATACAAAAGATCACCGGAGATGACTTTTCCCATACAAAAGTTCACCGGAGATGACTTTCCCAATACAAAAGTTCACCGGGCATGACTTTCCCAAAACAAAAGTTCACCGGGCATGACTTTCCCAATATAAAAGTTCACCGGAGATGACTTTTCCCATACAAAAGTTCACCGGAGATGACTTTTCCCATACAAAAGTTCACCGGAGATGACTTTCCCAATACAAAAGTTCACCGGAGATGACTTTCCCAATACAAAAGTTCACCGGGCATGACTTTCCCAATACAAAAGTTCACCGGGCATGACTTTCCCAATACAAAAGTTCACCGGGCATGACTTTCCCAATACAAAAGTTCACCGGGCATGACTTTCCCAATACAAAAGTTCACCGGAGATGACTTTCCCAATACAAAAGTTCACCGGAGATGACTTTCCCAATACAAAAGTTCACCGGAGATGACTTTCCCAATACAAAAGTTCACCGGAGATGACTTTTCCCATACAAAAGTTCACCGGAGATGACTTTTCCCATACAAAAGTTCACCGGAGATGACTTTTCCCATACAAAAGTTCACCGGAGATGACTTTCCCAATACAAAAGTTCACCGGGCACGACTTTCCCAATACAAAAGTTCACCGGAGATGACTTTCCCAATATAAAAGTTCACCGGGCATGACTTTCCCAATACAAAAGTTCACCGGGCACGACTTTCCCAATACAAAAGTTCACCGGGCATGACTTTCCCAATACAAAAGTTCACCGGAGATGACTTTTCCAATACAAAAGTTCACCGGAGATGACTTTCCCAATACAAAAGTTCACCGGAGATGACTTTTCCCATACAAAAGTTCACCGGAGATGACTCTTCCCATACAAAAGTTCACCGGAGATGACTTTCCCAATACAAAAGTTCACCGGAGATGACTTTCCCAATACAAAAGTTCACCGGAGATGACTTTTCCCATACAAAAGTTCACCGGAGATGACTTTCCCAATACAAAAGTTCACCGGGCATGACTTTCCCAAAACAAAAGTTCACCGGAGATGACTTTCCCAATACAAAAGTTCACCGGAGATGACTTTCCCAATACAAAAGTTCACCGGAGATGTCTTTTCCCATACAAAAGTTCACCGGAGATGACTTTCCCAATACAAAAGTTCACCGGAGATGACTTTTCCCATACAAAAGTTCACCGGAGATGACTTTCCCAATACAAAAGTTCACCGGAGATGACTTTTCCCATACAAAAGTTCACCGGAGATGACTTTCCCAATACAAAAGTTCACCGGGCATGACTTTCCTAATACAAAAGTTCACCGGAGATGACTTTTCCCATACAAAAGTTCACCGGAGATGACTTTCCCAATACAAAAGTTCACCGGAGATGACTTTCCCAATACAAAAGTTCACCGGAGATGACTTTCCCAATACAAAAGTTCACCGGAGATGACTTTTCCCATACAAAAGTTCACCGGAGATGACTTTTCCCCATACAAAAGTTCACCGGAGATGACTTTCCCAATACAAAAGTTCACCGGAGATGACTTTTCCCATACAAAAGTTCACCGGAGATGACTTTCCCAATACAAAAGTTCACCGGAGATGACTTTTCCCATACAAAAGTTCACCGGAGATGACTTTCCCAATACAAAAGTTCACCGGGCATGACTTTCCCAATACAAAAGTTCACCGGAGATGACTTTTCCCATACAAAAGTTCACCGGAGATGACTTTCCCAATACAAAAGTTCACCGGAGATGACTTTCCAATACAAAAGTTCACCGGAGATGACTTTCCCAATACATAAGTTCACCGGAGAAGACTTTCCCAATACAAAAGTTCACCGGGCACGACTTTCCCAATACAAAAGTTCACCGGAGATGACTTTCCCAATATAAAAGTTCACCGGGCATGACTTTCCCAATACAAAAGTTCACCGGGCACGACTTTCCCAATACAAAAGTTCACCGGGCATGACTTTCCCAATACAAAAGTTCACCGGAGATGACTTTTCCCATACAAAAGTTCACGGGAGATGACTTTTCCCATACAAAAGTTCACCGGAGATGACTTTCCCAATACAAAAGTTCACCGGAGATGACTTTTCCCAATACAAAAGTTCACCGGAGATGACTTTTCCCATACAAAAGTTCACCGGAGATGACTTTTCCCATACAAGAGTTCACCGGAGATGACTTTCCCAATACAAAAGTTCACCGGGCATGACTTTCCCAATACAAAAGTTCACCGGAGATGACTTTTCCCATACAAAAGTTCACCGGAGATGACTTTCCCAATACAAAAGTTCACCGGAGATGACTTTTCCCATACAAAAGTTCACCGGAGATGACTTTTCCCATACAAAAGTTCACCGGAGATGACTTTTCCCATACAAAAGTTCACCGGAGATGACTTTCCCAATACAAAAGTTCACCGGAGATGACTTTTCCCATACAAAAGTTCACCGGAGATGACTTTCCCAATACAAAAGTTCACCGGCATGACTTTCCCAATACAAAAGATCACCGGAGATGACTTTTCCCATCTAAAAGTTCACCGGAGATGACTTTCCCAATACAAAAGTTCACCGGAGATGACTTTTCCCATACAAAAGTTCACCGGAGATGACTTTCCCAATACAAAAGTTCACCGGAGATGACTTTTCCCATACAAAAGTTCACCGGGCATTACTTTCCCAATACAAAAGTTCACCGGAGATGACTTTCCCAATACAAAAGTTCACCGGAGATGACTTTTCCCATACAAAAGTTCACCGAAGATGACTTTCCCAATACAAAAGTTCACCGGGCATGACTTTCCCAATACAAAAGTTCACCGGAGATGACTTTCCCAATACAAAAGTTCACCGGGCATGACTTTCCCAATACAAAAGTTCACCGGGCAGGACTTTCCCAATACAAAAGTTCACCGGAGATGACTTTTCCCATACAAAAGTTCACCGGAGATGACTTTCCCAATACAAAAGTTCACCGGAGATGACTTTTCCCATACAAAAGTTCACCGGAGATGACTTTTCCCATACAAAAGTTCACCGGAGATGACTTTCCCAATACAAAAGTTCACCGGAGATGACTTTCCCAATAAAAAAGTTCACCGGAGATGACTTTTCCCATACAAAAGTTCACCGGAGATGACTTTCCCAATACAAAAGTTCACCGGAGATGACTTTTCCCATACAAAAGTTCACCGGAGATGACTTTTCCCATACAAAAGTTCACCGGAGATGACTTTTCCCATACAAAAGTTCACCGGGCATGACTTTCCCAATACAAAAGTTCACCGGGCATGACTTTCCCAATACAAAAGTTCACCGGAGATGACTTTCCCAATACAAAAGTTCACCGGAGATGACTTTCCCAATATAAAAGTTCACCGGGCATGACTTTCCCAATACAAAAGTTCACCGGGCACGACTTTCCCAATACAAAAGTTCACCGGAGATGACTTTCCCAATATAAAAGTTCACCGGAGATGACTTTCCCAATACAAAAGTTCACCGGAGATGACTTTCCCAATACAAAAGTTCACCGGAGATGACTTTTCCCATACAAAAGTTCACCGGAGATGACTTTTCCCATACAAAAGTTCACCGGAGATGACTTTCCCATACAAAAGTTCACCGGAGATGACTTTCCCAATACAAAAGTTCACCGGAGATGACTTTACCTATACAAAAGTTCACCGGAGATGACTTTCCCAATACAAAAGTTCACCGGAGATGACTTTCCCAATATAAAAGTTCACCGGGTATGACTTTCCCAATACAAAAGTTCACCGGGCATGACTTTCCCAATACAAAAGTTCACCGGAGATGACTTTTCCCATACAAAAGTTCACCGGAGATGACTTTTCCCATACACAAGTTCACCGGAGATGACTTTTCCCATACAAAAGTTCACCGGAGATGATTTTCCCAATACAAAAGTTCACCGGAGATGACTTTTCCCATACAAAAGTTCACCGGAGATGACTTTTCCCATACAAAAGTTCACCGGAGATGACTTTCCCAATACAAAAGTTCACCGGGCATGACTTTCCCAATACAAAAGTTCACCGGAGATGACTTTTCCCATACAAAAGTTCACCGGAGATGACTTTCCCAATACAAAAGTTCACCGGAGATGACTTTTCCCATACAAAAGTTCACCGGAGATGACTTTTCCCATACAAAAGTTCAGCGGAGATGACTTTTCCCATACAAAAGTTCACCGGGTATGACTTTCCCAATACAAAAGTTCACCGGGCATGACTTTCCCAATACAAAAGTTCACCGGAGATGACTTTCCCAATACAAAAGTTCACCGGAGATGACTTTCCCAATATAAAAGTTCACCGGGCATGACTTTCCCAATACAAAAGTTCACCGGGCACGACTTTCCCAATACAAAAGTTCACCGGAGATGACTTTCCCAATACAAAAGTTCACCGGGCATGACTTTCCCAATATAAAAGTTCACCGGGCATGACTTTCCCAATACAAAAGTTCACCGGAGATGACTTTCCCAATACAAAAGTTCACCGGAGATGACTTTCCCAATACAAAAGTTCACCGGAGATGACTTTTCCCATACAAAAGTTCACCGGAGATGACTTTTCCCATACAAAAGTTCACCGGAGATGACTTTTCCCATACAAAAGTTCACCGGGCATGAATTTCCCAATACAAAAGTTCACCGGGCATGACTTTCCCAATACAAAAGTTCACCGGAGATGACTTTCCCAATACAAAAGTTCACCGGAGATGACTTTCCCAATATAAAAGTTCACCGGGCATGACTTTCCCAATACAAAAGTTCACCGGGCATGACTTTCCCAATACAAAAGTTCACCGTAGATGACTTTCCCAATACAAAAATTCACCGGAGATGACTTTTCCCATACAAAAGTTCACCGGAGATGACTTTCCCAATACAAAAGTTCACCGGAGATGACTTTCCCAATACAAAAGTTCACCGGAGATGACTTTCCCAATACAAAAGTTCACCGGAGATGACTTTTCCCATACAAAAGTTCACCGGAGATGACTTTTCCCATACAAAAGTTCACCGGAGATGACTTTCCCAATACAAAAGTTCACCGGAGATGACTTTCCCAATACAAAAGTTCACCGGAGATGACTTTTTCCATACAAAAGTTCACCGGAGATGACTTTCCCAATACAAAAGTTCACCGGAGATGACTTTTCCCATACAAAAGTTCACCGGAGATGACTTTTCCCATACAAAAGTTCACCGGAGATGACTTTTCCCATACAAAAGTTCACCGGAGATGACTTTTCCATACAAAAGTTCACCGGAGATGACTTTTCCCATACAAAAGTTCACCGGAGATGACTTTTCCCATACAAAAGTTCACCGGAGATGACTTTCCCAATACAAAAGTTCACCGGAGATGACTTTTCCCATACAAAAGTTCACCGGAGATGACTTTCCCAATACAAAAGTTCACCGGAGATGACTTTTCCCATACAAAAGTTCACCGGAGATGACTTTCCCATACAAAAGTTCACCGGAGATGACTTTCCCAATACAAAAGTTCACCGGGCACGACTTGCCCAATACAAAAGTTCACCGGAGATGACTTTTCCCATACAAAAGTTCACCGGGCATGACTTTCCCAATACAAAAGTTCACCGGGCATGACTTTCCCAATACAAAAGTTCACCGGGCATGACTTTTCCAATATAAAAGTTCACCGGAGATGACTTTCCCAATACAAAAGTTCACCGGAGATGACTTTCCCAATACAAAAGTTCACCGGAGATGACTTTTCCCATACAAAAGTTCACCGGAGATGACTTTCACAATACAAAAGTTCACCGGAGATGACTTTCCCAATACAAAAGTTCACCGGGCATGACTTTCCCAATACAAAAGTTCACCGGGCACGACTTTCCCAATACAAAAGTTCACCGGGCATGACTTTCCCAATACAAAAGTTCACCGGAGATGACTTTTCCCATACAAAAGTTCACCGGAGATGACTTTCCCAATACAAAAGTTCACCGGAGATGACTTTCCCAATACAAAAGTTCACCGGAGATGACTTTTCCCATACAAAAGTTCACCGGAGATGACTTTTCCCATACAAAAGTTCACCGGAGATGACTTTTCCCATACAAAAGTTCACCGGAGATGACTTTCCCAATACAAAAGTTCACCGGAGATGACTTTTCCCATACAAAAGTTCACCGGAGATGACTTTTCCCATACAAAAGTTCACCGGAGATGACTTTCCCAATACAAAAGTTCACCGGAGATGACTTTCCCAATACAAAAGTTCACCGGGCACGACTTTCCCAATACAAAAGTTCACCGGAGATGACTTTCCCAATATAAAAGTTCACCGGGCATGACTTTCCCAATACAAAAGTTCACCGGAGATGACTTTCCCAATACAAAAGTTCACCGGAGATGACTTTCCCAATACAAAAGTTCACCGGAGATGACTTTCCCAATACAAAAGTTCACCGGAGATGACTTTTCCCATACAAAAGTTCACCGGAGATGACTTTTCCCATACAAAAGTTCACCGGAGATGACTTTCCCAATACAAAAGTTCACCGGAGATGACTTTTCCCATACAAAAGTTCACCGGAGATGACTTTCCCAATACAAAAGTTCACCGGGCATGACTTTCCCAAAACAAAAGTTCACCGGAGATGACTTTTCCAATACAAAAGTTCACCGGAGATGACTTTCCCAAAACAAAAGTTCACCGGAGATGACTTTCCCATACAAAAGTTCACCGGAGATGACTTTCCCAATACAAAAGTTCACCGGAGATGACTTTTCCCATACAAAAGTTCACCGGAGATGACTTTCCCAATACAAAAGTTCACCGGAGATGACTTTTCCCATACAAAAGTTCACCGGAGATGACTTTCCCAATATAAAAGTTCACCGGAGATGACTTTTCCCATACAAAAGTTCACCGGAGATGACTTTCCCAATACAAAAGTTCACCGGAGATGACTTTCCCAATACAAAAGTTCACCGGAGATGACTTTTCCCATACAAAAGTTCACCGGAGATGACTTTTCCCATACAAAAGTTCACCGGGCACGACTTTCCCAATACAAAAGTTCACCGGAGATGACTTTTCCCATACAAAAGTTCACCGGAGATGACTTTCCCAATACAAAAGTTCACCGGAGATGACTTTTCCCATACAAAAGTTCACCGGAGATGACTTTTCCCATACAAAAGTTCACCGGAGATGACTTTCCCAATACAAAAGTTCACCGGGCACGACTTGCCCAATACAAAAGTTCACCGGAGATGACTTTCCCCATACAAAAGTTCACCGGGCATGACTTTCCCAATACAAAAGTTCACCGGGCATGACTTTCCCAATACAAAAGTTCACCGGGCATGACTTTTCCAATATAAAAGTTCACCGGAGATGACTTTCCCAATACAAAAGTTCACCGGGCATGACTTTCCCAATACAAAAGTTCACCGGGCATGACTTTCCCAATACAAAAGTTCACCGGGCATGACTTTCCCAATACAAAAGTTCGCCGGGCATGACTTTCCCAATACAAAAGTTCACCGGGCACGACTTGCCCAATACAAAAGTTCACCGGAGATGACTTTTCCCATACAAAAGTTCACCGGGCATGACTTTCCCAATACAAAAGTTCACCGGGCATGACTTTCCCAAAACAAAAGTTCACCGGGCATGACTTTCCCAATACAAAAGTTCACCGGAGATGACTTTCCCAATACAAAAGTTCACCGGAGATGACTTTCCCAATACAAAAGTTCACCGGAGATGACTTTCCCAATACAAAAGTTCACCGGAGATGACTTTTCCCATACAAAAGTTCACCGGAGATGACTTTCCCAATACAAAAGTTCACCGGAGATGACTTTCCCAATACAAAAGTTCACCGGGCACGACTTTCCCAATACAAAAGTTCACCGGAGATGACTTTCCCAATATAAAAGTTCATCGGAGATGACTTTTCCCATACAAAAGTTCACCGGAGATGACTTTCCCAATACAAAAGTTCACCGGAGATGACTTTCCCAATACAAAAGTTCACCGGAGATGACTTTTCCCATACAAAAGTTCACCGGAGATGACTTTCCCAATACAAAAGTTCACCGGAGATGACTTTTCCCATACAAAAGTTCACCGGAGATGACTTTTCCCATACAAAAGTTCACCGGGCATGACTTTCCCAATACAAAAGTTCGCCGGGCATGACTTTCCCAATACAAAAGTTCACCGGGCACGACTTGCCCAATACAAAAGTTCACCGGAGATGACTTTTCCCATACAAAAGTTCACCGGGCATGACTTTCCCAATACAAAAGTTCACCGGGCATGACTTTCCCAAAAGAAAAGTTCACCGGGCATGACTTTCCCAATACAAAAGTTCACCGGAGATGACTTTCCCAATACAAAAGTTCACCGGAGATGACTTTCCCAATACAAAAGTTCACCGGAGATGACTTTTCCCATACAAAAGTTCACCAGAGATGACTTTCCCAATACAAAAGTTCACCGGAGATGACTTTCCCAATACAAAAGTTCACCGGGCACGACTTTCCCAATACAAAAGTTCACCGGAGATGACTTTCCCAATATAAAAGTTCACCGGAGATGACTTTTCCCATACAAAAGTTCACCGGAGATGACTTTCCCAATACAAAAGTTCACCGGAGATGACTTTCCCAATACAAAAGTTCACCGGAGATGACTTTTCCCATACAAAAGTTCACCGGAGATGACTTTCCCAATACAAAAGTTCACCGGAGATGACTTTTCCCATACAAAAGTTCACCGGAGATGACTTTTCCCATACAAAAGTTCACCGGAGATGACTTTTCCCATACAAAAGTTCACCGGAGATGACTTTTCCCATACAAAAGTTCACCGGAGATGACTTTTCCCATACAAAAGTTCACCGGAGATGACTTTTCCCATACAAAAGTTCACCGGAGATGACTTTCCCAATACAAAAGTTCACCGGAGATGACTTTCCCAATACAAAAGTTCACCGGGCACGACTTTCCCAATACAAAAGTTCACCGGAGATGACTTTCCCAATATAAAAGTTCACCGGAGATGACTTTTCCCATACAAAAGTTCACCGGAGATGACTTTCCCAATACAAAAGTTCACCGGAGATGACTTTCCCAATACAAAAGTTCGCCGGGCATGACTTTCCCAATACAAAAGTTCACCGGGCACGACTTGCCCAATACAAAAGTTCACCGGGCATGACTTTCCCAATACAAAAGTTCAGCGGAGATGACTTTCCCAATACAAAAGTTCACCGGAGATGACTTTCCCAATACAAAAGTTCACCGGAGATAACTTTTCCCATACAAAAGTTCACCGGAGATGACTTTCCCAATACAAAAGTTCACCGGGCATGACTTTCCCAATACAAAAGTTCACCGGGCACGACTTTCCCAATACAAAAGTTCACCGGGCATGACTTTCCCAATACAAAAGTTCACCGGAGATGACTTTTCCCATACAAAAGTTCACCGGAGATGACTTTCCCAATACAAAAGTTCACCGGAGATGACTTTCCCAATACAAAAGTTCACCGGAGATGACTTTTCCCATACAAAAGTTCACCGGAGATGACTTTTCCCATACAAAAGTTCACCGGAGATGACTTTTCCCATACAAAAGTTCACCGGAGATGACTTTTCCCATACAAAAGTTCACCGGAGATGACTTTCCCAATATAAAAGTTCACCGGGCATGACTTTCCCAATACAAAAGTTCACCGGAGATGACTTTTCCCATACAAAAGTTCACCGGAGATGACTTTCCCAATACAAAAGTTCACCGGAGATGACTTTTCCCATACAAAAGTTCAAGGAGATGACTTTTCCCATACAAAAGTTCACCGGAGATGACTTTCCCAATACAAAAGTTCACCGGAGATGACTTTCCCAATACAAAAGTTCACCGGGCACGACTTTCCCAATACAAAAGTTCACCGGGCATGACTTTCCCAATACAAAAGTTCACCGGAGATGACTTTTCCCATACAAAAGTTCACCGGAGATGACTTTCCCAATACAAAAGTTCACCGGAGATGACTTTCCCAATACAAAAGTTCACCGGGCATGACTTTCCCAAAACAAAAGTTCACCGGAGATGACTTTCCCAATACAAAAGTTCACCGGAGATGACTTTCCCAAAACAAAAGTTCACCGGGCATGACTTTCCCAAAACAAAAGTTCACCGGAGATGACTTTCCCAATACAAAAGTTCACCGGAGATGACTTTTCCCATACAAAAGTTCACCGGAGATGACTTTCCCAATACAAAAGTTCACCGGAGATAACTTTTCCCATACAAAAGTTCACCGGAGATGACTTTCCCAATATAAAAGTTCACCGGAGATGACTTTTCCCATACAAAAGTTCACCGGAGATGACTTTCCCAATACAAAAGTTCACCGGAGATGACTTTCCCAATACAAAAGTTCACCGGAGATGACTTTTCCCATACAAAAGTTCACCGGAGATGACTTTTCCCATACAAAAGTTCACCGGGCACGACTTTCCCAATACAAAAGTTCACCGGAGATGACTTTTCCCATACAAAAGTTCACCGGAGATGACTTTCCCAATACAAAAGTTCACCGGAGATGACTTTTCCCATACAAAAGTTCACCGGAGATGACTTTTCCCATACAAAAGTTCACCGGAGATGACTTTCCCAATACAAAAGTTCACCGGGCACGACTTGCCCAATACAAAAGTTCACCGGAGATGACTTTTCCCATACAAAAGTTCACCGGGCATGACTTTCCCAATACAAAAGTTCACCGGGCATGACTTTCCCAATACAAAAGTTCACCGGGCATGACTTTCCCAATACAAAAGTTCGCCGGGCATGACTTTCCCAATACAAAAGTTCACCGGGCTCGACTTGCCCAATACAAAAGTTCACCGGAGATGACTTTTCCCATACAAAAGTTCACCGGGCATGACTTTCCCAATACAAAAGTTCACCGGGCATGACTTTCCCAAAACAAAAGTTCACCGGGCATGACTTTCCCAATACAAAAGTTCACCGGAGATGACTTTCCCAATACAAAAGTTCACCGGAGATGACTTTCCCAATACAAAAGTTCACCGGAGATGACTTTCCCAATACAAAAGTTCACCGGAGATGACTTTTCCCATACAAAAGTTCACCGGAGATGACTTTCCCAATACAAAAGTTCACCGGAGATGACTTTCCCAATACAAAAGTTCACCGGGCACGACTTTCCCAATACAAAAGTTCACCGGAGATGACTTTCCCAATATAAAAGTTCACCGGAGATGACTTTTCCCATACAAAAGTTCACCGGAGATGACTTTCCAAATACAAAAGTTCACCGGAGATGACTTTTCCCATACAAAAGTTCACCGGAGATGACTTTCCCAATACAAAAGTTCACCGGAGATGACTTTTCCCATACAAAAGTTCACCGGAGATGACTTTTCCCATACAAAAGTTCACCGGAGATGACTTTTCCCATACAAAAGTTCACCGGAGATGACTTTTCCCATACAAAAGTTCACCGGAGATGACTTTTCCCATACAAAAGTTCACCGGAGATGACTTTTCCCATACAAAAGTTCACCGGAGATGACTTTCCCAATACAAAAGTTCACCGGAGATGACTTTCCCAATACAAAAGTTCACCGGAGATGACTTTTCCCATACAAAAGTTCACCGGAGATGACTTTCCCAATACAAAAGTTCGCCGGGCATGACTTTCCCAATACAAAAGTTCACCGGGCACGACTTGCCCAATACAAAAGTTCACCGGGCGTGACTTTCCCAATACAAAAGTTCACCGGAGATGACTTTCCCAATACAAAAGTTCACCGGAGATGACTTTCCCAATACAAAAGTTCACCGGAGATGACTTTTCCCATACAAAAGTTCACCGGAGATGACTTTTCCCATACAAAAGTTCACCGGGCATGACTTTCCCAATACAAAAGTTCACCGGGCATTACTTTCCCAATACAAAAGTTCACCGGAGATGACTTTCCCAATACAAAAGTTCACCGGAGATGACTTTCCCAATATAAAAGTTCACCGGGCATGACTTTCCCAATACAAAAGTTCACCGGGCATGACTTTCCCAATACAAAAGTTCACCGGAGATGACTTTCCCAATACAAAAGTTCACCGGAGATGACTTTTCCCATACAAAAGTTCACCGGAGATGACTTTCCCAATACAAAAGTTCACCGGAGATGACTTTCCCAATACAAAAGTTCACCGGAGATGACTTTTCCAATACAAAAGTTCACCGGAGATGACTTTCCCAATACAAAAGTTCACCGGAGATGACTTTTCCCATACAAAAGTTCACCGGAGATGACTTTCCCAATACAAAAGTTCACCGGAGATGACTTTTCCCATACAAAAGTTCACCGGAGATGACTTTTCCCATACAAAAGTTCACCGGAGATGACTTTTCCCATACAAAAGTTCACCGGAGATGACTTTTCCCATACAAAAGTTCACCGGAGATGACTTTTCCCATACAAAATTTCACCGGAGATGACTTTTCCCATACAAAAGTTCACCGGAGATGACTTTCCCAATACAAAAGTTCACCGGAGATGACTTTTCCCATACAAAAGTTCACCGGAGATGACTTTCCCAATACAAAAGTTCACCGGAGATGACTTTTCCCATACAAAAGTTCACCGGAGATGACTTTCCCATACAAAAGTTCACCGGAGATGACTTTCCCAATACAAAAGTTCACCGGGCACGACTTGCCCAATACAAAAGTTCACCGGAGATGACTTTTCCCATACAAAAGTTCACCGGGCATGACTTTCCCAATACAAAAGTTCACCGGGCATGACTTTCCCAATACAAAAGTTCACCGGGCATGACTTTTCCAATATAAAAGTTCACCGGAGATGACTTTCCCAATACAAAAGTTCACTGGAGATGACTTTCCCAATACAAAAGTTCACCGGAGATGACTTTTCCCATACAAAAGTTCACAGGAGATGACTTTCCCAATACAAAAGTTCACCGGAGATGACTTTCCCAATACAAAAGTTCACCGGGCATGACTTTCCCAATACAAAAGTTCACCGGGCACGACTTTCCCAATACAAAAGTTCACCGGGCATGACTTTCCCAATACAAAAGTTCACCGGAGATGACTTTTTCCATACAAAAGTTCACCGGAGATGACTTTCCCAATACAAAAGTTCACCGGAGATGACTTTCCCAATACAAAAGTTCACCGGAGATGACTTTTCCCATACAAAAGTTCACCGGAGATGACTTTTCCCATACAAAAGTTCACCGGAGATGACTTTTCCCATACAAAAGTTCACCGGAGATGACTTTTCCCATACAAAAGTTCACCGGAGATGACTTTCCCAATATAAAAGTTCACCGGAGATGACTTTCCCAATACAAAAGTTCACCGGAGATGACTTTTCCCATACAAAAGTTCACCGGAGATGACTTTCCCAATACAAAAGTTCACCGGAGATGACTTTTCCCATACAAAAGTTCACCGGAGATGACTTTTCCCATACAAAAGTTCACCGGAGATGACTTTCCCAATACAAAAGTTCACCGGAGATGACTTTCCCAATACAAAAGTTCACCGGGCACGACTTTCCCAATACAAAAGTTCACCGGAGATGACTTTCCCAATATAAAAGTTCACCGGGCATGACTTTCCCAATACAAAAGTTCACCGGGCACGACTTTCCCAATACAAAAGTTCACCGGGCATGACTTTCCCAATACAAAAGTTCACCGGAGATGACTTTTCCCATACAAAAGTTCACCGGAGATAACTTTCCCAATACAAAAGTTCACCGGAGATGACTTTCCCAATACAAAAGTTCACCGGAGATGACTTTCTCAATACAAAAGTTCACCGGAGATGACTTTTCCCATACAAAAGTTCACCGGAGATGACTTTTCCCATACAAAAGTTCACCGGAGATGACTTTCCCAATACAAAAGTTCACAGGAGATGACTTTTCCCATACAAAAGTTCACCGGAGATGACTTTCCCAATACAAAAGTTCACCGGAGATGACTTCCCCAATACAAAAGTTCACCGGGCATGACTTTCCCAATACAAAAGTTCACCGGGCATGACTTTCCCAATACAAAAGTTCACCGGGCATGACTTTCCCAATACAAAAGTTCGCCGGGCATGACTTTCCCAATACAAAAGTTCACCGGGCACGACTTGCCCAATACAAAAGTTCACCGCAGATGACTTTTCCCATACAAAAGTTCACCGGGCATGACTTTCCCAATACAAAAGTTCACCGGGCATGACTTTCCCAAAACAAAAGTTCACCGGGCATGACTTTCCCAATACAAAAGTTCACCGGAGATGACTTTCCCAATACAAAAGTTCACCGGAGATGACTTTCCCAATACAAAAGTTCACCGGAGATGACTTTTCCCATACAAAAGTTCACCGGAGATGACTTTCCCAATACAAAAGTTCACCGGAGATGACTTTCCCAATACAAAAGTTCACCGGGCACGACTTTCCCAATACAAAAGTTCACCGGAGATGACTTTCCCAATATAAAAGTTCACCGGAGATGACTTTTCCCATACAAAAGTTCACCGGAGATGACTTTCCCAATACAAAAGTTCACCGGAGATGACATTCCCAATACAAAAGTTCACTGGAGATGACTTTTCCCATACAAAATTTCACCGGAGATGACTTTCCCAATACAAAAGTTCACCGGAGATGACTTTTCCCATACAAAAGTTCACCGGAGATGACTTTTCCCATACAAAAGTTCACCGGAGATGACTTTTCCCATACAAAAGTTCACCGGAGATGACTTTTCCCATACAAAAGTTCACCGGAGATGACTTTTCCCATACAAAAGTTCACCGGAGATGACTTTTCCCATACAAAAGTTCACCGGAGATGACTTTCCCAATACAAAAGTTCACCGGAGATGACTTTCCCAATACAAAAGTTCACCGGGCACGACTTGCCCAATACAAAAGTTCACCGGAGATGACTTTTCCCATACAAAAGTTCACCGGGCATGACTTTCCCAATACAAAAGTTCACCGGGCATGACTTTCCCAAACAAAAGTTCACCGGGCATGACTTTCCCAATACAAAAGTTCACCGGAGATGACTTTTCCCATACAAAAGTTCACCGGAGATGACTTTCCCAATACAAAAGTTCACCGGAGATGACTTTCCCAATACAAAAGTTCACCGGAGATGACTTTCCCAATACAAAAGTTCACCGGAGATGACTTTTCCCATACAAAAGTTCACCGGAGATGACTTTTCCCATACAAAAGTTCACCGGGCATGACTTTCCCAATACAAAAGTTCCCCGGAGATGACTTTCCCAATACAAAAGTTCACCGGAGATGACTTTTCCCATACAAAAGTTCACCGGAGATGACTTTCCCAATACAAAAGTTCACCGGAGATGACTTTCCCAATACAAAAGTTCACCGGAGATGACTTTTCCCATACAAAAGTTCACCGGAGATGACTTTCCCAATACAAAAGTTCACCGGAGATGACTTTTCCCATACAAAAGTTCACCGGAGATGACTTTCCCAATACAAAAGTTCACCGGAGATGACTTTTCCCATACAAAAGTTCACCGGAGATGACTTTCCCAATACAAAAGTTCACCGGGCATGACTTTCCCAATACAAAAGTTCACCGGAGATGACTTTTCCCATACAAAAGTTCAACGGAGATGACTTTTCCCATACAAAAGTTCACCGGAGATGACTTTCCCAATACAAAAGTTCACCGGAGATGACTTTCCCAATACAAAAGTTCACCGGGCACGACTTTCCCAATACAAAAGTTCACCGGGCATGACTTTCCCAATACAAAAGTTCACCGGAGATGACTTTTCCCATACAAAAGTTCACCGGAGATGACTTTCCCAATACAAAAGTTCACCGGAGATGACTTTCCCAATACAAAAGTTCACCGGGCATGACTTTCCCAAAACAAAAGTTCACCGGAGATGACTTTCCAATACAAAAGTTCACCGGAGATGACTTTCCCAAAACAAAAGTTCACCGGGCATGACTTTCCCAAAACAAAAGTTCACCGGAGATGACTTTCCCAATACAAAAGTTCACCGGAGATGACTTTTCCCATACAAAAGTTCACCGGAGATGACTTTCCCAATACAAAAGTTCACCGGCGATAACTTTTCCCATACAAAAGTTCACCGGAGATGACTTTCCCAATATAAAAGTTCACCGGAGATGACTTTTCCCATACAAAAGTTCACCGGAGATGACTTTCCCAATACAAAAGTTCACCGGAGATGACTTTCCCAATACAAAAGTTCACCGGAGATGACTTTTCCCATACAAAAGTTCACCGGAGATGACTTTTCCCATACAAAAGTTCACCGGGCACGACTTTCCCAATACAAAAGTTCACCGGAGATGACTTTTCCCATACAAAAGTTCACCGGAGATGACTTTCCCAATACAAAAGTTCACCGGAGATGACTTTTCCCATACAAAAGTTCACCGGAGATGACTTTTCCCATACAAAAGTTCACCGGAGATGACTTTCCCAATACAAAAGTTCACCGGGCACGACTTGCCCAATACAAAAGTTCACCGGAGATGACTTTTCCCATACAAAAGTTCACCGGGCATGACTTTCCCAATACAAAAGTTCACCGGGCATGACTTTCCCAATACAAAAGTTCACCGGGCATGACTTTCCCAATACAAAAGTTCGCCGGGCATGACTTTCCCAATACAAAAGTTCACCGGGCACGACTTGCCCAATACAAAAGTTCACCGGAGATGACTTTTCCCATACAAAAGTTCACCGGGCATGACTTTCCCAATACAAAAGTTCACCGGGCATGACTTTCCCAAAACAAAAGTTCACCGGGCATGACTTTCCCAATACAAAAGTTCACCGGAGATGACTTTCCCAATACAAAAGTTCACCGGAGATGACTTTCCCAATACAAAAGTTCACCGGAGATGACTTTCCCAATACAAAAGTTCACCGGAGATGACTTTTCCCATACAAAAGTTCACCGGAGATGACTTTCCCAATACAAAAGTTCACCGGAGATGACTTTCCCAATACAAAAGTTCACCGGGCACGACTTTCCCAATACAAAAGTTCACCGGAGATGACTTTCCCAATATAAAAGTTCACCGGAGATGACTTTTCCCATACAAAAGTTCACCGGAGATGACTTTCCAAATACAAAAGTTCACCGGAGATGACTTTTCCCATACAAAAGTTCACCGGAGATGACTTTCCCAATACAAAAGTTCACCGGAGATGACTTTTCCCATACAAAAGTTCACCGGAGATGACTTTTCCCATACAAAAGTTCACCGGAGATGACTTTTCCCATACAAAAGTTCACCGGAGATGACTTTTCCCATACAAAAGTTCACCGGAGATGACTTTTCCCATACAAAAGTTCACCGGAGATGACTTTTCCCATACAAAAGTTCACCGGAGATGACTTTCCCAATACAAAAGTTCACCGGAGATGACTTTCCCAATACAAAAGTTCACCGGAGATGACTTTTCCCATACAAAAGTTCACCGGAGATGACTTTCCCAATACAAAAGTTCGCCGGGCATGACTTTCCCAATACAAAAGTTCACCGGGCACGACTTGCCCAATACAAAAGTTCACCGGGCGTGACTTTCCCAATACAAAAGTTCACCGGAGATGACTTTCCCAATACAAAAGTTCACCGGAGATGACTTTCCCAATACAAAAGTTCACCGGAGATGACTTTTCCCATACAAAAGTTCACCGGAGATGACTTTTCCCATACAAAAGTTCACCGGGCATGACTTTCCCAATACAAAAGTTCACCGGGCATTACTTTCCCAATACAAAAGTTCACCGGAGATGACTTTCCCAATACAAAAGTTCACCGGAGATGACTTTCCCAATATAAAAGTTCACCGGGCATGACTTTCCCAATACAAAAGTTCACCGGGCATGACTTTCCCAATACAAAAGTTCACCGGAGATGACTTTCCCAATACAAAAGTTCACCGGAGATGACTTTTCCCATACAAAAGTTCACCGGAGATGACTTTCCCAATACAAAAGTTCACCGGAGATGACTTTCCCAATACAAAAGTTCACCGGAGATGACTTTTCCAATACAAAAGTTCACCGGAGATGACTTTCCCAATACAAAAGTTCACCGGAGATGACTTTTCCCATACAAAAGTTCACCGGAGATGACTTTCCCAATACAAAAGTTCACCGGAGATGATTTTTCCCATACAAAAGTTCACCGGAGATGACTTTTCCCATACAAAAGTTCACCGGAGATGACTTTTCCCATACAAAAGTTCACCGGAGATGACTTTTCCCATACAAAAGTTCACCGGAGATGACTTTTCCCATACAAAATTTCACCGGAGATGACTTTTCCCATACAAAAGTTCACCGGAGATGACTTTCCCAATACAAAAGTTCACCGGAGATGACTTTTCCCATACAAAAGTTCACCGGAGATGACTTTCCCAATACAAAAGTTCACCGGAGATGACTTTTCCCATACAAAAGTTCACCGGAGATGACTTTCCCATACAAAAGTTCACCGGAGATGACTTTCCCAATACAAAAGTTCACCGGGCACGACTTGCCCAATACAAAAGTTCACCGGAGATGACTTTTCCCATACAAAAGTTCACCGGGCATGACTTTCCCAATACAAAAGTTCACCGGGCATGACTTTCCCAATACAAAAGTTCACCGGGCATGACTTTTCCAATATAAAAGTTCACCGGAGATGACTTTCCCAATACAAAAGTTCACTGGAGATGACTTTCCCAATACAAAAGTTCACCGGAGATGACTTTTCCCATACAAAAGTTCACAGGAGATGACTTTCCCAATACAAAAGTTCACCGGAGATGACTTTCCCAATACAAAAGTTCACCGGGCATGACTTTCCCAATACAAAAGTTCACCGGGCACGACTTTCCCAATACAAAAGTTCACCGGGCATGACTTTCCCAATACAAAAGTTCACCGGAGATGACTTTTTCCATACAAAAGTTCACCGGAGATGACTTTCCCAATACAAAAGTTCACCGGAGATGACTTTCCCAATACAAAAGTTCACCGGAGATGACTTTTCCCATACAAAAGTTCACCGGAGATGACTTTTCCCATACAAAAGTTCACCGGAGATGACTTTTCCCATACAAAAGTTCACCGGAGATGACTTTTCCCATACAAAAGTTCACCGGAGATGACTTTCCCAATATAAAAGTTCACCGGAGATGACTTTCCCAATACGAAAGTTCACCGGAGATGACTTTTCCCATACAAAAGTTCACCGGAGATGACTTTCCCAATACAAAAGTTCACCGGAGATGACTTTTCCCATACAAAAGTTCACCGGAGATGACTTTTCCCATACAAAAGTTCACCGGAGATGACTTTCCCAATACAAAAGTTCACCGGAGATGACTTTCCCAATACAAAAGTTCACCGGGCACGACTTTCCCAATACAAAAGTTCACCGGAGATGACTTTCCCAATATAAAAGTTCACCGGGCATGACTTTCCCAATACAAAAGTTCACCGGGCACGACTTTCCCAATACAAAAGTTCACCGGGCATGACTTTCCCAATACAAAAGTTCACCGGAGATGACTTTTCCCATACAAAAGTTCACCGGAGATAACTTTCCCAATACAAAAGTTCACCGGAGATGACTTTCCCAATACAAAAGTTCACCGGAGATGACTTTCTCAATACAAAAGTTCACCGGAGATGACTTTTCCCATACAAAAGTTCACCGGAGATGACTTTTCCCATACAAAAGTTCACCGGAGATGACTTTCCCAATACAAAAGTTCACAGGAGATGACTTTTCCCATACAAAAGTTCACCGGAGATGACTTTCCCAATACAAAAGTTCACCGGAGATGACTTCCCCAATACAAAAGTTCACCGGGCATGACTTTCCCAATACAAAAGTTCACCGGGCATGACTTTCCCAATACAAAAGTTCACCGGGCATGACTTTCCCAATACAAAAGTTCGCCGGGCATGACTTTCCCAATACAAAAGTTCACCGGGCACGACTTGCCCAATACAAAAGTTCACCGCAGATGACTTTTCCCATACAAAAGTTCACCGGGCATGACTTTCCCAATACAAAAGTTCACCGGGCATGACTTTCCCAAAACAAAAGTTCACCGGGCATGACTTTCCCAATACAAAAGTTCACCGGAGATGACTTTCCCAATACAAAAGTTCACCGGAGATGACTTTCCCAATACAAAAGTTCACCGGAGATGACTTTCCCAATACAAAAGTTCACCGGAGATGACTTTTCCCATACAAAAGTTCACCGGAGATGACTTTCCCAATACAAAAGTTCACCGGAGATGACTTTCCCAATACAAAAGTTCACCGGGCACGACTTTCCCAATACAAAAGTTCTCCGGAGATGACTTTCCCAATATAAAAGTTCACCGGAGATGACTTTTCCCATACAAAAGTTCACCGGAGATGACTTTCCCAATACAAAAGTTCACCGGAGATGACTTTCCCAATACAAAAGTTCACCGGAGATGACTTTTCCCATACAAAAGTTCACCGGAGATGACTTTCCCAATACAAAAGTTCACCGGAGATGACTTTTCCCATACAAAAGTTCACCGGAGATGACTTTTCCCATACAAAAGTTCACCGGAGATGACTTTTCCCATACAAAAGTTCACCGGAGATGACTTTTCCCATACAAAAGTTCACCGGAGATGACTTTTCCCATACAAAAGTTCACCGGAGATGACTTTTCCCATACAAAAGTTCACCGGAGATGACTTTCCCAATACAAAAGTTCACCGGAGATGACTTTCCCAATACAAAAGTTCACCGGGCACGACTTGCCCAATACAAAAGTTCACCGGAGATGACTTTTCCCATACAAAAGTTCACCGGGCATGACTTTCCCAATACAAAAGTTCACCGGGCATGACTTTCCCAAAACAAAAGTTCACCGGGCATGACTTTCCCAATACAAAAGTTCACCGGAGATGACTTTTCCCATACAAAAGTTCACCGGAGATGACTTTCCCAATACAAAAGTTCACCGGAGATGACTTTCCCAATACAAAAGTTCACCGGAGATGACTTTCCCAATACAAAAGTTCACCGGAGATGACTTTTCCCATACAAAAGTTCACCGGAGATGACTTTTCCCATACAAAAGTTCACCGGGCATGACTTTCCCAATACAAAAGTTCCCCGGAGATGACTTTCCCAATACAAAAGTTCACCGGAGATGACTTTTCCCATACAAAAGTTCACCGGAGATGACTTTCCCAATACAAAAGTTCACCGGAGATGACTTTCCCAATACAAAAGTTCACCGGAGATGACTTTTCCCATACAAAAGTTCACCGGAGATGACTTTCCCAATACAAAAGTTCACCGGAGATGACTTTTCCCATACAAAAGTTCACCGGAGATGACTTTCCCAATACAAAAGTTCACCGGAGATGACTTTTCCCATACAAAAGTTCACCGGAGATGACTTTCCCAATACAAAAGTTCACCGGGCATGACTTTCCCAATACAAAAGTTCACCGGAGATGACTTTTCCCATACAAAAGTTCACCGGAGATGACTTTCCCAATACAAAAGTTCACCGGAGATGACTTTCCCAATACAAAAGTTCACCGGGCATGACTTTCCCAATACAAAAGTTCACCGAGCACGACTTTCCCAATACAAAAGTTCACCGGGCATGACTTTCCCAATACAAAAGTTCACCGGAGATGACTTTTCCCATACAAAAGTTCACCGGAGATGACTTTCCCAATACAAAAGTTCACCGGAGATGACTTTCCCAATACAAAAGTTCACCGGAGATGACTTTTCCCATACAAAAGTTCAATGGAGATGACTTTTCCCATACAAAAGTTCACCGGAGATGACTTTTCCCATACAAAAGTTCACCGGAGATGACTTTCCCAATATAAAAGTTCACCGGGCATGACTTTCCCAATACAAAAGTTCACCGGAGATGACTTTTCCCATACAAAAGTTCACCGGAGATGACTTTCCCAATACAAAAGTTCACCGGAGATGACTTTTCCCATACAAAAGTTCACCGGAGATGACTTTTCCCATACAAAAGTTCACCGGAGATGACTTTCCCAATACAAAAGTTCACCGGAGATGACTTTCCCAATACAAAAGTTCACCGGGCACGACTTTCCCAATACAAAAGTTCACCGGAGATGACTTTCCCAATATAAAAGTTCACCGGGCATGACTTTCCCAATACAAAAGTTCACCGGGCACGACTTTCCCAATACAAAAGTTCACCGGGCATGACTTTCCCAATACAAAAGTTCACCGGAGATGACTTTTCCCATACAAAAGTTCACCGGAGATGACTTTCCCAATACAAAAGTTCACCGGAGATGACTTTCCCAATACAAAAGTTCACCGGAGATGACTTTCCCAATACAAAAGTTCACCGGAGATGACTTTTCCCATACAAAAGTTCACCGGAGATGACTTTTCCCATACAAAAGTTCACCGGAGATGACTTTCCCAATACAAAAGTTCACCGGAGATGACTTTTCCCATACAAAAGTTCACCGGAGATGACTTTCCCAATACAAAAGTTCACCGGAGATGACTTTCCCAAAACAAAAGTTCACCGGAGATGACTTTCCCAATACAAAAGTTCACCGGAGTTGACTTTCCCAAAACAAAAGTTCACCGGAGATGACTTTCCCATACAAAAGTTCACCGGAGATGACTTTCCCAATACAAAAGTTTACCGGAGATGACTTTTCCCATACAAAAGTTCACCGGAGATGACTTTCCCAATACAAAAGTTCACCGGAGATGACTTTTCCCATACAAAAGTTCACCGGAGATGACTTTCCCAATATAAAAGTTCACCGGAGATGACTTTTCCCATACAAACTTCACCGGAGATGACTTTCCCAATACAAAAGTTCACTGGAGATGACTTTCCCAATACAAAAGTTCACCGGAGATGACTTTTCCCATACAAAAGTTCACCGGAGATGACTTTTCCCATACAAAAGTTCACCGGGCATGACTTTCCCAATACAAAAGTTCACCGGGCATGACTTTCCCAATACAAAAGTTCACCGGGCATGACTTTTCCAATATAAAAGTTCACCGGAGATGACTTTCCCAATACAAAAGTTCACCGGGCATGACTTTCCCAATACAAAAGTTCACCGGGCATGACTTTCCCAATACAAAAGTTCACCGGGCATGACTTTCCCAATACAAAAGTTCGCCGGGCATGACTTTCCCAATACAAAAGTTCACCGGGCACGACTTGCCCAATACAAAAGTTCACCGGAGATGACTTTTCCCATACAAAATTTCACCGGGCATGACTTTCCCAATACAAAAGTTCACCGGGCATGACTTTCCCAAAACAAAAGTTCACCGGGCATGACTTTCCCAATACAAAAGTTCACCGGAGATGACTTTCCCAATACAAAAGTTCACCGGAGATGACTTTCCCAATACAAAAGTTCACCGGAGATGACTTTCCCAATACAAAAGTTCACCGGAGATGACTTTTCCCATACAAAAGTTCACCGGAGATGACTTTCCCAATACAAAAGTTCACCGGAGATGACTTTCCCAATACAAAAGTTCACCGGGCACGACTTTCCCAATACAAAAGTTCACCGGAGATGACTTTCCCAATATAAAAGTTCACCGGAGATGACTTTTCCCATACAAAAGTTCACCGGAGATGACTATCCCAATATAAAAGTTCACCGGAGATGACTTTTCCCATACAAAAGTTCACCGGAGATGACTTTCCCAATATAAAAGTTCACCGGAGATGACTTTCCCAATACAAAAGTTCACCGGAGATGACTTTTCCCATACAAAAGTTCACCGGAGATGACTTTCCCAATACAAAAGTTCACCGGAGATGACTTTTCCCATACAAAAGTTCACCGGAGATGACTTTTCCCATACAAAAGTTCACCGGAGATGACTTTTCCCATACAAAAGTTCACCGGAGATGACTTTTCCCATACAAAAGTTCACCGGAGATGACTTTTCCCATACAAAAGTTCACCGGAGATGACTTTTCCCATACAAAAGTTCACCGGAGATGACTTTCCCAATACAAAAGTTCACCGGAGATGACTTTTCCCATACAAAAGTTCACCGGAGATGACTTCCCCAATACAAAAGTTCACCGGAGATGACTTTTCCCATACAAAAGTTCACCGGAGATGACTTTCCCAATACAAAAGTTCACCGGAGATGACTTTTCCCATACAAAAGTTCACCGGAGATGACTTTCCCAATACAAAAGTTCACCGGAGATGACTTTCCCAATACAAAAGTTCACCGGAGATGACTTTTCCCATACAAAAGTTCACCGGAGATGACTTTCCCAATACAAAAGTTCACCGGAGATGACTTTTCCCATACAAAAGTTCACCGGAGATGACTTTCCCAATACAAAAGTTCACCGGAGATGACTTTTCCCATACAAAAGTTCACCGGAGATGACTTTTCCCATACAAAAGTTCACCGGAGATGACTTTCCCAATACAAAAGTTCACCGGAGATGACTTTTCCCATACAAAAGTTCACCGGAGATGACTTTCCCAATACAAAAGTTCACCGGAGATGACTTTTCCCATACAAAAGTTCACCGGAGATGACTTTCCCAATACAAAAGTTCACCGGAGATGACTTTTCCCATACAAAAGTTCACCGGAGATGACTTTCCCAATACAAAAGTTCACCGGAGATGACTTTTCCCATACAAAAGTTCACCGGAGATGACTTTTCCCATACAAAAGTTCACCGGAGATGACTTTCCCAATACAAAAGTTCACCGGAGATGACTTTTCCCATACAAAAGTTCACGGGAGATGACTTTCCCAATACAAAAGTTCACCGGAGATGACTTTTCCCATACAAAAGTTCACCGGAGATGACTTTCCCAATACAAAAGTTCACCGGAGATGACTTTTCCCATACAAAAGTTCACCGGAGATAACTTTCCCAATACAAAAGTTCACCGGAGATGACTTTCTCAATACAAAAGTTCACCGGAGATGACTTTTCCCATACAAAAGTTCACCGGAGATGACTTTTCCCATACAAAAGTTCACCGGAGATGACTTTCCCAATACAAAAGCTCACCGGGCATGACTTTCCCAATACAAAAGTTCACCGGAGATGACTTTCCCAATACAAAAGTTCACCGGAGATGACTTTTCCCATACAAAAGTTCACCGGAGATGACTTTCCCAATACAAAAGTTCACCGGAGATGACTTTCCCAATACAAAAGTTCACCGGAGATGACTTTTCCCATACAAGAGTTCACCGGAGATGACTTTTCCCATACAAAAGTTCACCGGAGATGACTTTCCCAATACAAAAGTTCACCGGAGATGACTTTCCCAATACAAAAGTTCACCGGAGATGACTTTCCCAATACAAAAGTTCACCGGAGATGACTTTTCCCATACAAAAATTCACCGGAGATGACTTTTCCCATACAAAAGTTCACCGGGGATGACTTTCCCAATACAAAAGTTCACCGGGCATGACTTTCCCAATACAAAAGTTCACCGGAGATGACTTTCCCAATACAAAAGTTCACCGGAGATGACTTTTCCCATACAAAAGTTCACCGGAGATGACTTTCCCAACACAAAAGTTCACCGGAGATGACTTTTCCCATACAAAAGTTCACCGGAGATGACTTTCCCAATACAAAAGTTCACCGGAGATGACTTTCCCAATACAAAAGTTCACCGGAGATGACTTTTCCCATACAAAAGTTCACCGGAGATGACTTTCCCAATACAAAAGTTCACCGGAGATGACTTTTCCCATACAAAAGTTCACCGGAGATGACTTTCCCAATACAAAAGTTCACCGGAGATGACTTTTCCCATACAAAAGTTCACCGGAGATGACTTTCCCAATACAAAAGTTCACCGGGCATGACTTTCCCAAAACAAAAGTTCACCGGGCATGACTTTCCCAATACAAAAGTTCACCGGAGATGACTTTCCCAATACAAAAGTTCACCGGAGATGACTTTTCCCATACAAAAGTTCACCGGAGATGACTTTCCCAATACAAAAGTTCACCGGAGATAACTTTCCCAATACAAAAGTTCACCGGAGATGACTTTCCCAATACAAAAGTTCACCGGAGATGACTTTTCCCATACAAAAGTTCACCGGAGATGACTTTCCCAATACAAAAGTTCACCGGAGATGACCTTTCCCATACAAAAGTTCACCGGAGATGACTTTCCCAATACAAAAGTTCACCGGAGATGACTTTCCCAATACAAAAGTTCACCGGAGATGACTTTTCCCATACAAAAGTTCACCGGAGATGACTTTTCCCATACAAAAGTTCACCGGAGATGACTTTCCCAATACAAAAGTTCACCGGGCATGACTTTCCCAATACAAAAGTTCACCGGAGATGACTTTCCCAATACAAAAGTTCACCGGAGATGACTTTTCCCATACAAAAGTTCACCGGAGATGACTTTCCCAATACAAAAGTTCACCGGAGATGACTTTCCCAATACAAAAGTTCACCGGAGATGACTTTTCCCATACAAAAGTTCACCGGAGATGACTTTCCCAATACAAAAGTTCACCGGAGATGACTTTTCCCATACAAAAGTTCACCGGAGATGACTTTTCCCATACAAAAGTTCACCGGAGATGACTTTCCCAATACAAAAGTTCACCGGGCATGACTTTCCCAATACAAAAGTTCACCGGAGATGACTTTCCCAACACAAAAGTTCACCGGAGATGACTTTTCCCATACAAAAGTTCACCGGAGATGACTTTCCCAATACAAAAGTTCACCGGAGATGACTTTTCCCATACAAAAGTTCACCGGAGATGACTTTCCCAATACAAAAGTTCACCGGAGATGACTTTCCCAATACAAAAGTTCACCGGAGATGACTTTTCCCATACAAAAGTTCACCGGAGATGACTTTCCCAATACAAAAGTTCACCGGAGATGACTTTTCCCATACAAAAGTTCACCGGAGATGACTTTCCCAATACAAAAGTTCACCGGAGATGACTTTTCCCATACAAAAGTTCACCGGAGATGACTTTCCCAATACAAAAGTTCACAGGGCATGACTTTCCCAAAACAAAAGTTCACCGGAGATGACTTTTCCCATACAAAAGTTCACCGGAGATGACTTCCCCAATACAAAAGTTCACCGGAGATGACTTTTCCCATACAAAAGTTCACCGGAGATGACTTTCCCAATACAAAAGTTCACCGGAGATGACTTTTCCCATACAAAAGTTCACCGGAGATGACTTTCCCAATACAAAAGTTCACCGGAGATGACTTTCCCAATACAAAAGTTCACCGGAGATGACTTTTCCCATACAAAAGTTCACCGGAGATGACTTTCCCAATACAAAAGTTCACCGGAGATGACTTTTCCCATACAAAAGTTCACCGGAGATGACTTTCCCAATACAAAAGTTCACCGTAGATGACTTTTCCCATACAAAAGTTCACCGGAGATGACTTTTCCCATACAAAAGTTCACCGGAGATGACTTTCCCAATACAAAAGTTCACCGGAGATGACTTTTCCCATACAAAAGTTCACCGGAGATGACTTTCCCAATACAAAAGTTCACCGGAGATGACTTTTCCCATACAAAAGTTCACCGGAGATGACTTTCCCAATACAAAAGTTCACCGGAGATGACTTTTCCCATACAAAAGTTCACCGAAGATGACTTTCCCAATACAAAAGTTCACCGGAGATGACTTTTCCCATACAAAAGTTCACCGGAGATGACTTTTCCCATACAAAAGTTCACCGGAGATGACTTTCCCAATACAAAAGTTCACCGGAGATGACTTTTCCCATACAAAAGTTCACGGGAGATGACTTTCCCAATACAAAAGTTCACCGGAGATGACTTTTCCCATACAAAAGTTCACCGGAGATGACTTTCCCAATACAAAAGTTCACCGGAGATAACTTTTCCCATACAAAAGTTCACCGGAGATAACTTTCCCAATACAAAAGTTCACCGGAGATGACTTTCTCAATACAAAAGTTCACCGGAGATGACTTTTCCCATACAAAAGTTCACCGGAGATGACTTTTCCCATACAAAAGTTCACCGGAGATGACTTTCCCAATACAAAAGTTCACCGGGCATGACTTTCCCAATACAAAAGTTCACCGGAGATGACTTTCCCAATACAAAAGTTCACCGGAGATGACTTTTCCCATACAAAAGTTCACCGGAGATGACTTTCCCAATACAAAAGTTCACCGGAGATGACTTTCCCAATACAAAAGTTCACCGGAGATGACTTTTCCCATACAAGAGTTCACCGGAGATGACTTTTCCCATACAAAAGTTCACCGGAGATGACTTTCCCAATACAAAAGTTCACCGGGCATGACTTTCCCAATACAAAAGTTCACCGGAGATGACTTTCCCAATACAAAAGTTCACCGGAGATGACTTTTCCCATACAAAAATTCACCGGAGATGACTTTTCCCATACAAAAGTTCACCGGGGATGACTTTCCCAATACAAAAGTTCACCGGGCATGACTTTCCCAATACAAAAGTTCACCGGAGATGACTTTCCCAATACAAAAGTTCACCGGAGATGACTTTTCCCATACAAAAGTTCACCGGAGATGACTTTCCCAACACAAAAGTTCACCGGAGATGACTTTTCCCATACAAAAGTTCACCGGAGATGACTTTCCCAATACAAAAGTTCACCGGAGATGACTTTCCCAATACAAAAGTTCACCGGAGATGACTTTTCCCATACAAAAGTTCACCGGAGATGACTTTCCCAATACAAAAGTTCACCGGAGATGACTTTTCCCATACAAAAGTTCACCGGAGATGACTTTCCCAATACAAAAGTTCACCGGAGATGACTTTTCCCATACAAAAGTTCACCGGAGATGACTTTCCCAATACAAAAGTTCACCGGGCATGACTTTCCCAAAACAAAAGTTCACCGGGCATGACTTTCCCAATACAAAAGTTCACCGGAGATGACTTTCCCAATACAAAAGTTCACCGGAGATGACTTTTCCCATACAAAAGTTCACCGGAGATGACTTTCCCAATACAAAAGTTCACCGGAGATAACTTTCCCAATACAAAAGTTCACCGGAGATGACTTTCCCAATACAAAAGTTCACCGGAGATGACTTTTCCCATACAAAAGTTCACCGGAGATGACTTTCCCAATACAAAAGTTCACCGGAGATGACCTTTCCCATACAAAAGTTCACCGGAGATGACTTTCCCAATACAAAAGTTCACCGGAGATGACTTTCCCAATACAAAAGTTCACCGGAGATGACTTTTCCCATACAAAAGTTCACCGGAGATGACTTTTCCCATACAAAAGTTCACCGGAGATGACTTTCCCAATACAAAAGTTCACCGGGCATGACTTTCCCAATACAAAAGTTCACCGGAGATGACTTTCCCAATACAAAAGTTCACCGGAGATGACTTTTCCCATACAAAAGTTCACCGGAGATGACTTTCCCAATACAAAAGTTCACCGGAGATGACTTTCCCAATACAAAAGTTCACCGGAGATGACTTTTCCCATACAAAAGTTCACCGGAGATGACTTTCCCAATACAAAAGTTCACCGGAGATGACTTTTCCCATACAAAAGTTCACCGGAGATGACTTTTCCCATACAAAAGTTCACCGGAGATGACTTTCCCAATACAAAAGTTCACCGGGCATGACTTTCCCAATACAAAAGTTCACCGGAGATGACTTTCCCAACACAAAAGTTCACCGGAGATGACTTTTCCCATACAAAAGTTCACCGGAGATGACTTTCCCAATACAAAAGTTCACCGGAGATGACTTTTCCCATACAAAAGTTCACCGGAGATGACTTTCCCAATACAAAAGTTCACCGGAGATGACTTTCCCAATACAAAAGTTCACCGGAGATGACTTTTCCCATACAAAAGTTCACCGGAGATGACTTTCCCAATACAAAAGTTCACCGGAGATGACTTTTCCCATACAAAAGTTCACCGGAGATGACTTTCCCAATACAAAAGTTCACCGGAGATGACTTTTCCCATACAAAAGTTCACCGGAGATGACTTTCCCAATACAAAAGTTCACAGGGCATGACTTTCCCAAAACAAAAGTTCACCGGGCATGACTTTCCCAATACAAAAGTTCACCGGAGATGACTTTCCCAATACAAAAGTTCACCGGAGATGACTTTTCCCATACAAAAGTTCACCGGAAATGACTTTCCCAATACAAAAGTTCACCGGAGATGACTTTTCCCATACAAAAGTTCACCGGAGATGACTTTTCCCATACAAAAGTTCACCGGAGATGACTTTCCCAATACAAAAGTTCACCGGAGATGACTTTTCCCATACAAAAGTTCACCGGAGATGACTTTCCCAATACAAAAGTTCACCGGAGATGACTTTCCCAATACAAAAGTTCACCGGAGATGACTTTTCCCATACAAAAGTTCACCGGAGATGACTTTTCCCATACAAAAGTTCACCGGAAATGACTTTCCCAATACAAAAGTTCGCCGGGCATGACTTTCCCAATACAAAAGTTCACCGGAGATGACTTTCCCAATACAAAAGTTCACCGGAGATGACTTTTCCCATACAAAAGTTCACCGGAGATGACTTTCCCAATACAAAAGTTCACCGGAGATGACTTTCCCAATACAAAAGTTCACCGGAGATGACTTTTCCCATACAAAAGTTCACCGGAGATGACTTTCCCAATACAAAAGTTCACCGGAGATGACTTTTCCCATACAAAAGTTCACCGGAGATGACTTTCCCAATACAAAAGTTCACCGGAGATGACTTTTCCCATACAAAAGTTCACCGGAGATGACTTTCCCAATACAAAAGTTCACCGGGCATGACTTTCCCAAAACAAAAGTTCACCGGGCATGACTTTCCCAATACAAAAGTTCACCGGAGATGACTTTCCCAATACAAAAGTTCACCGGAGATGACTTTTCCCATACAAAAGTTCACCGGAGATGACTTTCCCAATACAAAAGTTCACCGGAGATGACTTTTCCCATACAAAAGTTCACCGGAGATGACTTTCCCAATACAAAAGTTCACCGGAGATGACTTTCCCAGTACAAAAGTTCACCGGAGATGACTTTTCCCATACAAAAGTTCACCGGAGATGACTTTCCCAATACAAAAGTTCACCGGAGATGACTTTCCCAATACAAAAGTTCACCGGAGATGACTTTTCCCAATACAAAAGTTCACCGGAGATGACTTTCCCAATACAAAAGTTCACCGGAGATGACTTTTCCCATACAAAAGTTCACCGGAGATGACTTTCCCAATACAAAAGTTCACCGGAGATGACTTTTCCCATACAAAAGTTCACCGGAGATGACTTTCCCAATACAAAAGTTCACCGGGCATGACTTTCCCAATACAAAAGTTCACCGGGCATGACTTTCCCAATACAAAAGTTCACCGGGCATGACTTTCCCAATACAAAAGTTCACCGGAGATGACTTTCCCAATACAAAAGTTCACCGGAGATGACTTTCCCAATACAAAAGTTCACCGGAGATGACTTTCCCAATACAAAAGTTTACCGGAGATGACTTTCCCAATACAAAAGTTCACCGGAGATGACTTTTCCCATACAAAAGTTCACCGGAGATGACTTTCCCAATACAAAAGTTCACCGGAGATGACTTTCCCAATACAAAAGTTCACCGGAGATGACTTTTCCCATACAAAAGTTCACCGGAGATGACTTTCCCAATACAAAAGTTCACCGGAGATGACTTTCCCAATACAAAAGTTCACCGGAGATGACTTTCCCAATACAAAAGTTCACCGGAGATGACTTTTCCCATACAAAAGTTCACCGGAGATGACTTTCCCAATACAAAAGTTCACCGGAGATGAATTTCCCAATACAAAAGTTCACCGGAAATGACTTTTTCCATACAAAAGTTCACCGGAGATGACTTTCCCAATACAAAAGTTCACCGGAGATGACTTTTCCCATACAAAAGTTCACCGGAGATGACTTTCCCAATACAAAAGTTCACCGGAGATGACTTTCCCAATACAAAAGTTCACCGGAGATGACTTTTCCCATACAAAAGTTCAACGGAGATGACTTTCCCAATACAAAAGTTCACCGGAGATGACTTTTCCCATACAAAAGTTCACCGGAGATGACTTTCCCAATACAAAAGTTCACCGGGCATTACTTTCCCAATACAAAAGTTCACCGGAGATGACTTTTCCCATACAAAAGTTCACCGGGCATGACTTTCCCAATACAAAAGTTCACCGGAGATGACTTTCCCAATACAAAAGTTCACCGGAGATGACTTTTCCCATACAAAAGTTCACCGGAGATGACTTTTCCCATACAAAAGTTCACCGGGCATGACTTTCCCAATACAAAAGTTCACCGGAGATGACTTTTCCTATACAAAAGTTCACCGGAGATGACTTTCCCAATACAAAAGTTCACCGGAGATGACTTTTCCCATACAAAAGTTCACCGGAGATGACTTTTCCCATACAAAAGTTCACCGGAGATGACTTTCCCAATACAAAAGTTCACCGGAGATGACTTTTCCCATACAAAAGTTCACCGGAGATGACTTTCCCAATACAAAAGTTCACCGGAGATGACTTTCCCAATACAAAAGTTCACCGGAGATGACTTTTCCCATACAAAAGTTCACCGGAGATGACTTTTCCCATACAAAAGTTCACCGGAGATGACTTTCCCAATACAAAAGTTCACCGGAGATGACTTTTCCCAATACAAAAGTTCACCGGAGATGACTTTCCCAATACAAAAGTTCACCGGAGATGACTTTTCCCATACAAAAGTTCACCGGAGATGACTTTCCCAATACAAAAGTTCACCGGAGATGACTTTCCCAATACAAAAGTTCACCGGAGATGACTTTTCCCATACAAAAGTTCACCGGAGATGACTTTCCCAATACAAAAGTTCACCGGAGATGACTTTTCCCATACAACAGTTCACCGGAGATGACTTTCCCAATACAAAAGTTCACCGGAGATGACTTTTCCCATATAAAAGTTCACCGGAGATGACTTTCCCAATACAAAAGTTCACCGGAGATGACTTTTCCCATACAAAAGTTCACCGGAGATGACTTTCCCAATACAAAAGTTCACCGGAGATGACTTTTCCCATACAAAAGTTCACCGGAGATGACTTTCCCAATACAAAAGTTCACCGGGCATGACTTTCCCAATACAAAAGTTCACCGGATTTGACTTTTCCCATACAAAAGTTCACCGGGCATGACTTTCCCAATACAAAAGTTCACCGGAGATGACTTTCCCAATACAAAAGTTCACCGGAGATGACTTTTCCCATACAAAAGTTCACCGGGCATGACTTTCCCAATACAAAAGTTCACCGGAGATGACTTTTCCCATACAAAAGTTCACCGAAGATGACTTTCCCAATACAAAAGTTCACCGGAGATGACTTTCCCAATACAAAAGTTCACCGGAGATGACTTTTCCCATACAAAAGTTCACCGGAGATGACTTTCCCAATACAAAAGTTCACCGGAGATGACTTTCCCAATACAAAAGTTCACCGGAGATGACTTTTCCCATACAAAAGTTCACCGGAGATGACTTTCCCAATACAAAAGTTCACCGGAGATGACTTTTCCCATACAAAAGTGCACCGGAGATGACTTTCCCAATACAAAAGTTCACCGGAGATGACTTTCCCAATACAAAAGTTCACAGGAGATGACTTTTCCCATACAAAAGTTCACCGGAGATGACTTTCCCAATACAAAAGTTCACCGGAGATGACTTTCCCAATACAAAAGTTCACCGAAGATGACTTTCCCAATACAAAAGTTCACCGGGCACGACTTTCCCAATACAAAAGTTCACCGGGCACGACTTTCCCAATACAAAAGTTCACCGGAGATGACTTTCCCAATATAAAAGTTCACCGGAGATGATTTTTCCCATACAAAAGTTCACCGGAGATGACTTTCCCAATACAAAAGTTCACCGGAGATGACTTTTCCCATACAAAAGTTCACCGGAGATGACTTTTCCCATACAAAAGTTCACCGGGCACGACTTTCCCAATACAAAAGTTCACCGGAGATGACTTTCCCAATATAAAAGTTCACCGGGCATGACTTTCCCAATACAAAAGTTCACCGGGCACGACTTTCCCAATACAAAAGTTCACCGGAGATGACTTTTCCCATACAAAAGTTCACCGGGCATGACTTTCCCAATACAAAAGTTCACCGGGCATGACTTTCCCAATACAAAAGTTCACCGGAGATGACTTTTCCCATACAAAAGTTCACCGGAGATGACTTTCCCAATACAAAAGTTCACCGGAGATGACTTTTCCCATACAAAAGTTCACCGGAGATGACTTTCCCAATACAAAAGTTCACCGGAGATGACTTTCCCAATACAAAAGTTCACCGGAGATGACTTTTCCCATACAAAAGTTCACCGGAGATGACTTTCCCAATACAAAAGTTCGCCGGAGATGACTTTTCCCATACAAAAGTTCACCGGAGATGACTTTCCCAATACAAAAGTTCACCGGAGATGACTTTTCCCATACAAAAGTTCACCGGAGATGACTTTTCCCATACAAAAGTTCACCGGGCACGACTTTCCCAATACAAAAGTTCACCGGAGATGACTTTCCCAATACAAAAGTTCACCGGAGATGACTTTCCCAATACAAAAGTTCACCGGAGATGACTTTCCCAATACAAAAGTTCACCGGAGATGACTTTTCCCATACAAAAGTTCACCGGATATGACTTTCCCAATACAAAAGTTCACCGGAGATGACTTTTCCCATACAAAAGTTCACCGGAGATGACTTTCCCAATACAAAAGTTCACCGGAGATGACTTTTCCCATACAAAAGTTCACCGGGCATGACTTTCCCAATACAAAAGTTCACCGGAGATGACTTTTCCCATACAAAAGTTCACCGGAGATGACTTTTCCCATACAAAAGTTCACCGGAGATGACTTTCCCAATACAAAAGTTCACCGGAGATGACTTTCCCAATACAAAAGTTCACCGGAGATGACTTTTCCCATACAAAAGTTCACCGGAGATGACTTTCCCAATACAAAAGTTCACCGGAGATGACTTTTCCCATACAAAAGTTCACCGGAGATGACTTTCCCAATACAAAAGTTCACCGGAGATGACTTTCCCAATACAAAAGTTCACCGGAGATGACTTTTCCCATACGAAAGTTCACCGGAGATGACTTTCCCAATACAAAAGTTCACCGGAGATGACTTTCCCAATACAAAAGTTCACCGGAGATGACTTTTCCCATACAAAAGTTCACCGGAGATGACTTTCCCAATACAAAAGTTCACCGGAGATGACTTTTCCCATACAAAAGTTCACCGGTCATGACTTTCCCAATACAAAAGTTCACCGGGCATGACTTTCCCAATACAAAAGTTCACCGGGCATGACTTTCCCAATACAAAAGTTCACCGGAGATGACTTTCCCAATACAAAAGTTCACCGGAGATGACTTTTCCCATACAAAAGTTCACCGGAGATGACTTTCCCAATACAAAAGTTCACCGGAGATGACTTTTCCCATACAAAAGTTCACCGGAGATGACTTTTCCCATACAAAAGTTCACCGGAGATGACTTTTCCCATACAAAAGTTCACCGGAGATGACTTTCCCAATACAAAAGTTCACCGGGCATGACTTTCCCAATACAAAAGTTCACCGGAGATGACTTTTCCCATACAAAAGTTCACCGGAGATGACTTTCCCAATACAAAAGTTCACCGGAGATGACTTTTCCCATACAAAAGTTCACCGGAGATGACTTTTCCCATACAAAAGTTCACCGGAGATGACTTTTCCCATACAAAAGTTCACCGGGCATGACTTTCCCAATACAAAAGTTCACCGGGCATGACTTTCCCAATACAAAAGTTCACCGGAGATGACTTTCCCAATACAAAAGTTCACCGGAGATGACTTTCCCAATATAAAAGTTCACCGGGCATGACTTTCCCAATACAAAAGTTCACCGGAGATGACTTTCCCAATACAAAAGTTCACCGGAGATGACTTTTCCCATACAAAAGTTCACCGGAGATGACTTTCCCAATACAAAAGTTCACCGGGCATGACTTTCCCAAAACAAAAGTTCACCGGGCATGACTTTCCCAATACAAAAGTTCACCGGAGATGACTTTTCCCATACAAAAGTTCACCGGAGATGACTTTCCCAATACAAAAGTTCACCGGAGATGACTTTTCCCATACAAAAGTTCACCGGAGATGACTTTCCCAATACAAAAGTTCACCGGAGATGACTTTTCCCATACAAAAGTTCACCGGAGATGACTTTCCCAATACAAAAGTTCACCGGAGATGACTTTCCCAATACAAAAGTTCACCGGGCATGACTTTCCCAATACAAAAGTTCACCGGAGATGACTTTTCCCATACAAAAGTTCACCGGAGATGACTTTCCCAATACAAAAGTTCACCAGAGATGACTTTTCCCATACAAAAGTTCACCGGAGATGACTTTTCCCATACAAAAGTTCACCGGGGATGACTTTCCCAATACAAAAGTTCACCGGAGATGACTTTCCCAATACAAAAGTTCACCGGAGATGACTTTCCCAATACAAAAGTTCACCGGGCATGACTTTCCCAATACAAAAGTTCACCGGGCATGACTTTCCCAATATAAAAGTTCACCGGGCATGACTTTCCCAATACAAAAGTTCACCGGAGATGACTTTTCCCATACAAAAGTTCACCGGAGATGACTCCCAATGCAAAAGTTCACCGGAGATGACTTTCCCAATACAAAAGTTCACCGGAGATGACTTTTCCCCATACAAAAGTTCACCGGAGATGACTTTCCCAATACAAAAGTTCACCGGAGATGACTTTTCCCATACAAAAGTTCACCGGAGATGACTTTCCCAATACAAAAGTTCACCGGAGATGACTTTCCCAATATAAAAGTTCACCGGGCATGACTTTCCCAATACAAAAGTTCACCGGAGATGACTTTCCCAATACAAAAGTTCACCGGAGATGACTTTCCCATACAAAAGTTCACCGGAGATGACTTTCCCAATACAAAAGTTCACCGGGCATGACTTTCCCAAAACAAAAGTTCACCGGGCATGACTTTCCCAATACAAACGTTCACCGGAGATGACTTTCCCAATACAAAAGTTCACCGGAGATGACTTTCCCAATACAAAAGTTCACCGGAGATGACTTTCCCAATACAAAGGTTCACCGGAGATGACTTTTCCCATACAAAAGTTCACCGGAGATGACTTTTCCCATACAAAAGTTCACCGGAGATGACTTTCCCAATACAAAAGTTCACCGGAGATGACTTTTCTCATACAAAAGTTCACCGGAGATGACTTTCCCAATACAAAAGTTCACCGCAGATGTCTTTCCCAATACAAAAGTTCACCGGGCATGACTTTCCCAATACAAAAGTTCACCGGGCACGACTTTCCCAATACAAAAGTTCACCGGGCATGACTTTCCCAATACAAAAGTTCACCGGGCATGACTTTCCAAATACAAAAGTTCACCGGGCATGACTTTCCAAATACAAAAGTTCACCGGAGATGACTTTTCCCATACAAAAGTTCACCGGAGATGACTTTCCCAATACAAAAGTTCACCGGAGATGACTTTCCCAATACAAAAGTTCACCGGAGATGACTTTTCCCATACAAAAGTTCACCGGAGATGACTTTCCCAATACAAAAGTTCACCGGAGATGACTTTTCCCATACAAAAGTTCACCGGAGATGACTTTCCCAATACAAACGTTCACCGGAAATGACTTTTCCCATACAAAAGTTCACCGGAGATGACTTTCCCAATACAAAAGTTCACCGGAGATAACTTTCCCAATACAAAAGTTCACCGGGCATGACTTTCCCAATACAAAAGTTCACCGGAGATGACTTTCCCAATACAAAAGTTCACCGGGCATGACTTTCCCAATATAAAAGTTCACCGGGCATGACTTTCCCAATACAAAAGTTCACCGGAGATGACTTTCCCAATACAAAAGTTCACCGGAGATGACTTTTCCCATACAAAAGTTCACCGGAGATGACTTTCCCAATACAAAAGTTCACCGGGCATGACTTTCCCAAAACAAAAGTTCACCGGGCATGACTTTCCCAATACAAAAGTTCACCGGAGATGACTTTTCCCATACAAAAGTTCACCGGAGATGACTTTCCCAATACAAAAGTTCAGCGGAGATGACTTTTCCCATACAAAAGTTCACCGGAGATGACTTTTCCCATACAAAAGTTCACCGGAGATGACTTTCCCAATACAAAAGTTCACCGGAGATGACTTTCCCAATACAAAAGTTCACCGGAGATGACTTTTCCCATACAAAAGTTCACCGGAGATGACTTTCCCAATACAAAAGTTCACCGGAGATGACTTTCCCAATACAAAAGTTCACCGGAGATGACTTTTCCCATACAAAAGTTCACCGGAGATGACTTTCCCAATACAAAAGTTCACCGGAGATGACTTTTCCCATACAAAAGTTCACCGGAGATGACTTTCCCAATACAAAAGTTCACCGGAGATGACTTTCCCAATACAAAAGTTCACCGGAGATGACTTTTCCCATACAAAAGTTCACCGGAGATGACTTTCCCAATACAAAAGTTCACCGGAGATGACTTTCCCAATACAAAAGTTCACCGGAGATGACTTTTCCCATACAAAAGTTCACCGGAGATGACTTTCCCAATACAAAAGTTCACCGGAGATGACTTTTCCCATACAAAAGTTCACCGGAGATGACTTTCCCAATACAAAAGTTCACCGGAGATGACTTTTCCCATACAAAAGTTCACCGGAGATGACTTTCCCAATACAAAAGTTCACCGGAGATGACTTTTCCCAATACAAAAGTTCACCGGGCATGACTTTCCCAATACAAAAGTTCACCGGGCACGACTTTCCCAATACAAAAGTTCACCGGAGATGACTTTCCCAATACAAAAGTTCACCGGAGATGACTTTTCCCATACAAAAGTTCACCGGAGATGACTTTCCCAATACAAAAGTTCACCGGAGATGACTTTTCCCATACAAAAGTTCACCGGAGATGACTTTCCCAATACAAAAGTTCACCGGAGATGACTTTTCCCATACAAAAGTTCACCGGAGATGACTTTCCCAATACAAAAGTTCACCGGAGATGACTTTCCCAATACAAAAGTTCACCGGAGATGACTTTTCCCATACAAAAGTTCACCGGAGATGACTTTTCCCATACAAAAGTTCACCGGAGATGACTTTCCCATACAAAAGTTCACCGGAGATGACTTTCCCAATACAAAAGTTCACCGGAGATGACTTTTCCCATACAAAAGTTCACCGGAGATGACTTTCCCAATACAAAAGTTCACCGGAGATGACTTTCCCAATATAAAAGTTCACCGGGCATGACTTTCCCAATACAAAAGTTCACCGGGCATGACTTTCCCAATACAAAAGTTCACCGGAGATGACTTTTCCTATACAAAAGTTCACCGGAGATGACTTTTCCCATACAAAAGTTCACCGGAGATGACTTTTCCCATACAAAAGTTCACCGGAGATGACTTTCCCAATACAAAAGTTCACCGGAGATGACTTTCCCAATACAAAAGTTCACCGGAGATGACTTTTCCCATACAAAAGTTCACCGGAGATGACTTTCCCAATACAAAAGTTCACCGGAGATGACTTTTCCCATACAAAAGTTCACCGGAGATGACTTTTCCCATACAAAAGTTCACCGGAGATGACTTTCCCAATACAAAAGTTCACCGGAGATGACTTTCCCAATACAAAAGTTCACCGGAGATGACTTTTCCCATACAAAAGTTCACCGGAGATGACTTTCCCAATACAAAAGTTCACCGGAGATGACTTTCCCAATACAAAAGTTCACCGGAGATGACTTTTCCCATACAAAAGTTCACCGGAGATGACTTTTCCCATACAAAAGTTCACCGGAGATGACTTTTCCCATACAAAAGTTCACCGGAGATGACTTTCCCAATACAAAAGTTCACCGGAGATGACTTTCCCAATACAAAAGTTCACCGGAGATGACTTTTCCCATACAAAAGTTCACCGGAGATGACTTTCCCAATACAAAAGTTCACCGGAGATGACTTTTCCCATACAAAAGTTCACCGGAGATGACTTTTCCCATACAAAAGTTCACCGGAGATGACTTTCCCAATACAAAAGTTCACCGGAGATGACTTTCCCAATACAAAAGTTCACCGGAGATGACCTTTCCCATACAAAAGTTCACCGGAGATGACTTTCCCAATACAAAAGTTCACCGGAGATGACTTTCCCAATACAAAAGTTCACCGGAGATGACTTTTCCCATACAAAAGTTCACCGGAGATGACTTTCCCAATACAAAAGTTCACCGGAGATGACTTTCCCAATACAAAAGTTCACCGGAGATGACTTTTCCCATACAAAAGTTCACCGGAGATGACTTTCCCAATACAAAAGTTCACCGGAGATGACTTTCCCAATACAAAAGTTCACCGGAGATGACTTTTCCCATACAAAAGTTCACCGGAGATGACTTTCCCAATACAAAAGTTCACCGGAGATGACTTTCCCAATATAAAAGTTCACCGGGCATGACTTTCCCAATACAAAAGTTCACCGGGCATGACTTTCCCAATACAAAAGTTCACCGGAGATGACTTTCCCATACTAAAGTTCACCGGAGATGACTTTCCCAATACAAAAGTTCACCGGGCATGACTTTCCCAAAACAAAAGTTCACCGGGCATGACTTTCCCAATACAAACGTTCACCGGAGATGACTTTCCCAATACAAAAGTTCACCGGAGATGACTTTCCCAATACAAAAGTTCACCGGAGATGACTTTCCCAATACAAAAGTTCACCGGAGATGACTTTTCCCATACAAAAGTTCACCGGAGATGACTTTTCCCATACAAAAGTTCACCGGAGATGACTTTCCCAATACAAAAGTTCACCGGAGATGACTTTTCCCATACAAAAGTTCACCGGAGATGACTTTCCCAATACAAAAGTTCACCGGAGATGACTTTCCCAATACAAAAGTTCACCGGGCATGACTTTCCCAATACAAAAGTTCACCGGGCACGACTTTCCCAATACAAAAGTTCACCGGGCATGACTTTCCCAATACAAAAGTTCACCGGGCATGACTTTCCCAATACAAAAGTTCACCGGGCATGACTTTCCCAATACAAAAGTTCACCGGAGATGACTTTTCCCATACAAAAGTTCACCGGAGATGACTTTCCCAATACAAAAGTTCACCGGAGATGACTTTCCCAATACAAAAGTTCACCGGAGATGACTTTTCCCATACAAAAGTTCACCGGAGATGACTTTCCCAATACAAAAGTTCACCGGAGATGACTTTTCCCATACAAAAGTTCACCGGAGATGACTTTCCCAATACAAAAGTTCACCGGAAATGACTTTTCCCATACAAAAGTTCACCGGAGATGACTTTCCCAATACAAAAGTTCACCGGAGATGACTTTCCCAATACAAAAGTTCACCGGGCATGACTTTCCCAATACAAAAGTTCACCGGAGATGACTTTCCCAATACAAAAGTTCACCGGGCATGACTTTCCCAATATAAAAGTTCACCGGGCATGACTTTCCCAATACAAAAGTTCACCGGAGATGACTTTCCCAATACAAAAGTTCACCGGAGATGACTTTTCCCATACAAAAGTTCACCGGAGATGACTTTCCCAATACAAAAGTTCACCGGGCATGACTTTCCCAAAACAAAAGTTCACCGGGCATGACTTTCCCAATACAAAAGTTCACCGGAGATGACTTTTCCCATACAAAAGTTCACCGGAGATGACTTTCCCAATACAAAAGTTCAGCGGAGATGACTTTTCCCATACAAAAGTTCACCGGAGATGACTTTTCCCATACAAAAGTTCACCGGAGATGACTTTCCCAATACAAAAGTTCACCGGAGATGACTTTCCCAATACAAAAGTTCACCGGAGATGACTTTTCCCATACAAAAGTTCACCGGAGATGACTTTCCCAATACAAAAGTTCACCGGAGATGACTTTCCCAATACAAAAGTTCACCGGAGATGACTTTTCCCATACAAAAGTTCACCGGAGATGACTTTCCCAATACAAAAGTTCACCGGAGATGACTTTTCCCATACAAAAGTTCACCGGAGATGACTTTCCCAATACAAAAGTTCACCGGAGATGACTTTCCCAATACAAAAGTTCACCGGAGATGACTTTTCCCATACAAAAGTTCACCGGAGATGACTTTCCCAATACAAAAGTTCACCGGAGATGACTTTCCCAATACAAAAGTTCACCGGAGATGACTTTTCCCATACAAAAGTTCACCGGAGATGACTTTCCCAATACAAAAGTTCACCGGAGATGACTTTTCCCATACAAAAGTTCACCGGAGATGACTTTCCCAATACAAAAGTTCACCGGAGATGACTTTTCCCAATACAAAAGTTCACCGGGCATGACTTTCCCAATACAAAAGTTCACCGGGCACGACTTTCCCAATACAAAAGTTCACCGGAGATGACTTTCCCAATACAAAAGTTCACCGGAGATGACTTTTCCCATACAAAAGTTCACCGGAGATGACTTTCCCAATACAAAAGTTCACCGGAGATGACTTTTCCCATACAAAAGTTCACAGGAGATGACTTTCCCAATACAAAAGTTCACCGGAGATGACTTTTCCCATACAAAAGTTCACCGGAGATGACTTTCCCAATACAAAAGTTCACCGGAGATGACTTTCCCATACAAAAGTTCACCGGAGATGACTTTCCCAATACAAAAGTTCACCGGAGATGACTTTCCCAATACAAAAGTTCACCGGAGATGACTTTTCCCATACAAAAGTTCACCGGAGATGACTTTTCCCCATACAAAAGTTCACCGGAGATGACTTTCCCATACAAAAGTTCACCGGAGATGACTTTCCCAATACAAAAGTTCACCGGAGATGACTTTTCCCATACAAAAGTTCACCGGAGATGACTTTCCCAATACAAAAGTTCACCGGAGATGACTTTCCCATTATAAAAGTTCACCGGGCATGACTTTCCCAATACAAAAGTTCACCGGGCATGACTTTCCCAATACAAAAGTTCACCGGAGATGACTTTTCCCATACAAAAGTTCACCGGAGATGACTTTTCCCATACAAAAGTTCACCGGAGATGACTTTTCCCATACAAAAGTTCACCGGAGATGACTTTCCCAATACAAAAGTTCACCGGAGATGACTTTCCCAATACAAAAGTTCACCGGAGATGACTTTTCCCATACAAAAGTTCACCGGAGATGATTTTCCCAATACAAAAGTTCACCGGAGATGACTTTCCCAATACAAAAGTTCACCGGAGATGACTTTTCCCATACAAAAGTTCACCGGAGATGACTTTTCCCATACAAAAGTTCACCGGAGATGACTTTCCCAATACAAAAGTTCACCGGAGATGACTTTTCCCATACAAAAGTTCACCGGAGATGACTTTCCCAATACAAAAGTTCACCGGAGATGACTTTTCCCAATACAAAAGTTCACCGGGCATGACTTTCCCAATACAAAAGTTCACCGGGCACGACTTTCCCAATACAAAAGTTCACCGGAGATGACTTTCCCAATACAAAAGTTCACCGGAGATGACTTTTCCCATACAAAAGTTCACCGGAGATGACTTTCCCAATACAAAAGTTCACCGGAGATGACTTTTCCCATACAAAAGTTCACCGGAGATGACTTTCCCAATACAAAAGTTCACCGGAGATGACTTTTCTCATACAAAAGTTCACCGGAGATGACTTTCCCAATACAAAAGTTCACCGGAGATGACTTTCCCAATACAAAAGTACACCGGAGATGACTTTTCCCATACAAAAGTTCACCGGAGATGACTTTTCCCATACAAAAGTTCACCGGAGATGACTTTTCCCATACAAAAGTTCACCGGAGATGACTTTCCCATACAAAAGTTCACCGGAGATGACTTTTCCCATACAAAAGTTCACCGGAGATGACTTTCCCAATACAAAAGTTCACCGGAGATGACTTTCCCAATATAAAAGTTCACCGGGCATGACTTTCCCAATACAAAAGTTCACCGGGCATGACTTTCCCAATACAAAAGTTCACCGGAGATGACTTTTCCCATACAAAAGTTCACCGAAGATGACTTTTCCCATACAAAAGTTCACCGGAGATGATTTTTCCTATACAAAAGTTCACCGGAGATGACTTTCCCAATACAAAAGTTCACCGGAGATGACTTTCCCAATACAAAAGTTCAACGGAGATGACTTTTCCCATACAAAAGTTCACCGGAGATGACTTTCCCAATACAAAAGTTCACCGGAGATGACTTTCCCAATACAAAAGTTCACCGGAGATGACTTTTCCCATACAAAAGTTCACCGGAGATGACTTTTCCCATACAAAAGTTCTCCGGAGATGACTTTTCCAATACAAAAGTTCACCGGGCATGACTTTCCCAAAACAAAAGTTCACCGGGCATGACTTTCCCAATACAAAAGTTCACCGGAGATGACTTTCCCAATACAAAAGTTCACCGGAGATGACTTTCCCAATACAAATTTCACCGGAGATGACTTTTCCCATACAAAAGTTCACCGGAGATGACTTTCCCAATACAAAAGTTCACCGGAGATGACTTTCCCAATATAAAAGTTCACCGGGCATGACTTTCCCAATACAAAAGTTCACCGGGCATGACTTTCCCAATACAAAAGTTCACCGGAGATGACTTTCCCATACAAAAGTTCACCGGAGATGACTTTCCCAATACAAAAGTTCACCGGGCACGACTTTCCCAATACAAAAGTTCACCGGAGATGACTTTCCCAATATAAAAGTTCACCGGAGATGACTTTTCCCATACAAAAGTTCACCGGAGATGACTTTCCCAATACAAAAGTTCACCGGAGATGACTTTTCCCATACAAAAGTTCACCGGAGATGACTTTCCCAATACAAAAGTTCACCGGAGATGACTTTCCCAATACAAAAGTTCACCGGAGATGACTTTTCCCATACAAAAGTTCACCGGAGATGACTTTCCCAATACAAAAGTTCACCGGAGATGACTTTCCCAATACAAAAGTTCACCGGAGATGACTTTTCCCATACAAAAGTTCACCGGAGATGACTTTCCCAATACAAAAGTTCACCGGAGATGACTTTCCCAATATAAAAGTTCACCGGGCATGACTTTCCCAATACAAAAGTTCACCGGGCATGACTTTCCCAATACAAAAGTTCACCGGAGATGACTTTCCCATACAAAAGTTCACCGGAGATGACTTTCCCAATACAAAAGTTCACCGGGCATGACTTTCCCAAAACAAAAGTTCACCGGGCATGACTTTCCCAATACAAAAGTTCACCGGAGATGACTTTCCCAATACAAAAGTTCACCGGAGATGACTTTCCCAATACAAAAGTTCACCGGAGATGACTTTCCCAATACAAAAGTTCACCGGAGATGACTTTTCCCATACAAAAGTTCACCGGAGATGACTTTTCCCATACAAAAGTTCACCGGAGATGACTTTCCCAATACAAATTCACCGGAGATGACTTTTCCCATACAAAAGTTCACCGGAGATGACTTTCCCAATACAAAAGTTCACCGGAGATGACTTTCCCAATACAAAAGTTCACCGGGCATGACTTTCCCAATACAAAAGTTCACCGGGCACGACTTTCCCAATACAAAAGTTCACCGGGCATGACTTTCCCAATACAAAAGTTCACCGGGCATGACTTTCCCAATACAAAAGTTCACCGGGCATGACTTTCCCAATACAAAAGTTCACCGGAGATGACTTTTCCCATACAAAAGTTCACCGGAGATGACTTTCCCAATACAAAAGTTCACCGGAGATGACTTTTCCCATACAAAAGTTCACCGGAGATGACTTTCCCAATACAAAAGTTCACCGGAGATGACTTTCCCAATACAAAAGTTCACCGGAGATGACTTTTCCCATACAAAAGTTCACCGGAGATGACTTTCCCAATACAAAAGTTCACCGGAGATGACTTTTCCCATACAAAAGTTCACCGGAGATGACTTTCCCAATACAAAAGTTCACCGGAGATGACTTTTCCCATACAAAAGTTCACCGGAGATGACTTTCCCAATACAAAAGTTCACCGGAGATGACTTTCCCAATACAAAAGTCCACCGGGCATGACTTTCCCAATACAAAAGTTCACCGGATATGACTTTCCCAATACAAAAGTTCACCGGGCATGACTTTCCCAATATAAAAGTTCACCGGGCATGACTTTCCCAATACAAAAGTTCACCGGAGATGACTTTCCCAATACAAAAGTTCACCGGAGATGACTTTTCCCATACAAAAGTTCACCGGAGATGACTTTCCCAATACAAAAGTTCACCGGGCATGACTTTCCCAAAACAAAAGTTCACCGGGCATGACTTTCCCAATACAAAAGTTCACCGGAGATGACTGTTCCCATACAAAAGTTCACCGGAGATGACTTTCCCAATACAAAAGTTCACCGGAGATGACTTTTCCCATACAAAAGTTCACCGGAGATGACTTTTCCCATACAAAAGTTCACCGGAGATGACTTTCCCAATACAAAAGTTCACCGGAGATGACTTTCCCAATACAAAAGTTCACCGGAGATGACTTTTCCCATACAAAAGTTCACCGGAGATGACATTCCCAATACAAAAGTTCACCGGAGATGACTTTCCCAATACAAAAGTTCACCGGAGATGACTTTTCCCATACAAAAGTTCACCGGAGATGACTTTCCCAATACAAAAGTTCACCGGAGATGACTTTTCCCATACAAAAGTTCACCGGAGATGACTTTCCCAATACAAAAGTTCACCGGAGATGACTTTCCCAATACAAAAGTTCACCGGAGATGACTTTTCCCATACAAAAGTTCACCGGAGATGACTTTCCCAATACAAAAGTTCACCGGAGATGACTTTCCCAATACAAAAGTTCACCGGAGATGACTTTTCCCATACAAAAGTTCACCGGAGATGACTTTCCCAATACAAAAGTTCACCGGAGATGACTTTTCCCATACAAAAGTTCACCGGAGATGACTTTCCCAATACAAAATTTCACCGGAGATGACTTTTCCCAATACAAAAGTTCACCGGGCATGACTTTCCCAATACAAAAGTTCACCGGGCACGACTTTCCCAATACAAAAGTTCACCGGAGATGACTTTCCCAATACAAAAGTTCACCGGAGATGACTTTCCCAATACAAAAGTTCACCGGAGATGACTTTCCCAATACAAAAGTTCACCGGAGATGACTTTTCCCATACAAAAGTTCACCGGAGATTACATTCCCAATACAAAAGTTCACCGGAGATGACTTTCCCAATACAAAAGTTCACCGGAGATGACTTTTCCCATACAAAAGTTCACCGGAGATGACTTTCCCAATACAAAAGTTCACCGGAGATGACTTTTCCCATACAAAAGTTCACCGGAGATGACTTTCCCAATACAAAAGTTCACCGGAGATGACTTTCCCAATACAAAAGTTCACCGGAGATGACTTTTCCCATACAAAAGTTCACCGGAGATGACATTCCCAATACAAAAGTTCACCGGAGATGACTTTCCCAATACAAAAGTTCACCGGAGATGACTTTTCCCATACAAAAGTTCACCGGAGATGACTTTCCCAATACAAAAGTTCACCGGAGATGACTTTTCCCATACAAAAGTTCACCGGAGATGACTTTCCCAATACAAAAGTTCACCGGAGATGACTTTCCCAATACAAAAGTTCACCGGAGATGACTTTTCCCATACAAAAGTTCACCGGAGATGACTTTCCCAATACAAAAGTTCACCGGAGATGACTTTCCCAATACAAAAGTTCACCGGAGATGACTTTTCCCATACAAAAGTTCACCGGAGATGACTTTCCCAATACAAAAGTTCACCGGAGATGACTTTTCCCATACAAAAGTTCACCGGAGATGACTTTCCCAATACAAAAGTTCACCGGGCATGACTTTCCCAAAACAAAAGTTCACCGGGCATGACTTTCCCAATACAAAAGTTCACCGGAGATGACTGTTCCCATACAAAAGTTCACCGGAGATGACTTTCCCAATACAAAAGTTCACCGGAGATGACTTTTCCCATACAAAAGTTCACCGGAGATGACTTTTCCCATACAAAAGTTCACCGGAGATGACTTTCCCAATACAAAAGTTCACCGGAGATGACTTTCCCAATACAAAAGTTCACCGGAGATGACTTTTCCCATACAAAAGTTCACCGGAGATGACATTCCCAATACAAAAGTTCACCGGAGATGACTTTCCCAATACAAAAGTTCACCGGAGATGACTTTTCCCATACAAAAGTTCACCGGAGATGACTTTCCCAAAACAAAAGTTCACCGGGCATGACTTTCCCAATACAAAAGTTCACCGGAGATGACTGTTCCCATACAAAAGTTCACCGGAGATGACTTTCCCAATACAAAAGTTCACCGGAGATGACTTTTCCCATACAAAAGTTCACCGGAGATGACTTTTCCCATACAAAAGTTCACCGGAGATGACTTTCCCAATACAAAAGTTCACCGGAGATGACTTTCCCAATACAAAAGTTCACCGGAGATGACTTTTCCCATACAAAAGTTCACCGGAGATGACATTCCCAATACAAAAGTTCACCGGAGATGACTTTCCCAATACAAAAGTTCACCGGAGATGACTTTTCCCATACAAAAGTTCACCGGAGATGACTTTCCCAATACAAAAGTTCACCGGAGATGACTTTTCCCATACAAAAGTTCACCGGAGATGACTTTCCCAATACAAAAGTTCACCGGAGATGACTTTCCCAATACAAAAGTTCACCGGAGATGACTTTTCCCATACAAAAGTTCACCGGAGATGACTTTCCCAATACAAAAGTTCACCGGAGATGACTTTCCCAATACAAAAGTTCACCGGAGATGACTTTTCCCATACAAAAGTTCACCGGAGATGACTTTCCCAATACAAAAGTTCACCGGAGATGACTTTTCCCATACAAAAGTTCACCGGAGATGACTTTCCCAATACAAAATTTCACCGGAGATGACTTTTCCCAATACAAAAGTTCACCGGGCATGACTTTCCCAATACAAAAGTTCACCGGGCACGACTTTCCCAATACAAAAGTTCACCGGAGATGACTTTCCCAATACAAAAGTTCACCGGAGATGACTTTTCCCATACAAAAGTTCACCGGAGATGACTTTCCCAATACAAAAGTTCACCGGAGATGACTTTTCCCATACAAAAGTTCACCGGAGATGACTTTCCCAATACAAAAGTTCACCGGAGATGACTTTTCCCATACAAAAGTTCACCGGAGATGACTTTCCCAATACAAAAGTTCACCGGAGATGACTTTCCCAATACAAAAGTTCACCGGAGATGACTTTTCCCATACAAAAGTTCACCGGAGATGACTTTTCCCATACAAAAGTTCACCGGAGATGGCTTTCCCATACAAAAGTTCACCGGAGATGACTTTCCCAATACAAAAGTTCACCGGAGATGACTTTTTCCATACAAAAGTTCACCGGAGATGACTTTCCCAATACAAAAGTTCACCGGAGATGACTTTCTCAATATAAAAGTTTACCGGGCATGACTTTCCCAATACAAAAGTTCACCGGGTATGACTTTCCCAATACAAAAGTTCACCGGAGGTGACTTTTCCCATACAAAAGTTCACCGGAGATGACTTTTCCCATACAAAAGTTCACCGGAGATGACTTTTCCCATACAAAAGTTCACCGGAGATGACTTTCCCAATACAAAAGTTCACCGGAGATGACTTTCCCAATACAAAAGTTCACCGGAGATGACTTTTCCCATACAAAAGTTCACCGGAGATGACTTTCCCAATACAAAAGTTCACCGGAGATGACTTTCCCAATACAAAAGTTCACCGGAGATGACTTTTCCCATACAAAAGTTCACCGGAGATGACTTTTCCCATACAAAAGTTCACCGGAGATGACTTTCCCAATACAAAAGTTCACCGGGCATGACTTTCCCAAAACAAAAGTTCACCGGGCATGACTTTCCCAATACAAAAGTTCACCGGAGATGACTTTCCCAATACAAAAGTTCACCGGAGATGACTTTCCCAATACAAAAGTTCACCGGAGATGACTTTTCCCATACAAAAGTTCACCGGAGATGACTTTCCCAATACAAAAGTTCACCGGAGATGACTTTCCCAATATAAAAGTTCACCGGGCATGACTTTCCCAATACAAAAGTTCACCGGAGATGACTTTTCCCATACAAAAGATCACCGGAGATGACTTTTCCCATACAAAAGTTCACCGGAGATGACTTTCCCAATACAAAAGTTCACCGGGCATGACTTTCCCAATACAAAAGTTCACCGGAGATGACTTTCCCATACAAAAGTTCACCGGAGATGACTTTCCCAATACAAAAGTTCACCGGGCACGACTTTCCCAATACAAAAGTTCACCGGAGATGACTTTCCCAATATAAAAAGTCACCGGAGATGACTTTTCCCATACAAAAGTTCACCGGAGATGACTTTCCCAATACAAAAGTTCACCGGAGATGACTTTTCCCATACAAAAGTTCACCGGAGATGACTTTCCCAATACAAAAGTTCACCGGAGATGACTTTCCCAATACAAAAGTTCACCGGAGATGACTTTTCCCATACAAAAGTTCACCGGAGATGACTTTCCCAATACAAAAGTTCACCGGAGATGACTTTCCCAATACAAAAGTTCACCGGAGATGACTTTTCCCATACAAAAGTTCACCGGAGATGACTTTCCCAATACAAAAGTTCACCGGAGATGACTTTCCCAATATAAAAGTTCACCGGGCATGACTTTCCCAATACAAAAGTTCACCGGGCATGACTTTACCAATACAAAAGTTCACCGGAGATGACTTTCCCATACAAAAGTTCACCGGAGATGACTTTCCCAATACAAAAGTTCACCGGGCATGACTTTCCCAAAACAAAAGTTCACCGGGCATGACTTTCCCAATACAAAAGTTCACCGGAGATGACTTTCCCAATACAAAAGTTCACCGGAGATGACTTTCCCAATACAAAAGTTCACCGGAGAACTTTTCCCATACAAAAGTTCACCGGAGATGACTTTTCCCATACAAAAGTTCACCGGAGATGACTTTCCCAATACAAAAGTTCACCGGAGATGACTTTTCCCATACAAAAGTTCACCGGAGATGACTTTCCCAATACAAAAGTTCACCGGAGATGACTTTCCCAATACAAAAGTTCACCGGGCATGACTTTCCCAATACAAAAGTTCACCGGGCACGACTTTCCCAATACAAAAGTTCACCGGGCATGACTTTCCCAATACAAAAGTTCACCGGGCATGACTTTCCCAATACAAAAGTTCACCGGGCATGACTTTCCCAATACAAAAGTTCACCGGAGATGACTTTTCCCATACGAAAGTTCACCGGAGATGACTTTCCCAATACAAAAGTTCACCGGAGATGACTTTTCCCATACAAAAGTTAACCGGAGATGACTTTCCCAATACAAAAGTTCACCGGAGATGACTTTTCCCATACAAAAGTTCACCGGAGATGACTTTCCCAATACAAAAGTTCACCGGAGATGACTTTTCCCATACAAAAGTTCCCCGGAGATGACTTTCCCAATACAAAAGTTCACCGGAGATGACTTTTCCCATACAAAAGTTCACCGGAGATGACTTTCCCAATACAAAAGTTCACCGGAGATGACTTTCCCAATACAAAAGTTCACCGGGCATGAATTTCCCAATACAAAAGTTCACCGGGCATGACTTTCCCAATACAAAAGTTCACCGGGCATGACTTTCCCAATATAAAAGTTCACCGGGCATGACTTTCCCAATACAAAAGTTCACCGGAGATGACTTTCCCAATACAAAAGTTCACCGGAGATGATTTTCCCATACAAAAGTTCACCGGAGATGACTTTCCCAATACAAAAGTTCACCGGAGATGACTTTCCCAATATAAAAGTTCACCGGGCATGACTTTCCCAATACAAAAGTTCACCGGGCATGACTTTCCCAATACAAAAGTTCACCGGAGATGACTTTTCCCATACAAAAGTTCACCGGAGATGACTTTCCCAATACAAAAGTTCACCGGAGATGACTTTTCCCATACAAAAGTTCACCGGAGATGACTTTCCCAATACAAAAGTTCACCGGAGATGACTTTCCCAATACAAAAGTTCACCGGAGATGACTTTCCCAATACAAAAGTTCACCGGAGATGACTTTCCCAATACAAAAGTTCACCGGAGATGACTTTCCCAATACAAAAGTTCACCGGGCATGACTTTCCCAATACAAAAGTTCACCGGAGATGACTTTCTCATACAAAAGTTCACCGGAGATGACTTTCCCAATACAAAAGTTCACCGGGCACGACTTTCCTAATACAAAAGTTCACCGGAGATGACTTTCCCAATATAAAAGTTCACCGGACATGACTTTCCCAATACAAAAGTTCACCGGGCACGACTTTCCCAATACAAAAGTTCACCGGAGATGACTTTCCCAATATAAAAGTTCACCGGAGATGACTTTCCCAATACAAAAGTTCACCGGAGATGACTTTTCCCATACAAAAGTTCACCGGAGATGACTTTCCCAATACAAAAGTTCACCGGAGATGACTTTTCCCATACAAAAGTTCACCGGGCATGACTTTCCCAATACAAAAGTTCACCGGAGATGACTTTCCCAATACAAAAGTTCACCGGAGATGACTTTTCCCATACAAAAGTTCACCGGAGATGACTTTCCCAATACAAAAGTTCACCGGAGATGACTTTCCCAATACAAAAGTTCACCGGAGATGACTTTTCCTATACAAAAGTTCACCGGAGATGACTTTCCCAATACAAAAGTTCACCGGAGATGACTTTTCCCATAAAAAGTTCACCGGAGATGACTTTCCCAATACAAAAGTTCACCGGAGATGACTTTCCCAATACAAAAGTTCAACGGGCATGACTTTTCCCATACAAAAGTTCACCGGAGATGACTTTCCCAATACAAAAGTTCACCGGAGATGACTTTTCCCATACAAAATTTCACCGGAGATGACTTTCCCAATACAAAAGTTCACCGGAGATGACTTTTCCCATACAAAAGTTCACCGGAGATGACTTTTCCCATACAAAAGTTCACCGGAGATGACTTTCCCAATACAAAAGTTCACCGGAGATGACTTTTCCCATACAAAAGTTCACCGGAGATGACTTTCCCAATACAAAAGTTCACCGGAGATGACTTTCCCAATACAAAAGTTCACCGGGCATGACTTTCCCAATACAAAAGTTCACCGGGCACGACTTTCCCAATACAAAAGTTCACCGGGCATGACTTTCCCAATACAAAAGTTCACCGGGCATGACTTTCCCAATACAAAAGTTCACCGGGCATGACTTTCCCAATACAAAAGTTCACCGTAGATGACTTTTCCCATACAAAAGTTCACCGGAGATGACTTTCCCAATACAAAAGTTCACCGGAGATGACTTTCCCAATACAAAAGTTCACCGGAGATGACTTTCCCAATACAAAAGTTCACCGGAGATGACTTTCCCAATACAAAAGTTCACCGGAGATGACTTTTCCCATACAAAAGTTCACCGGAGATGACTTTCCCAATACAAAAGTTCACCGGAGATGACTTTTCCCATACAAAAGTTCACCGGAGATGACTTTCCCAATACAAAAGTTCACCGGAGATGACTTTTCCCATACAAAAGTTCACCGGAGATGACTTTCCCAATACAAAAGTTCACCGGAGATGACTTTCCCAATACAAAAGTTCACCGGAGATGACTTTTCCCATACAAAAGTTCACCGGAGATGACTTTTCCCATACAAAAGTTCACCGGAGATGACTTTCCCAATACAAAAGTTCACCGGAGATGACTTTTCCCATACAAAAGTTCACCGGGCATGACTTTCCCAATACAAAAGTTCACCGGGCATGACTTTCCCAATACAAAAGTTCACCGGGCATGACTTTCCCAATACAAAAGTTCACCGGGCACGACTTTCCCAATACAAAAGTTCACCGGGCATGACTTTCCCAATACAAAAGTTCACCGGGCATGACTTTCCAAATACAAAAGTTCACCGGGCATGACTTTCCCAATACAAAAGTTCACCGGAGATGACTTTTCCCATACAAAAGTTCACCGGAGATGACTTTCCCAATACAAAAGTTCACCGGAGATGACTTTTCCCATACAAAAGTTCACCGGAGATGACTTTCCCAATACAAAAGTTCACCGGAGATGACTTTCCCAATACAAAAGTTCACCGGAGATGACTTTTCCCATACAAAAGTTCACCGGAGATGACTTTCCCAATACAAAAGTTCACCGGAGATGACTTTTCCCATACAAAAGTTCACCGGAGATGACTTTCCCAATACAAAAGTTCACCGGAGATGACTTTCCCAATACAAAAGTTCACCGGAGATGACTTTTCCCATACAAAAGTTCACCGGAGATGACTTTCCCAATACAAAAATTCACCGGAGATGACTTTCCCAATACAAAAGTTCACCGGAGATGACTTTTCCCATACAAAAGTTCACCGGAGATGACTTTCCCAATACAAAAGTTCACCGGAGATGACTTTTCCCATACAAAAGTTCACCGGAGATGACTTTCCCAATACAAAAGTTCACCGGAGATGACTTTCCCAATACAAAAGTTCACCGGAGATGACTTTTCCCATACAAAAGTTCACCGGAGATGACTTTCCCAATACAAAAGTTCACCGGAGATGACTTTTCCCATACAAAAGTTCACCGGAGATGACTTTCCCAATACAAAAGTTCACCGGAGATGACTTTTCCCATACAAAAGTTCACCGGAGATGACTTTCCCAATACAAAAGTTCACCGGAGATGACTTTCCCAATACAAAAGTTCACCGGAGATGACTTTCCCAATACAAAAGTTCACCGGATATGACTTTCCCAATACAAAAGTTCACCGGGCATGACTTTCCCAATACAAAAGTTCACCGGAGATGACTTTTCCCATACAAAAGTTCACCGGAGATGACTTTCCCAATACAAAAGTTCACCGGAGATGACTTTCCCAATACAAAAGTTCACCGGAGATGACTTTTCCCATACAAAAGTTCACCGGAGATGACTTTCCCAATACAAAAGTTCACCGGAGATGACTTTTCCCATACAAAAGTTCACCGGAGATGACTTTCCCAATACAAAAGTTCACCGGAGATGACTTTCCCAATACAAAAGTTCACCGGAGATGATTTTTCCCATACAAAAGTTCACCGGAGATGACTTTCCCAATACAAAAGTTCACCGGAGATGACTTTCCCAATACAAAAGTTCACCGGAGATGACTTTTCCCATACAAAAGTTCACCGGAGATGACTTTCCCAATACAAAAGTTCACCGGAGATGACTTTTCCCATACAAAAGTTCACCGGAGATGACTTTCCCAATACAAAAGTTCACCGGAGATGACTTTCCCAATACAAAAGTTCACCGGAGATGACTTTCCCAATACAAAAGTTCACCGGAGATGACTTTTCCCATACAAAAGTTCACCGGAGATGACTTTTCCCATACAAAAGTTCACCGGGCATGACTTTCCCAATACAAAAGTTCACCGGGCATGACTTTCCCAATACAAAAGTTCACCGGGCATGACTTTCCCAATACAAAAGTTCACCGGAGATGACTTTTCCCATACAAAAGTTCACCGGAGATGACTTTCCCAATACAAAAGTTCACCGGAGATGACTTTTCCCATACAAAAGTTCACCGGAGATGACTTTCCCAATACAAAAGTTCACCGGAGATGACTTTCCCAATACAAAAGTTCACCGGAGATGACTTTCCCAATACAAAAGTTCACCGGAGATGACTTTTCCCATACAAAAGTTCACCGGAGATGACTTTCCCAATACAAAAGTTCACCGGAGATGACTTTTCCCATACAAAAGTTCACCGTAGATGACTTTCCCAATACAAAAGTTCACCGGAGATGACTTTCCCAATACAAAAGTTCACCGGAGATGACTTTTCCCATACAAAAGTTCACCGGAGATGACTTTCCCAATACAAAAGTTCACCGGAGATGACTTTCCCAATACAAAAGTTCACCGGAGATGACTTTTCCCATACAAAAGTTCACCGGAGATGACTTTCCCAATACAAAAGTTCACCGGAGATGACTTTTCCCATACAAAAGTTCACCGGAGATGACTTTCCCAATACAAAAGTTCACCGGAGATGACTTTCCCAATACAAAAGTTCACCGGAGATGACTTTTCCCATACAAAAGTTCACCGGAGATGACTTTCCCAATACAAAAGTTCACCGGAGATGACCTTCCCAATACAAAAGTTCACCGGAGATGACTTTCCCAATACAAAAGTTCACCGGAGATGACTTTCCCAATACAAAAGTTCACCGGAGATGACTTTCCCAATACAAAAGTTCACCGGAGATGACTTTTCCCAATACAAAAGTTCACCGGAGATGACTTTTCCCATACAAAAGTTCACCGGAGATGACTTTCCCAATACAAAAGTTCACCGGAGATGACTTTCCCAATACAAAAGTTCACCGGGCATGACTTTCCCAATACAAAAGTTCACCGGGCATGACTTTCCCAATACAAAAGTTCACCGGGCATGACTTTCCCAATACAATAGTTCACCGGGCATGACTTTCCCAATACAAAAGTTCACCGGGCATGACTTTTCCAATATAAAAGTTCACCGGAGATGACTTTCCCAATACAAAAGTTCACCGGGCATGACTTTCCCAATATAAAAGTTCACCGGGCATGACTTTCCCAATACAAAAGTTCACCGGAGATGACTTTCCCAATACAAAAGTTCACCGGGCATGACTTTCCCAATACAAAAGTTCACCGGGCACGACTTTCCCAATACAAAAGTTCACCGGAGATGACTTTCCCAATATAAAAGTTCACCGGGCATGACTTTCCCAATACAAAAGTTAACCGGGCACGACTTTCCCAATACAAAAGTTCACCGGAGATGACTTTTCCCATACAAAAGTTCACCGGGCATGACTTTCCAAATACAAAAGTTCACCGGAGATGACTTTCCCAATATAAAAGTTCACCGGGCATGACTTTCCCAATACAAAAGTTCACCGGGCACGACTTTCCCAATACAAAAGTTCACCGGAGATGACTTTCCCAATATAAAAGTTCACCGGAGATGACTTTTCCCATACAAAAGTTCACCGGAGATGACTTTCCCAATACAAAAGTTCACCGGAGATGACTTTCCCAATACAAAAGTTCACCGGAGATGACTTTTCCCATACAAAAGTTCACCGGAGATGACTTTCCCAATACAAAAGTTCACCGGAGATGACTTTCCCAATACAAAAGTTCACCGGAGATGACTTTTCCCATACAAAAGTTCACCGGAGATGACTTTCCCAATACAAAAGTTCACCGGAGATGACTTTTCCCATACAAAAGTTCACCGGAGATGACTTTCCCAATACAAAAGTTCACCGGAGATGACTTTCCCAATACAAAAGTTCACCGGAGATGACTTTTCCCATACAAAAGTTCACCGGAGATGACTTTCCCAATACAAAAGTTCACCGGAGATGACTTTCCCAATACAAAAGTTCACCGGAGATGTCTTTTCCCATACAAAAGTTCACCGGAGATGACTTTTCCCATACAAAAGTTCACCGGAGATGACTTTCCCAATACAAAAGTTCACCGGAGATGACTTTCCCAATACAAAAGTTCACTGGAGATGATTTTCCCATACAAAAGTTCACCGGAGATGACTTTCCCAATACAAAAGTTCACCGGAGATGACTTTCCCAATACAAAAGTTCACCGGAGATGACTTTTCCCATACAAAAGTTCACCGGAGATGACTTTTCCCATACAAAAGTTCACCGGAGATGACTTTCCCAATACAAAAGTTCACCGGAGATGACTTTCCCAATACAAAAGTTCACCGGGCATGACTTTCCCAATACAAAAGTTCACCGGGCATGACTTTCCCAATACAATAGTTCACCGGGCATGACTTTCCCAATACAAAAGTTCACCGGGCATGACTTTTCCAATATAAAAGTTCACCGGAGATGACTTTCCCAATACAAAAGTTCACCGGGCATGACTTTCCCAATATAAAAGTTCACCGGGCATGACTTTCCCAATACAAAAGTTCACCGGAGATGACTTTCCCAATACAAAAGTTCACCGGGCATGACTTTCCCAATACAAAAGTTCACCGGGCACGACTTTCCCAATACAAAAGTTCACCGGAGATGACTTTCCCAATATAAAAGTTCACCGGGCATGACTTTCCCAATACAAAAGTTCACCGGGCACGACTTTCCCAATACAAAAGTTCACCGGAGATGACTTTTCCCATACAAAAGTTCACCGGGCATGACTTTCCCAATACAAAAGTTCACCGGAGATGACTTTCCCAATATAAAAGTTCACCGGGCATGACTTTCCCAATACAAAAGTTCACCGGGCACGACTTTCCCAATACAAAAGTTCACCGGAGATGACTTTCCCAATATAAAAGTTCACCGGAGATGACTTTTCCCATACAAAAGTTCACCGGAGATGACTTTCCCAATACAAAAGTTCACCGGAGATGACTTTCCCAATACAAAAGTTCACCGGAGATGACTTTTCCCATACAAAAGTTCACCGGAGATGACTTTCCCAATACAAAAGTTCACCGGAGATGACTTTCCCAATACAAAAGTTCACCGGAGATGACTTTTCCCATACAAAAGTTCACCGGAGATGACTTTCCCAATACAAAAGTTCACCGGAGATGACTTTTCCCATACAAAAGTTCACCGGAGATGACTTTCCCAATACAAAAGTTCACCGGAGATGACTTTCCCAATACAAAAGTTCACCGGAGATGACTTTTCCCATACAAAAGTTCACCGGAGATGACTTTCCCAATATAAAAGTTCACCGGAGATGACTTTTCCCATACAAAAGTTCACCGGAGATGACTTTCCCAATACAAAAGTTCACCGGAGATGACTTTCCCAATACAAAAGTTCACCGGAGATGACTTTTCCCATACAAAAGTTCACCGGAGATGACTTTCCCAATACAAAAGTTCACCGGAGATGACTTTTCCCATACAAAAGTTCACCGGAGATGACTTTCCCAATACAAAAGTTCACCGGAGATGACTTTTCCCATACAAAAGTTCAGCGGAGATGACTTTCCCAATACAAAAGTTCACCGGAGATGACTTTCCCAATACAAAAGTTCACCGGAGATGACTTTTCCCATACAAAAGTTCACCGGAGATGACTTTCCCAATACAAAAGTTCACCGGAGATGACTTTCCCAATACAAAAGTTCACCGGAGATGACTTTTCCCATACAAAAGTTCACCGGAGATGACTTTTCCCATACAAAAGTTCACCGGAGATGACTTTCCCAATACAAAAGTTCACCGGAGATGACTTTCCCAATACAAAAGTTCACTGGAGATGATTTTCCCATACAAAAGTTCACCGGAGATGACTTTCCCAATACAAAAGTTCACCGGAGATGACTTTTCCCATACAAAAGTTCACCGGAGATGACTTTTCCCATACAAAAGTTCACCGGAGATGAGTTTCCCAATACAAAAGTTCACCGGAGATGACTTTCCCAATACAAAAGTTCACCGGGCATGACTTTCCCAATACAAAAGTTCACCGGGCATGACTTTCCCAATACAATAGTTCACCGGGCATGACTTTCCCAATACAAAAGTTCACCGGGCATGACTTTTCCAATATAAAAGTTCACCGGAGATGACTTTCCCAATACAAAAGTTCACCGGGCATGACTTTCCCAATACAAAAGTTCAACGGAGATGACTTTCCCAATACAAAAGTTCACCGGGCATGACTTTCCCAATACAAAAGTTCACCGGGCACGACTTTCCCAATACAAAAGTTCACCGGAGATGACTTTCCCAATATAAAAGTTCACCGGGCATGACTTTCCCAATACAAAAGTTCACCGGGCACGACTTTCCCAATACAAAAGTTCACCGGAGATGACTTTTCCCATACAAAAGTTCACCGGGCATGACTTTCCCAATACAAAAGTTCACCGGAGATGACTTTCCCAATATAAAAGTTCACCGGGCATGACTTTCCCAATACAAAAGTTCACCGGGCACGACTTTCCCAATACAAAAGTTCACCGGAGATGACTTTCCCAATATAAAAGTTCACCGGAGATGACTTTTCCCATACAAAAGTTCACCGGAGATGACTTTCCCAATACAAAAGTTCACCGGAGATGACTTTCCCAATACAAAAGTTCACCGGAGATGACTTTCCCAATACAAAAGTTCACCGGAGATGAATTTCCCAATACAAAAGTTCACCGGAGATGACTTTCCCAATACAAAAGTTCACCGGGCATGACTTTCCCAATACAAAAGTTCACCGGAGATGACTTTCCCAATACAAAAGTTCACCGGGCATGACTTTCCCAAAACAAAAGTTCACCGGGCATGACTTTCCCAATATAAAAGTTCACCGGGCATGACTTTCCCAATACAAAAGTTCACCGGAGATGACTTTCCCAATACAAAAGTTCACCGGGCATGACTTTCCCAATACAAAAGTTCACCGGGCATGACTTTCCCAATACAAAAGTTCACCGGAGATGACTTTTCCCATACAAAAGTTCACCGGAGATGACTTTCCCAATATAAAAGTTCACCGGGCATGACTTTCCCAATACAAAAGTTCACCGGAGATGACTTTCCCAATACAAAAGTTCACCGGAGATGACTTTCCCAATACAAAAGTTCACCGGGCATGACTTTCCCAATACAAAAGTTCACCGGAGATGACTTTTCCCATACAAAAGTTCACCGGAGATGACTTTCCCAATACAAAAGTTCACCGGAGATGACTTTTCCCATACAAAAGTTCACCGGGCATGACTTTCCCAATACAAAAGTTCACCGGGCATGACTTTCCCAATACAAAAGTTCACCGGAGATGACTTTCCCATACAAAAGTTCACCGGAGATGACTTTCCCAATACAAAAGTTCACCGGGCACGACTTTCCCAATACAAAAGTTCACCGGAGATGACTTTCCCAATATAAAAGTTCACCGGGCATGACTTTCCCAATACAAAAGTTCACCGGGCACGACTTTCCCAATACAAAAGTTCACCGGAGATGACTTTCCCAATACAAAAGTTCACCGGGCATGACTTTCCCAATACAAAAGTTCACCGGGCATGACTTTCCCAATACAATAGTTCACCGGGCATGACTTTCCCAATACAAAAGTTCACCGGGCATGACTTTTCCAATATAAAAGTTCACCGGAGATGACTTTCCCAATACAAAAGTTCACCGGGCATGACTTTCCCAATACAAAAGTTCACCGGGCATGACTCTCCCAATACAAAAGTTCACCGGAGATGACTTTTCCCATACAAAAGTTCACCGGGCATGACTTTCCCAATACAAAAGTTCACCGGAGATGACTTTCCCAATACAAAAGTTCACCGGAGATGACTTTTCCCTTACAAAAGTTCACCGGAGATGACTTTCCCAATACAAAAGTTCACCGGAGATGACTTTCCCAATACAAAAGTTCACCGGAGATGACTTTTCCCATACAAAAGTTCACCGGAGATGACTTTCCCAATACAAAAGTTCACCGGAGATGACTTTTCCCATACAAAAGTTCACCGGAGATGACTTTCCCATACAAAAGTTCACCGGAGATGACTTTCCCAATACAAAAGTTCACCGGAGATGACTTTTCCCATACAAAAGTTCACCGGAGATGACTTTCCCAATACAAAAGTTCACCGGAGATGACTTTCCCAATACAAAAGTTCACCGGAGATGACTTTTCCCATACAAAAGTTCACCGGAGATGACTTTCCCAATACAAAAGTTCACCGGAGATGACTTTTCCCATACAAAAGTTCACCGGAGATGACTTTCCCAATACAAAAGTTCACCGGAGATGACTTTTCCCATACAAAAGTTCACCGGAGATGACTTTCCCAATACAAAAGTTCACCGGAGATGACTTTCCCAATACAAAAGTTCACCGGAGATGACTTTTCCCATACAAAAGTTCACCGGAGATGACTTTTCCCATACAAAAGTTCACCGGAGATGACTTTCCCAATACAAAAGTTCACCGGAGATGACTTTTCCCATACAAAAGTTCACCGGGCATGACTTTCCCAATACAAAAGTTCACCGGGCATGACTTTCCCAATACAAAAGTTCACCGGGCATGACTTTCCCAATACAAAAGTTCACCGGGCACGACTTTCCCAATACAAAAGTTCACCGGGCATGACTTTCCCAATACAAAAGTTCACCGGGCATGACTTTCCCAATACAAAAGTTCACCGGGCATGACTTTCCCAATACAAAAGTTCACCGGAGATGACTTTTCCCATACAAAAGTTCACCGGAGATGACTTTCCCAATACAAAAGTTCACCGGAGATGACTTTTCCCATACAAAAGTTCACCGGAGATGACTTTCCCAATACAAAAGTTCACCGGAGATGACTTTTCCCATACAAAAGTTCACCGGAGATGACTTTCCCAATACAAAAGTTCACCGGAGATGACTTTTCCCATACAAAAGTTCACCGGAGATGACTTTCCCAATACAAAAGTTCACCGGAGATGACTTTCCCAATACAAAAGTTCACCGGAGATGACTTTCCCAATACAAAAGTTCACCGGAGATGACTTTTCCCATACAAAAGTTCACCGGAGATGACTTTCCCAATACAAAAGTTCACCGGAGATGACTTTCCCAATACAAAAGTTCACCGGAGATGACTTTTCCCATACAAAAGTTCACCGGAGATGACTTTCCCAATACAAAAGTTCACCGGAGATGACTTTTCCCATACAAAAGTTCACCGGAGATGACTTTCCCAATACAAAAGTTCACCGGAGATGACTTTTCCCATACAAAAGTTCACCGGAGATGACTTTCCCAATACAAAAGTTCACCGGAGATGACTTTCCCAATACAAAAGTTCACCGGAGATGACTTTTCCCATACAAAAGTTCACCGGAGATGACTTTCCCAATACAAAAGTTCACCGGAGATGACTTTTCCCATACAAAAGTTCACCGGAGATGACTTTCCCAATACAAAAGTTCACCGGAGATGACTTTCCCAATACAAAAGTTCACCGGAGATGACTTTTCCCATACAAAAGTTCACCGGAGATGACTTTCCCAATACAAAAGTTCACCGGAGATGACTTTTCCCATACAAAAGTTCACCGGAGATGACTTTCCCAATACAAAAGTTCACCGGAGATGACTTTCCCAATACAAAAGTTCACCGGAGATGACTTTCCCAATACAAAAGTTCACCGGAGATGACTTTTCCCATACAAAAGTTCACCGGAGATGACTTTCCCAATACAAAAGTTCACCGGAGATGACTTTCCCAATACAAAAGTTCACCGGAGATGACTTTTCCCATACAAAAGTTCACCGGAGATGACTTTCCCAATACAAAAGTTCACCGGAGATGACTTTTCCCATACAAAAGTTCGCCGGAGATGACTTTCCCAATACAAAAGTTCACCGGAGATGACTTTTCCCATACAAAAGTTCACCGGAGATGACTTTCCCAATACAAAAGTTCACCGGAGATGACTTTCCCAATACAAAAGTTCACCGGAGATGACTTTTCCCATACAAAAGTTCACCGGAGATGACTTTCCCAATACAAAAGTTCACCGGAGATGACTTTTCCCATACAAAAGTTCACCGGAGATGACTTTCCCAATACAAAAGTTCACCGGAGATGACTTTCCCAATACAAAAGTTCACCGGAGATGACTTTTCCCATACAAAAGTTCACCGGAGATGACTTTCCCAATACAAAAGTTCAACGGAGATGACTTTCCCAATACAAAAGTTCACCGGAGATGACTTTTCCCATACAAAAGTTCACCGGAGATGACTTTCCCAATACAAAAGTTCACCGGAGATGACTTTCCCAATACAAAAGTTCACCGGAGATGACTTTTCCCATACAAAAGTTCACCGGAGATGACTTTCCCAATACAAAAGTTCACCGGAGATGACTTTCCGAATACAAAAGTTCACCGGAGATGACTTTTTCCATACAAAAGTTCACCGGAGATGAGTTTCCCAATACAAAAGTTCACCGGAGATGACTTTTCCCATACAAAAGTTCACCGGAGATGACTTTCCCAATACAGAAGTTCACCGGAGATGACTTTTCCCATACAAAAGTTCACCGGAGATGACTTTCCCAATACAAAAGTTCACCGGAGATGACTTTCCCAATACAAAAGTTCACCGGAGATGACTTTCCCAATACAAAAGTTCACCGGAGATGACTTTTCCCATACAAAAGTTCACCGGAGATGACTTTTCCCATACAAAAGTTCACCGGGCATGACTTTCCCAATACAAAAGTTCACCGGGCATGACTTTCCCAATACAAAAGTTCACCGGGCATGACTTTCCCAATACAAAAGTTCACCGGAGATGACTTTTCCCATACAAAAGTTCACCGGAGATGACTTTCCCAATACAAAAGTTCACCGGAGATGACTTTTCCCATACAAAAGTTCACCGGAGATGACTTTCCCAATACAAAAGTTCACCGGAGATGACTTTCCCAATACAAAAGTTCACCGGAGATGACTTTCCCAATACAAAAGTTCACCGGAGATGACTTTTCCCATACAAAAGTTCACCGGAGATGACTTTCCCAATACAAAAGTTCACCGGAGATGACTTTTCCCATACAAAAGTTCACCGGAGATGACTTTCCCAATACAAAAGTTCACCGGAGATGACTTTCCCAATACAAAAGTTCACCGGAGATGACTTTTCCCATACAAAAGTTCACCGGAGATGACTTTCCCAATACAAAAGTTCACCGGAGATGACTTTTCCCATACAAAAGTTCACCGGAGATGACTTTCCCAATACAAAAGTTCACCGGAGATGACTTTCCCAATATAAAAGTTCACCGGGCATGACTTTCCCAATACAAAAGTTCACCGGAGATGACTTTCCCAATACAAAAGTTCACCGGGCATGACTTTCCCAATACAAAAGTTCACCGGGCATGACTTTCCCAATACAAAAGTTCACCGGAGATGACTTTTCCCATACAAAAGTTCACCGGAGATGACTTTCCCAATACAAAAGTTCACCGGAGATGACTTTTCCCATACAAAAGTTCACCGGAGATGACTTTCCCAATACAAAAGTTCACCGGAGATGACTTTTCCCATACAAAAGTTCACCGGAGATGACTTTCCCAATACAAAAGTTCACCGGAGATGACTTTCCCAATACAAAAGTTCACCGGGCATGACTTTCCCAATACAAAAGTTCACCGGAGATGACTTTCCCAATACAAAAGTTCACCGGGCATGACTTTCCGAAAACAAAAGTTCACCGGGCATGACTTTCCCAATATAAAAGTTCACCGGGCATGACTTTCCCAATACAAAAGTTCACCGGAGATGACTTTCCCAATACAAAAGTTCACCGGAGATGACTTTTCCCATACAAAAGTTCACCGGAGATGACTTTCCCAATACAAAAGTTCACCGGAGATGACTTTTCCCATACAAAAGTTCACCGGAGATGACTTTTCCCATACAAAAGTTCACCGGAGATGACTTTCCCAATACAAAAGTTCACCGGAGATGACTTTCCCAATACAAAAGTTCACCGGAGATGACTTTTCCCATACAAAAGTTCACCGGAGATGACTTTCCCAATACAAAAGTTCACCGGAGATGACTTTTCCCATACAAAAGTTCACCGGAGATGACTTTCCCAATACAAAAGTTCACCGGAGATGACTTTCCCAATACAAAAGTTCACCGGGCATGACTTTCCCAATACAAAAGTTCACCGGGCATGACTTTCCCAATACAATAGTTCACCGGGCATGTCTTTCCCAATACAAAAGTTCACCGGGCATGACTTTTCCAATATAAAAGTTCACCGGAGATGACTTTCCCAATACAAAAGTTCACCGGAGATGACTTTCCCAATACAAAAGTTCACCGGGCATGACTTTCCCAATACAAAAGTTCACCGGAGATGACTTTCCCAATACAAAAGTTCACCGGGCATGACTTTCCCAAAACAAAAGTTCACCGGGCATGACTTTCCCAATATAAAAGTTCACCGGGCATGACTTTCCCAATACAAAAGTTCACCGGAGATGACTTTCCCAATACAAAAGTTCACCGGGCATGACTTTCCCAATACAAAAGTTCACCGGGCATGACTTTCCCAATACAAAAGTTCACCGTAGATGACTTTTCCCATACAAAAGTTCACCGGAGATGACTTTCCCAATACAAAAGTTCACCGAAGATGACTTTTCCCATACAAAAGTTCACCGGAGATGACTTTCCCAATACAAAAGTTCACCGGAGATGACTTTCCCAATACAAAAGTTCACCGGAGATGACTTTTCCCATACAAAAGTTCACCGGAGATGACTTTCCCAATACAAAAGTTCACCGGAGATGACTTTTCCCATACAAAAGTTCACCGGAGATGACTTTCCCAATACAAAAGTTCACCGGAGATGACTTTCCCAATACAAAAGTTCACCGGAGATGACTTTCCCAATACAAAAGTTCACCGGAGATGACTTTTCCCATACAAAAGTTCACCGGAGATGACTTTTCCCATACAAAAGTTCACCGGGCATGACTTTCCCAATACAAAAGTTCACCGGGCATGACTTTTTCAATACAAAAGTTCACCGGGCATGACTTTCCCAATACAAAAGTTCACCGGAGATGACTTTTCCCATACAAAAGTTCACCGGAGATGACTTTCCCAATACAAAAGATCACCGGAGATGACTTTTCCCATACAAAAGTTCACCGGAGATGACTTTCCCAATACAAAAGTTCACCGGAGATGACTTTCCCAATACAAAGGTTCACCGGAGATGACTTTCCCAATACAAAAGTTCACCGGAGATGACTTTTCCCATACAAAAGTTCACCGGAGATAACTTTCCCAATACAAAAGTTCACCGGAGAAGACTTTTCCCATACAAAAGTTCACCGGAGATGACTTTCCCAATACAAAAGTTCACCGGAGATGACTTTTCCCATACAAAAGTTCACCGGAGATGACTTTCCCAATACAAAAGTTCACCGGAGATGACTTTTCCCATACAAAAGTTCACCGGGCCTGACTTTCCCAATACAAAAGTTCACCGGGCATGACTTTCCCAATACAAAAGTTCACCGGGCATGACTTTCCCAATACAAAAAATCACCGGGCACGACTTTCCCAATACAAAAGTTCACCGGGCATGACTTTCCCAATACAAAAGTTCACCGGAGATGACTTTTCCCATACAAAAGTTCACCGGAGATGACTTTTCCCATACAAAAGTTCACCGGAGATGACTTTCCCAATACAAAAGTTCACCGGAGATGACTTTTCCCATACAAAAGTTCACCGGAGATGACTTTCCCAATACAAAAGTTCACCGGAGATGACTTTCCCAATACAAAAGTTCACCGGAGATGACTTTTCCCATACAAAAGTTCACCGGAGATGACTTTCCCAATACAAAAGTTCACCGGAGATGACTTTCGCAATACAAAAGTTCACCTACTTGCCTCTTTGTTGCCTTGTAAAAATCTGTAAAAAATCCACACCTACTTGCCTCTTTGTTACCTTGTAAAAATCTTTAAAAAATCCACGCCTACTTTCGTCTTTGTTACCTTGTAAAAATCTTTAAAAAATCCACGCCTACTTGCCTCTTTGTTACCTTGCAAAAATGTTTAAAAAATCCACGCCTACTTGCCTCTTTGTTACCTTGTAAAAATGTTTAAAAAATCCACGCCTACTTGCCTCTTTGTTACCTTGTAAAAATCTGTAAAAAATCCACACCTACTTGCCTCTTTGTTACCTTGTAAAAATCTGTAAAAAATCCACGCCTACTTGCCTCTTTGTTACCTTGTAAAAATCTTTAAAAAATCCACGCCTACTTTCGTCTTTGTTACCTTGTAGAAATCTTTAAAAAATCCACGCCTACTTTCGTCTTTGTTACCTTGTAGAAATCTTTAAAAAATCCACGCCTACTTGCCTCTTTGTTACCTTGCAAAAATGTTTAAAAAATCCACGCCTACTTGCCTCTTTGTTACCTTGTAAAAATGTTTAAAAAATCCACGCCTACTTGCCTCTTTGTTACCTTGTAAAAATCTGTAAAAAATCCACACCTACTTGCCTCTTTGTTACCTTGTAAAAATCTGTAAAAAATCCACACCTACTTGCCTCTTTGTTACCTTGTAAAAATCTTTAAAAAATCCACGCCTACTTTCGTCTTTGTTACCTTGTAAAAATCTTTAAAAAATCCACGCCTACTTGCCTCTTTGTTACCTTGTAAAAATCTTTAAAAAATCCACGCCTACTTGCCTCTTTGTTACCTTGTAAAAATCTTTAAAAAATCCACGCCTACTTGCCTCTTTGTTACCTTGTAAAAATCTTTAAAAAATCCACGCCTACTTGCCTCTTTGTTACCTTGTAAAAATCTTTAAAAAATCCACGCCTACTTGCCTCTTTGTTACCTTGTAAAAATCTTTAAAAAATCCACGCCTACTTGCCTCTTTGTTACCTTGTAAAAATCTTTAAAAAATCCACGCCTACTTGCCTCTTTGTTACCTTGTAAAAATCTTTAAAAAATCCACGCCTACTTGCCTCTTTGTTACCTTGTAAAAATCTTTAAAAAATCCACGCCTACTTGCCTCTTTGTTACCTTGTAAAAATCTTTAAAAAATCCACGCCTACTTGCCTCTTTGTTACCTTGTAAAAATCTTTCGTACTTTACAATATTTGCATGAATTTGCACAATTAGTACATTAAGTTATATGTACGTACATATGTATGTACCCATTTTTATATGTTTATAATGTGTACATGCGAAGCGTTTACAACTTAAATACATATTTAGAGTAATCATTTAGCATTACAAGGTAAATGCCTGACAGAATGCAAAAGAGACTAATAGTACGTGTACATATAATTGGATTAAAAAAATCCGCAGAATTTTAAAGTCAAGTTAATTTTGTATACATCATATAAATCCACATAAAGAAGAAATATCTAATGTAAATATGACGTGCTGCATACCAAAGAGATATTAAAAAGTTAATTTATTAACAAATGACTTTACGCAGTTTATAAATTAGTTTATATTTTGAAGGAATATTTTCTATTTTGATACATTTGTTATAAAAAATAGGTGAAAACCTGCACATAACTTTTAAAATCTTTAGCTAAGTCCATATTTATACTACGCAAATTTCTTTGCGGCAATTGTCAGTTTGATGGAGAGAGGTGAGGTAACCCTCACCCTCTCTCACCGACAAATTGCCGCAAGGAAAATTGCCAAATGTAAATATGGACTAATTTACTACAAATCTGTCGTTATTGTGTTTTGCGTTTTAAGCTACACCAAGTTAATGTATTTAAAATTGTACGAATGCATATTTTTTTGTGTTCAAAGTTTATTTTTTTTAGTTGTTGTTTACTTTTTTGCTGAAATCATCATCAGCTACAACAGCTAAACATCAGTTCGAGAACGAGTAACAAATGTTTTGAAAATGTTTTTTTGATGGCACTACTGCTGATGTTGCCATAAAATATCATAGCTCCAAGCTATTCTTAATCAGGAGAGTTGTAATAACAAGAGAGGTCAAAAAATACAAATAACAATGAATTATTTAAGTCATTCTGCAATACAAAAGTTCGCCGGGCATGACTTTCCCAATACAAAAAATCACCGGGCATGACTTTCCCAATACAAAAGTTCACCGGGCATGACTTTCCCAATACAAAAGTTCACCGGAGATGACTTTTCCCATACAAAAGTTCACCGGAGATGACTTTCCCAATACAAAAGTTCACCGGAGATGACTTTTCCCATACAAAAGTTCACCGGAGATGACTTTCCCAATACAAAAGTTCACCGGAGATGACTTTTCCCATACAAAAGTTCACCGGAGATGACTTTCCCAATACAAAAGTTCACCGGAGATGACTTTCCCAATACAAAAGTTCACCGGAGATGACTTTTCCCATACAAAAGTTCACCGGAGATGACTTTCCCAATACAAAAGTTCACCGGAGATGACTTTTCCCATACAAAAGTTCACCGGAGATGACTTTCCCAATACAAAAGTTCACCGGAGATGACTTTCCCAATACAAAAGTTCACCGGAGATGACTTTTCCCATACAAAAGTTCACCGGAGATGACTTTCCCAATACAAAAGTTCACCGGAGATGACTTTCCCAATACAAAAGTTCACCGGAGATGACTTTTCCCATACAAAAGTTCACCGGAGATGACTTTCCCAATACAAAAGTTCACCGGAGATGACTTTCCCAATACAAAAGTTCACCGGAGATGACTTTTCCCATACAAAAGTTCACCGGAGATGACTTTCCCAATACAAAAGTTCACCGGAGATGACTTTCCGAATACAAAAGTTCACCGGAGATGACTTTTTCCATACAAAAGTTCACCGGAGATGAGTTTCCCAATACAAAAGTTCACCGGAGATGACTTTTCCCATACAAAAGTTCACCGGAGATGACTTTCCCAATACAGAAGTTCACCGGAGATGACTTTTCCCATACAAAAGTTCACCGGAGATGACTTTCCCAATACAAAAGTTCACCGGAGATGACTTTCCCAATACAAAAGTTCACCGGAGATGACTTTCCCAATACAAAAGTTCACCGGAGATGACTTTTCCCATACAAAAGTTCACCGGAGATGACTTTTCCCATACAAAAGTTCACCGGGCATGACTTTCCCAATACAAAAGTTCACCGGGCATGACTTTCCCAATACAAAAGTTCACCGGGCATGACTTTCCCAATACAAAAGTTCACCGGAGATGACTTTTCCCATACAAAAGTTCACCGGAGATGACTTTCCCAATACAAAAGTTCACCGGAGATGACTTTTCCCATACAAAAGTTCACCGGAGATGACTTTCCCAATACAAAAGTTCACCGGAGATGACTTTCCCAATACAAAAGTTCACCGGAGATGACTTTCCCAATACAAAAGTTCACCGGAGATGACTTTTCCCATACAAAAGTTCACCGGAGATGACTTTCCCAATACAAAAGTTCACCGGAGATGACTTTTCCCATACAAAAGTTCACCGGAGATGACTTTCCCAATACAAAAGTTCACCGGAGATGACTTTCCCAATACAAAAGTTCACCGGAGATGACTTTTCCCATACAAAAGTTCACCGGAGATGACTTTCCCAATACAAAAGTTCACCGGAGATGACTTTTCCCATACAAAAGTTCACCGGAGATGACTTTCCCAATACAAAAGTTCACCGGAGATGACTTTCCCAATATAAAAGTTCACCGGGCATGACTTTCCCAATACAAAAGTTCACCGGAGATGACTTTCCCAATACAAAAGTTCACCGGGCATGACTTTCCCAATACAAAAGTTCACCGGGCATGACTTTCCCAATACAAAAGTTCACCGGAGATGACTTTTCCCATACAAAAGTTCACCGGAGATGACTTTCCCAATACAAAAGTTCACCGGAGATGACTTTTCCCATACAAAAGTACACCGGAGATGACTTTCCCAATACAAAAGTTCACCGGAGATGACTTTTCCCATACAAAATTTCACCGGAGATGACTTTCCCAATACAAAAGTTCACCGGAGATGACTTTCCAAATACAAAAGTTCACCGGGCATGACTTTCCCAATACAAAAGTTCACCGGAGATGACTTTCCCAATACAAAAGTTCACCGGGCATGACTTTCCGAAAACAAAAGTTCACCGGGCATGACTTTCCCAATATAAAAGTTCACCGGGCATGACTTTCCCAATACAAAAGTTCACCGGAGATGACTTTCCCAATACAAAAGTTCACCGGAGATGACTTTCCCAATACAAAAGTTCACCGGGCATGACTTTCCCAATACAAAAGTTCACCGGAGATGACTTTTCCCTTACAAAAGTTCACCGGAGATGACTTTCCCAATACAAAAGTTCACCGGAGATGACTTTTCCCATACAAAAGTTCACCGGAGATGACTTTTCCCATACAAAAGTTCACCGGAGATGACTTTCCCAATACAAAAGTTCACCGGAGATGACTTTCCCAATACAAAAGTTCACCGGAGATGACTTTTCCCATACAAAAGTTCACCGGAGATGACTTTCCCAATACAAAAGTTCACCGGAGATGACTTTTCCCATACAAAAGTTCACCGGAGATGACTTTCCCAATACAAAAGTTCACCGGAGATGACTTTCCCAATACAAAAGTTCACCGGGCATGACTTTCCCAATACAAAAGTTCACCGGGCATGACTTTCCCAATACAATAGTTCACCGGGCATGTCTTTCCCAATACAAAAGTTCACCGGGCATGACTTTTCCAATATAAAAGTTCACCGGAGATGACTTTCCCAATACAAAAGTTCACCGGAGATGACTTTCCCAATACAAAAGTTCACCGGGCATGACTTTCCCAATACAAAAGTTCACCGGAGATGACTTTCCCAATACAAAAGTTCACCGGGCATGACTTTCCCAAAACAAAAGTTCACCGGGCATGACTTTCCCAATATAAAAGTTCACCGGGCATGACTTTCCCAATACAAAAGTTCACCGGAGATGACTTTCCCAATACAAAAGTTCACCGGGCATGACTTTCCCAATACAAAAGTTCACCGGGCATGACTTTCCCAATACAAAAGTTCACCGTAGATGACTTTTCCCATACAAAAGTTCACCGGAGATGACTTTCCCAATACAAAAGTTCACCGGAGATGACTTTTCCCATACAAAAGTTCACCGGAGATGACTTTCCCAATACAAAAGTTCACCGGAGATGACTTTCCCAATACAAAAGTTCACCGGAGATGACTTTTCCCATACAAAAGTTCACCGGAGATGACTTTCCCAATACAAAAGTTCACCGGAGATGACTTTTCCCATACAAAAGTTCACCGGAGATGACTTTCCCAATACAAAAGTTCACCGGAGATGACTTTCCCAATACAAAAGTTCACCGGAGATGACTTTCCCAATACAAAAGTTCACCGGAGATGACTTTTCCCATACAAAAGTTCACCGGAGATGACTTTTCCCATACAAAAGTTCACCGGGCATGACTTTCCCAATACAAAAGTTCACCGGGCATGACTTTTTCAATACAAAAGTTCACCGGGCATGACTTTCCCAATACAAAAGTTCACCGGAGATGACTTTTCCCATACAAAAGTTCACCGGAGATGACTTTCCCAATACAAAAGATCACCGGAGATGACTTTTCCCATACAAAAGTTCACCGGAGATGACTTTCCCAATACAAAAGTTCACCGGAGATGACTTTCCCAATACAAAGGTTCACCGGAGATGACTTTCCCAATACAAAAGTTCACCGGAGATGACTTTTCCCATACAAAAGTTCACCGGAGATAACTTTCCCAATACAAAAGTTCACCGGAGAAGACTTTTCCCATACAAAAGTTCACCGGAGATGACTTTCCCAATACAAAAGTTCACCGGAGATGACTTTTCCCATACAAAAGTTCACCGGAGATGACTTTCCCAATACAAAAGTTCACCGGAGATGACTTTTCCCATACAAAAGTTCACCGGGCCTGACTTTCCCAATACAAAAGTTCACCGGGCATGACTTTCCCAATACAAAAGTTCACCGGGCATGACTTTCCCAATACAAAAAATCACCGGGCACGACTTTCCCAATACAAAAGTTCACCGGGCATGACTTTCCCAATACAAAAGTTCACCGGAGATGACTTTTCCCATACAAAAGTTCACCGGAGATGACTTTTCCCATACAAAAGTTCACCGGAGATGACTTTCCCAATACAAAAGTTCACCGGGCATGACTTTCCCAATACAAAAAATCACCGGGCATGACTTTCCCAATACAAAAGTTCACCGGGCATGACTTTCCCAATACAAAAGTTCACCGGAGATGTCTTTTCCCATACAAAAGTTCACCGGAGATGACTTTCCCAATACAAAAGTTCACCGGAGATGACTTTCCCAATACAAAAGTTCACCGGAGATGACTTTTCCCATACAAAAGTTCACCGGAGATGACTTTCCCAATACAAAAGTTCACCGGAGATGACTTTTCCCATACAAAAGTTCACCGGGGATGACTTTCCCAATACAAAAGTTCACCGGGCATGACTTTCCCAATACAAAAGTTCACCGGGCATGACTTTCCCAATACAAAAGATCACCGGAGATGACTTTTCCCATACAAAAGTTCACCGGAGATGACTCTCCCAATACAAAAGTTCACCGGAGATGACTTTTCCCATACAAAAGTTCACCGGAGATGACTTTCCCAATACAAAAGTTCACCGGAGATGACTTTTCCCATACAAAAGTTCACCGGAGATGACTTTCCCAATACAAAAGTTCACCGGAGATGACTTTCCCAATACAAAAGTTCACCGGGCATGACTTTCCCAATACAAAAGTTCACCGGAGATGACTGTCCCAATACAAAAGTTCACCGGGCATGACTTTCCCAAAACAAAAGTTCACCGGGCATGACTTTCCCAATATAAAAGTTCACCGGGCATGACTTTCCCAATACAAAAGTTCACCGGAGATGACTTTCCCAATACAAAAGTTCACCGGAGATGACTTTCCCAATACAAAAGTTCACCGGGCATGACTTTCCCAATACAAAAGTTCACCGGAGATGACTTTTCCCATACAAAAGTTCATCGGAGATGACTTTCCCAATACAAAAGTTCACCGGAGATGACTTTCCCAATACAAAAGTTCACCGGAGATGACTTTTCCCATACAAAAGTTCACCGGAGATGACTTTCCCAATACAAAAGTTCACCGGAGATGACTTTCCCAATACAAAAGTTCACCGGAGATGACTTTTCCCATACAAAAGTTCACCGGAGATGACTTTCCCAATACAAAAGTTCACCGGAGATGACTTTTCCCATACAAAAGTTCACCGGAGATGACTTTCCCAATACAAAAGTTCACCGGAGATGACTTTCCCAATACAAAAGTTCACCGGGCATGACTTTCCCAATACAAAAGTTCACCGGGCATGACTTTCCCAATACAATAGTTCACCGGGCATGACTTTCCCAATACAAAAGTTCAGCGGGCATGACTTTTCCAATATAAAAGTTCACCGGAGATGACTTTCCCAATACAAAAGTTCACCGGAGATGACTTTCCCAATACAAAAGTTCACCGGGCATGACTTTCCCAATACAAAAGTTCACCGGAGATGACTTTCCCAATACAAAAGTTCACCGGGCATGACTTTCCCAAAACAAAAGTTCACCGGGCATGACTTTCCCAATATAAAAGTTCACCGGGCATGACTTTCCCAATACAAAAGTTCACCGGAGATGACTTTCCCAATAAAAAAGTTCACCGGGCATGACTTTCCCAATACAAAAGTTCACCGGGCATGACTTTCCCAATACAAAAGTTCACCGGAGATGACTTTTCCCATACAAAAGTTCACCGGAGATGACTTTCCCAATACAAAAGTTCACCGGAGATGACTTTTCCCATACAAAAGTTCACCGGAGATGACTTTCCCAATACAAAAGTTCACCGGAGATGACTTTCCCAATACAAAAGTTCACCGGAGATGACTTTCCCAATACAAAAGTTCACCGGGCATGACTTTCCCAATACAAAAGTTCACCGGAGATGACTTTTCCCATACAAAAGTTCACCGGAGATGACATTCCAATACAAAAGTTCACCGGAGATGACTTTTCCCATACAAAAGTTCACCGAAGATGACTTTCCCAATACAAAAGTTCACCGGAGATGACTTTCCCAATACAAAAGTTCACCGGGCATGACTTTCCCAATACAAAAGTTCACCGGAGATGACTTTCCCAATACAAAAGTTCACCGGGCATGACTTTCCCAAAACAAAAGTTCACCGGGCATGACTTTCCCAATATAAAAGTTCACCGGGCATGACTTTCCCAATACAAAAGTTCACCGGAGATGACTTTCCCAATACAAAAGTTCACCGGAGATGACTTTCCCAATACAAAAGTTCACCGGGCATGACTTTCCCAATACAAAATTTCACCGGAGATGAATTTTCCCATACAAAAGTTCACCGGAGATGACTTTCCCAATACAAAAGTTCACCGGAGATGACTTTTCCCATACAAAAGTTCACCGGAGATGATTTTTCCCATACAAAAGTTCACCGGAGATGACTTTCCCAATACAAAAGTTCCCCGGAGATGACTTTCCCAATACAAAAGTTCACCTGAGATGACTTTTCCCATACAAAAGTTCACCGGAGATGACTTTCCCAATACAAAAGTTCACCGGAGATGACTTTTCCCATACAAAAGTTCACCGGAGATGACTTTCCCAATACAAAAGTTCACCGGAGATGACTTTCCCAATACAAAAGTTCACCGGGCATGACTTTCCCAATACAAAAGTTCACCGGGCATGACTTTCCCAATACAATAGTTCACCGGGCATGACTTTCCCAATACAAAAGTTCACCGGGCATGACTTTTCCAATATAAAAGTTCACCGGAGATGACTTTCCCAATACAAAAGTTCACCGGAGATGACTTTCCCAATACAAAAGTTCACCGGGCATGACTTTCCCAATACAAAAGTTCACCGGAGATGACTTTCCCAATACAAAAGTTCACCGGGCATGACTTTCCCAAAACAAAAGTTCACCGGGCATGACTTTCCCAATATAAAAGTTCACCGGGCATGACTTTCCCAATACAAAAGTTCACCGGAGATGACTTTCCCAATACAAAAGTTCACCGGGCATGACTTTCCCAATACAAAAGTTCACCGGGCATGACTTTCCCAATACAAAAGTTCACCGGAGATGACTTTTCCCATACAAAAGTTCACCGGAGATGACTTTCCCAATACAAAAGTTCACCGGAGATGACTTTTCCCATACAAAAGTTCACCGGAGATGAATTTCCCAATACAAAAGTTCACCGGAGATGACTTTCCCAATACAAAAGTTCACCGGAGATGACTTTTCCCATACAAAAGTTCACCGGAGATGACTTTCCCAATACAAAAGTTCACCGGAGATGACTTTTCCCATACAAAAGTTCACCGGAGATGACTTTCCCAATACAAAAGTTCACCGGAGATGACTTTCCCAATACAAAAGTTCACCGGAGATGACTTTCCCAATACAAAAGTTCACCGGAGATGACTTTTCCCATACAAAAGTTCACCGGAGATGACTTTTCCCATACAAAAGTTCACCGGGCATGACTTTCCCAATACAAAAGTTCACCGGGCATGACTTTCCCAATACAAAAGTTCACCGGAGATGACTTTTCCCATACAAAAGTTCACCGGAGACGACTTTCCCAATACAAAAGTTCACCGGAGATGACTTTTCCCATACAAAAGTTCACCGGAGATGACTTTCCCAATACAAAAGTTCACCGGAGATGACTTTCCCAATACAAAAGTTCACCGGAGATGACTTTCCCAATACAAAAGTTCACCGGAGATGACTTTCCTAATACAAAAGTTCACCGGAGATGACTTTTCCCATACAAAAGTTCACCGGAGATGACTTTCCCAATACAAAAGTTCACCGGAGATGACTTTTCCCATACAAAAGTTCACCGGAGATGACTTTCCCAATACAAAAGTTCACCGGAGATGACTTTCCCAATACAAAAGTTCACCGGAGATGACTTTTCCCATACAAAAGTTCACCGGAGATGACTTTCCCAATACAAAAGTTCACCGGAGATGACTTTCCCAATACAAAAGTTCACCGGAGATGACTTTTCCCATACAAAAGTTCACCGGAGATGACTTTCCCAATACAAAAGTTCACCGGAGATGACTTTTCCCATACAAAAGTTCACCGGAGATGACTTTCCCAATACAAAAGTTCACCGGAGATGACTTTCCCAATACAAAAGTTCACCGGAGATGACTTTTCCCATACAAAAGTTCACCGGAGATGACTTTCCCAATACAAAAGTTCACCGGAGATGACTTTCCCAATATAAAAGTTCACCGGGCATGACTTTACCAATACAAAAGTTCACCGGGCACGACTTTCCCAATACAAAAGTTCACCGGAGATGACTTTCCCAATATAAAAGTTCACCGGAGATGACTTTTCCCATACAAAAGTTCACCGGAGATGACTTTCCCAATACAAAAGTTCACCGGAGATGACTTTCACAATACAAAAGTTCACCGGAGATGACTTTTCCCATACAAAAGTTCACCGGAGATGACTTTCCCAATACAAAAGTTCACCGGAGATGACTTTCCCAATACAAAAGTTCACCGGAGATGACTTTTCCCATACAAAAGTTCACCGGAGATGACTTTCCCAATACAAAAGTTCACCGGAGATGACTTTCCCAATACAAAAGTTCACCGGAGATGACTTTCCCAATACAAAAGTTCACCGGAGATGACTTTCCCAATATAAAAGTTCACCGGGCATGACTTTCCCAATACAAAAGTTCACCGGGCACGACTTTCCCAATACAAAAGTTCACCGGAGATGACTTTCCCCATATAAAAGTTCACCGGAGATGACTTTTCCCATACAAAAGTTCACCGGAGATGACTTTCCCAATACAAAAGTTCACCGGAGATGACTTTCCCAATACAAAAGTTCACCGGAGATGACTTTTCCCATACAAAAGTTCACCGGAGATGACTTTCCCAATACAAAAGTTCACCGGAGATGACTTTCCCAATACAAAAGTTCACCGGAGATGACTTTTCCCATACAAAAGTTCACCGGGCATGACTTTCCCAATACAAAAGTTCACCGGAGATGACTTTCCCAATACAAAAGTTCACCGGAGATGACTTTCCCAATACAAAAGTTCACCGGAGATGACTTTTCCCATACAAAAGTTCACCGGAGATGACTTTCCCAATACAAAAGTTCACCGGAGATGACTTTTCCCATACAAAAGTTCACCGGAGATGACTTTCCCAATACAAAAGTTCACCGGAGATGACTTTCCCAATACAAAAGTTCACCGGGCATGACTTTCCCAATACAAAAGTTCACCGGAGATGACTTTCCCAATACAAAAGTTCACCGGGCATGACTTTCCCAAAACAAAAGTTCACCGGGCATGACTTTCCCAATATAAAAGTTCACCGGGCATGACTTTCCCAATACAAAAGTTCACCGGAGATGACTTTCCCAATACAAAAGTTCACCGGAGATGACTTTCCCAATACAAAAGTTCACCGGGCATGACTTTCCCAATACAAAAGTTCACCGGAGATGACTTTTCCCATACAAAAGTTCACCCGGAGATGACTTTCCCAATACAAAAGTTCACCGGAGATGACTTTCCCAATACAAAAGTTCACCGGAGATGACTTTTCCCATACAAAAGTTCACCGGAGATGACTTTCCCAATACAAAAGTTCACCGGAGATGACTTTTCCCATACTAAAGTTCACCGGAGATGACTTTCCCAATACAAAAGTTCACCGGAGATGACTTTCCCAATACAAAAGTTCACCGGGCATGACTTTCCCAATACAAAAGTTCACCGGGCATGACTTTCCCAATACAAAAGTTCACCGTAGATGACTTTTCCCATACAAAAGTTCACCGGAGATGACTTTCCCAATACAAAAGTTCACCGGAGATGACTTTTCCCATACAAAAGTTCACCGGAGATGACTTTCCCAATACAAAAGTTCACCGGAGATGACTTTCCCAATACAAAAGTTCACCGGAGATGACTTTTCCCATACAAAAGTTCACCGGAGATGACTTTCCCAATACAAAAGTTCACCGGAGATGACTTTTCCCATACAAAAGTTCACCGGAGATGACTTTCCCAATACAAAAGTTCACCGGAGATGACTTTCCCAATACAAAAGTTCACCGGAGATGTCTTTTCCCATACAAAAGTTCACCGGAGATGACTTTTCCCATACAAAAGTTCACCGGGCATGACTTTCCCAATACAAAAGTTCACCGGAGATGACTTTTCCCATACAAAAGTTCACCGGAGATGACTTTCCCAATACAAAAGATCACCGGAGATGTCTTTTCCCATACAAAAGTTCACCGGAGATGACTTTCCCAATACAAAAGTTCACCGGAGATGACTTTCCCAATACAAAGGTTCACCGGAGATGACTTTCCCAATACAAAAGTTCACCGGAGATGACTTTTCCCATACAAAAGTTCACCGGAGATGACTTTCCCAATACAAAAGTTCACCGGAGAAGACTTTTCCCATACAAAAGTTCACCGGAGATGACTTTCCCAATACAAAAGTTCACCGGAGATGACTTTTCCCATACAAAAGTTCACCGGAGATGACTTTCCCAATACAAAAGTTCACCGGAGATGACTTTCCCAATACAAAAGTTCACCGGAGATGACTTTCCCAATACAAAAGTTCACCGGAGATGACTTTTCCCATACAAAAGTTCACCGGAGATGACTTTCCCAATACAAAAGTTCACCGGAGATGACTTTTCCCATACAAAAGTTCACCGGAGATGACTTTCCCAATACAAAAGTTCACCGGAGATGACTTTCCCAATACAAAAGTTCACCGGGCATGACTTTCCCAATACAAAAGTTCACCGGGCATGACTTTCCCAATACAATAGTTCACCGGGCATGTCTTTCCCAATACAAAAGTTCACCGGGCATGACTTTTCCAATATAAAAGTTCACCGGAGATGACTTTCCCAATACAAAAGTTCACCGGAGATGACTTTCCCAATACAAAAGTTCACCGGGCATGACTTTCCCAATACAAAAGTTCACCGGAGATGACTTTCCCAATACAAAAGTTCACCGGGCATGACTTTCCCAAAACAAAAGTTCACCGGGCATGACTTTCCCAATATAAAAGTTCACCGGGCATGACTTTCCCAATACAAAAGTTCACCGGAGATGACTTTCCCAATACAAAAGTTCACCGGGCATGACTTTCCCAATACAAAAGTTCACCGGGCATGACTTTCCCAATACAAAAGTTCACCGTAGATGACTTTTCCCATACAAAAGTTCACCGGAGATGACTTTCCCAATATAAAAGTTCACCGGAGATGACTTTTCCCATACAAAAGTTCACCGGAGATGACTTTCCCAATACAAAAGTTCACCGGAGATGACTTTCCCAATACAAAAGTTCACCGGAGATGACTTTTCCCATACAAAAGTTCACCGGAGATGACTTTCCCAATACAAAAGTTCACCGGAGATGACTTTTCCCATACAAAAGTTCACCGGAGATGACTTTCCCAATACAAAAGTTCACCGGAGATGACTTTCCCAATACAAAAGTTCACCGGAGATGACTTTCCCAATACAAAAGTTCACCGGAGATGACTTTTCCCATACAAAAGTTCACCGGAGATGACTTTTCCCATACAAAAGTTCACCGGGCATGACTTTCCCAATACAAAAGTTCACCGGGCATGACTTTCCCAATACAAAAGTTCACCGGGCATGACTTTCCCAATACAAAAGTTCACCGGAGATGACTTTTCCCATACAAAAGTTCACCGGAGATGACTTTCCCAATACAAAAGATCACCGGAGATGACTTTTCCCATACAAAAGTTCACCGGAGATGACTTTCCCAATACAAAAGTTCACCGGAGATGACTTTCCCAATACAAAGGTTCACCGGAGATGACTTTCCCAATACAAAAGTTCACCGGAGATGACTTTTCCCATACAAAAGTTCACCGGAGATGACTTTCCCAATACAAAAGTTCACCGGAGAAGACTTTTCCCATACAAAAGTTCACCGGAGATGACTTTCCCAATACAAAAGTTCACCGGAGATGACTTTTCCCATACAAAAGTTCACCGGAGATGACTTTCCCAATACAAAAGTTCACCGGAGATGACTTTTCCCATACAAAAGTTCACCGGGCATGACTTTCCCAATACAAAAGTTCACCGGGCATGACTTTCCCAATACAAAAGTTCACCGGGCATGACTTTCCCAATACAAAAAATCACCGGGCACGACTTTCCCAATACAAAAGTTCACCGGGCATGACTTTCCCAATACAAAAGTTCACCGGGCATGACTTTCCCAATACAAAAGTTCACCGGGCATGACTTTCCCAATACAAAAGTTCACCGGAGATGACTTTTCCCATACAAAAGTTCACCGGAGATGACTTTTCCCATACAAAAGTTCACCGGAGATGACTTTCCCAATACAAAAGTTCACCGGAGATGACTTTCCCAATACAAAAGTTCACCGGAGATGACTTTTCCCATACAAAAGTTCACCGGAGATGACTTTCCCAATACAAAAGTTCACCGGAGATGACTTTTCCCATACAAAAGTTCACCGGGGATGACTTTCCCAATACAAAAGTTCACCGGGCATGACTTTCCCAATACAAAAGTTCACCGGGCATGACTTTCCCAATACAAAAGTTCACCGGAGATGACTTTTCCCATACAAAAGTTCACCGGAGATGACTCTCCCAATACAAAAGTTCACCGGAGATGACTTTTCCCATACAAAAGTTCACCGGAGATGACTTTCCCAATACAAAAGTTCACCGGAGATGACTTTTCCCATACAAAAGTTCACCGGAGATGACTTTCCCAATACAAAAGTTCACCGGAGATGACTTTCCCAATACAAAAGTTCACCGGGCATGACTTTCCCAATACAAAAGTTCACCGGAGATGACTTTCCCAATACAAAAGTTCACCGGGCATGACTTTCCCAAAACAAAAGTTCACCGGGCATGACTTTCCCAATATAAAAGTTCACCGGGCATGACTTTCCCAATACAAAAGTTCACCGGAGATGACTTTCCCAATACAAAAGTTCACCGGAGATGACTTTCCCAATACAAAAGTTCACCGGGCATGACTTTCCCAATACAAAAGTTCACCGGAGATGACTTTTCCCATACAAAAGTTCATCGGAGATGACTTTCCCAATACAAAAGTTCACCGGAGATGACTTTCCCAATACAAAAGTTCACCGGAGATGACTTTTCCCATACAAAAGTTCACCGGAGATGACTTTCCCAATACAAAAGTTCACCGGAGATGACTTTCCCAATACAAAAGTTCACCGGAGATGACTTTTCCCATACAAAAGTTCACCGGAGATGACTTTCCCAATACAAAAGTTCACCGGAGATGACTTTTCCCATACAAAAGTTCACCGGAGATGACTTTCCCAATACAAAAGTTCACCGGAGATGACTTTCCCAATACAAAAGTTCACCGGGCATGACTTTCCCAATACAAAAGTTCACCGGGCATGACTTTCCCAATACAATAGTTCACCGGGCATGACTTTCCCAATACAAAAGTTCAGCGGGCATGACTTTTCCAATATAAAAGTTCACCGGAGATGACTTTCCCAATACAAAAGTTCACCGGAGATGACTTTCCCAATACAAAAGTTCACCGGGCATGACTTTCCCAATACAAAAGTTCACCGGAGATGACTTTCCCAATACAAAAGTTCACCGGGCATGACTTTCCCAAAACAAAAGTTCACCGGGCATGACTTTCCCAATATAAAAGTTCACCGGGCATGACTTTCCCAATACAAAAGTTCACCGGAGATGACTTTCCCAATAAAAAAGTTCACCGGGCATGACTTTCCCAATACAAAAGTTCACCGGGCATGACTTTCCCAATACAAAAGTTCACCGGAGATGACTTTTCCCATACAAAAGTTCACCGGAGATGACTTTCCCAATACAAAAGTTCACCGGAGATGACTTTTCCCATACAAAAGTTCACCGGAGATGACTTTCCCAATACAAAAGTTCACCGGAGATGACTTTCCCAATACAAAAGTTCACCGGAGATGACTTTCCCAATACAAAAGTTCACCGGGCATGACTTTCCCAATACAAAAGTTCACCGGAGATGACTTTTCCCATACAAAAGTTCACCGGAGATGACTTTCCCAATACAAAAGTTCACCGGAGATGACTTTTCCCATACAAAAGTTCACCGAAGATGACTTTCCCAATACAAAAGTTCACCGGAGATGACTTTCCCAATACAAAAGTTCACCGGGCATGACTTTCCCAATACAAAAGTTCACCGGAGATGACTTTCCCAATACAAAAGTTCACCGGGCATGACTTTCCCAAAACAAAAGTTCACCGGGCATGACTTTCCCAATATAAAAGTTCACCGGGCATGACTTTCCCAATACAAAAGTTCACCGGAGATGACTTTTCCCATACAAAAGTTCACCGGAGATGACTTTCCCAATACAAAAGATCACCGGAGATGACTTTCCCAATACAAAAGATCACCGGAGATGACTTTTCCCATACAAAAGTTCACCGGAGATGACTTTCCCAATACAAAAGTTCACCGGAGATGACTTTCCCAATACAAAGGTTCACCGGAGATGACTTTCCCAATACAAAAGTTCACCGGAGATGACTTTCCCAATACAAAAGTTCACCGGAGAAGACTTTTCCCATACAAAAGTTCACCGGAGATGACTTTTCCCATACAAAAGTTCACCGGAGATGACTTTCCCAATACAAAAGTTCACCGGAGATGACTTTTCCCATACAAAAGTTCACCGGGCATGACTTTCCCAATACAAAAGTTCACCGGGCATGACTTTCCCAATACAAAAGTTCACCGGGCATGACTTTCCCAATACAAAAAATCACCGGGCACGACTTTCCCAATACAAAAGTTCACCGGGCATGACTTTCCCAATACAAAAGTTCACCGGGCATGACTTTCCCCATACAAAAGTTCACCGGGCATGACTTTCCCAATACAAAAGTTCACCGGAGATGACTTTTCCCATACAAAAGTTCACCGGAGATGACTTTTCCCATACAAAAGTTCACCGGAGATGACTTTCCCAATACAAAAGTTCACCGGAGATGACTTTCCCAATACAAAAGTTCACCGGAGATGACTTTTCCCATACAAAAGTTCACCGGAGATGACTTTCCCAATACAAAAGTTCACCGGAGATGACTTTTCCCATACAAAAGTTCACCGGGGATGACTTTCCCAATACAAAAGTTCACCGGGCATGACTTTCCCAATACAAAAGTTCACCGGGCATGACTTTCCCAATACAAAAGTTCACCGGAGATGACTTTTCCCATACAAAAGTTCACCGGAGATGACTCTCCCAATACAAAAGTTCACCGGAGATGACTTTTCCCATACAAAAGTTCACCGGAGATGACTTTCCCAATACAAAAGTTCACCGGAGATGACTTTTCCCATACAAAAGTTCACCGGAGATGACTTTCCCAATACAAAAGTTCACCGGAGATGACTTTCCCAATACAAAAGTTCACCGGGCATGACTTTCCCAATACAAAAGTTCACCGGAGATGACTTTCCCAATACAAAAGTTCACCGGGCATGACTTTCCCAAAACAAAAGTTCACCGGGCATGACTTTCCCAATATAAAAGTTCACCGGGCATGACTTTCCCAATACAAAAGTTCACCGGAGATGACTTTCCCAATACAAAAGTTCACCGGAGATGACTTTCCCAATACAAAAGTTCACCGGGCATGACTTTCCCAATACAAAAGTTCACCGGGGATGACTTTCCCAATACAAAAGTTCACCGGGCATGACTTTCCCAATACAAAAGTTCACCGGGCATGACTTTCCCAATACAAAAGTTCACCGGAGATGACTTTTCCCATACAAAAGTTCACCGGAGATGACTCTCCCAATACAAAAGTTCACCGGAGATGACTTTTCCCATACAAAAGTTAACCGGAGATGACTTTCCCAATACAAAAGATCACCGGAGATGACTTTCCCAATACAAAAGATCACCGGAGATGACTTTTCCCATACAAAAGTTCACCGGAGATGACTTTCCCAATACAAAAGTTCACCGGAGATGACTTTCCCAATACAAAAGTTCACCGGAGATGACTTTTCCCATACAAAAGTTCACCGGAGATGACTTTCCCAATACAAAAGTTCACCGGAGATGACTTTTCCCATACAAAAGTTCACCGGAGATGACTTTCCCAATACAAAAGTTCACCGGAGATGACTTTCCCAATACAAAAGTTCACCGGGCATGACTTTCCCAATACAAAAGTTCACCGGGCATGACTTTCCCAATACAATAGTTCACCGGGCATCACTTTCCCAATACAAAAGTTCAGCGGGCATGACTTTTCCAATATAAAAGTTCACCGGAGATGACTTTCCCAATACAAAAGTTCACCGGAGATGACTTTCCCAATACAAAAGTTCACCGGGCATGACTTTCCCAATACAAAAGTTCACCGGAGATGACTTTCCCAATACAAAAGTTCACCGGGCATGACTTTCCCAAAACAAAAGTTCACCGGGCATGACTTTCCCAATATAAAAGTTCACCGGGCATGACTTCCCAATACAAAAGTTCACCGGAGATGACTTTCCCAATAAAAAAGTTCACCGGGCATGACTTTCCCAATACAAAAGTTCACCGGGCATGACTTTCCCAATACAAAAGTTCACCGGAGATGACTTTTCCCATACAAAAGTTCACCGGAGATGACTTTCCCAATACAAAAGTTCACCGGAGATGACTTTTCCCATACAAAAGTTCACCGGAGATGACTTTCCCAATACAAAAGTTCACCGGAGATGACTTTCCCAATACAAAAGTTCACCGGAGATGACTTTCCCAATACAAAAGTTCACCGGGCATGACTTTCCCAATACAAAAGTTCACCGGAGATGACTTTTCCCATACAAAAGTTCACCGGAGATGACTTTCCCAATACAAAAGTTCACCGGAGATGACTTTTCCCATACAAAAGTTCACCGAAGATGACTTTCCCAATACAAAAGTTCACCGGAGATGACTTTCCCAATACAAAAGTTCACCGGGCATGACTTTCCCAATACAAAAGTTCACCGGAGATGACTTTCCCAATACAAAAGTTCACCGGGCATGACTTTCCCAAAACAAAAGTTCACCGGGCATGACTTTCCCAATATAAAAGTTCACCGGGCATGACTTTCCCAATACAAAAGTTCACCGGAGATGACTTTCCCAATACAAAAGTTCACCGGAGATGACTTTCCCAATACAAAAGTTCACCGGGCATGACTTTCCCAATACAAAATTTCACCGGAGATGACTTTTCCCATACAAAAGTTCACCGGAGATGACTTTCCCAATACAAAAGTTCACCGGAGATGACTTTTCCCATACAAAAGTTCACCGGAGATGATTTTTCCCATACAAAAGTTCACCGGAGATGACTTTCCCAATACAAAAGTTCACCGGAGATGACTTTCCCAATACAAAAGTTCACCTGAGATGACTTTTCCCATACAAAAGTTCACCGGAGATGACTTTCCCAATACAAAAGTTCACCGGAGATGACTTTTCCCATACAAAAGTTCACCGGAGATGACTTTCCCAATACAAAAGTTCACCGGAGATGACTTTCCCAATACAAAAGTTCACCGGGCATGACTTTCCCAATACAAAAGTTCACCGGGCATGACTTTCCCAATACAATAGTTCACCGGGCATGACTTTCCCAATACAAAAGTTCACCGGGCATGACTTTTCCAATATAAAAGTTCACCGGAGATGACTTTCCCAATACAAAAGTTCACCGGAGATGACTTTCCCAATACAAAAGTTCACCGGGCATGACTTTCCCAATACAAAAGTTCACCGGAGATGACTTTCCCAATACAAAAGTTCACCGGGCATGACTTTCCCAAAACAAAAGTTCACCGGGCATGACTTTCCCAATATAAAAGTTCACCGGGCATGACTTTCCCAATACAAAAGTTCACCGGAGATGACTTTCCCAATACAAAAGTTCACCGGGCATGACTTTCCCAATACAAAAGTTCACCGGGCATGACTTTCCCAATACAAAAGTTCACCGGAGATGACTTTTCCCATACAAAAGTTCACCGGAGATGACTTTCCCAATAAAAAAGTTCACCGGAGATGACTTTTCCCATACAAAAGTTCACCGGAGATGAATTTCCCAATACAAAAGTTCACCGGAGATGACTTTCCCAATACAAAAGTTCACCGGAGATGACTTTTCCCATACAAAAGTTCACCGGAGATGACTTTCCCAATACAAAAGTTCACCGGAGATGACTTTTCCCATACAAAAGTTCACCGGAGATGACTTTCCCAATACAAAAGTTCACCGGAGATGACTTTCCCAATACAAAAGTTCATCGGAGATGACTTTCCCAATACAAAAGTTCACCGGAGATGACTTTTCCCATACAAAAGTTCACCGGAGATGACTTTTCCCATACAAAAGTTCACCGGGCATGACTTTCCCAATACAAAAGTTCACCGGGCATGACTTTCCCAATACAAAAGTTCACCGGGCATGACTTTCCCAATACAAAAGTTCACCGGAGATGACTTTTCCCATACAAAAGTTCACCGGAGATGACTTTCCCAATACAAAAGTTCACCGGAGATGACTTTCCCAATACAAAAGTTCACCGGAGATGACTTTTCCCATACAAAAGTTCACCGGAGATGACTTTCCCAATACAAAAGTTCACCGGAGATGACTTTTCCCATACAAAAGTTCACCGGAGATGACTTTCCCAATACAAAAGTTCACCGGAGATGACTTTCCCAATACAAAAGTTCACCGGAGATGACTTTTCCCATACAAAAGTTCACCGGAGATGACTTTCCCAATACAAAAGTTCACCGGAGATGACTTTCCCAATACAAAAGTTCACCGGAGATGACTTTTCCCATACAAAAGTTCACCGGAGATGACTTTCCCAATACAAAAGTTCACCGGAGATGACTTTTCCCATACAAAAGTTCACCGGAGATGACTTTTCCCATACAAAAGTTCACCGGAGATGACTTTCCCAATACAAAAGTTCACCGGAGATGACTTTTCCCATACAAAAGTTCACCGGAGATGACTTTCCCAATACAAAAGTTCACCGGAGATGACTTTCCCAATACAAAAGTTCACCGGAGATGACTTTTCCCATACAAAAGTTCACCGGAGATGACTTTCCCAATACAAAAGTTCACCGGAGATGACTTTCCCAATATAAAAGTTCACCGGGCATGACTTTCCCAATACAAAAGTTCACCGGGCACGACTTTCCCAATACAAAACTTCACCGGAGATGACTTTCCCAATATAAAAGTTCACCGGAGATGACTTTTCCCATACAAAAGTTCACCGGAGATGACTTTCCCAATACAAAAGTTCACCGGAGATGACTTTCACAATACAAAAGTTCACCGGAGATGACTTTTCCCATACAAAAGTTCACCGGAGATGACTTTCCCAATACAAAAGTTCACCGGAGATGACTTTCCCAATACAAAAGTTCACCGGAGATGACTTTTCCCATACAAAAGTTCACCGGAGATGACTTTCCCAATACAAAAGTTCACCGGAGATGACTTTCACAATACAAAAGTTCACCGGAGATGACTTTCCCAATACAAAAGTTCACCGGAGATGACTTTCCCAATATAAAAGTTCACCGGGCATGACTTTCCCAATACAAAAGTTCACCGGGCACGACTTTCCCAATACAAAAGTTCACCGGAGATGACTTTCCCCATATAAAAGTTCACCGGAGATGACTTTTCCCATACAAAAGTTCACCGGAGATGACTTTCCCAATACAAAAGTTCACCGGAGATGACTTTCCCAATACAAAAGTTCACCGGAGATGACTTTTCCCATACAAAAGTTCACCGGAGATGACTTTCCCAATACAAAAGTTCACCGGAGATGACTTTCCCAATACAAAAGTTCACCGGAGATGACTTTTCCCATACAAAAGTTCACCGGGCATGACTTTCCCAATACAAAAGTTCACCGGAGATGACTTTCCCAATACAAAAGTTCACCGGAGATGACTTTCCCAATACAAAAGTTCACCGGAGATGACTTTCCCAATACAAAAGTTCACCGGAGATGACTTTTCCCATACAAAAGTTCACCGGAGATGACTTTCCCAATACAAAAGTTCACCGGAGATGACTTTCCCAATACAAAAGTTCACCGGAGATGACTTTCCCAATACAAAAGTTCACCGGAGATGACTTTCCCAATACAAAAGTTCACCGGAGATGACTTTTCCCATACAAAAGTTCACCGGAGATGACTTTCCCAATACAAAAGTTCACCGGAGATGACTTTCCCAATACAAAACTTCACCGGAGATGACTTTTCCCATACAAAAGTTCACCGGAGATGACTTTCCCAATCCAAAAGTTCACCGGAGATGACTTTTCCCATACAAAAGTTCACCGGAGATGACTTTCCCAATACAAAAGTTCACCGGAGATGACTTTCCCAATACAAAAGTTCACCGGAGATGACTTTCCCAATACAAAAGTTCACCGGAGATGACTTTTCCCATACAAAAGTTCACCGGGCATGACTTTCCCAATACAAAAGTTCACCGGGCATGACTTTCCCAATACAAAAGTTCACCGGGCATGACTTTCCCAATACAAAAGTTCACCGGGCATGACTTTCCCAATACAAAAGTTCACCGGAGATGACTTTTCCCATACAAAAGTTCACCGGAGATGACTTTCCCAATACAAAAGTTCACCGGAGATGACTTTCCCAATATAAAAGTTCACCGGGCATGACTTTCCCAATACAAAAGTTCACCGGGCACGACTTTCCCAATACAAAAGTTCACCGGAGATGACTTTCCCAATACAAAAGTTCACCGGAGATGACTTTTCCCATACAAAAGTTCACCGGGCATGACTTTCCCAATACAAAAGTTCACCGGAGATGACTTTCCCAATACAAAAGTTCACCGGAGATGACTTTCCCAATACAAAAGTTCACCGGAGATGACTTTCCCAATACAAAAGTTCACCGGAGATGACTTTTCCCATACAAAAGTTCACCGGAGATGACTTTCCCAATACAAAAGTTCACCGGAGATGACTTTCCCAATACAAAAGTTCACCGGAGATGACTTTCCCAATACAAAAGTTCACCGGAGATGACTTTCCCAATACAAAAGTTCACCGGAGATGACTTTTCCCATACAAAAGTTCACCGGAGATGACTTTCCCAATACAAAAGTTCACCGGAGATGACTTTCCCAATACAAAAGTTCACCGGAGATGACTTTTCCCATACAAAAGTTCACCGGAGATGACTTTCCCAATACAAAAGTTCACCGGAGATGACTTTTCCCATACAAAAGTTCACCGGAGATGACTTTCCCAATACAAAAGTTCACCGGAGATGACTTTCCCAATACAAAAGTTCACCGGAGATGACTTTCCCAATACAAAAGTTCACCGGAGATGACTTTTCCCATACAAAAGTTCACCGGAGATGACTTTTCCCATACAAAAGTTCACCGGGCATGACTTTCCCAATACAAAAGTTCACCGGGCATGACTTTCCCAATACAAAAGTTCACCGGGCATGACTTTCCCAATACAAAAGTTCACCGGGCATGACTTTCCCAATACAAAAGTTCACCGGAGATGACTTTTCCCATACAAAAGTTCACCGGAGATGACTTTCCCAATACAAAAGTTCACCGGAGATGACTTTCCCAATATAAAAGTTCACCGGGCATGACTTTCCCAATACAAAAGTTCACCGGGCACGACTTTCCCAATACAAAAGTTCACCGGAGATGACTTTCCCAATATAAAAGTTCACCGGGCATGACTTTCCCAATACAAAAGTTCACCGGGCACGACTTTCCCAATACAAAAGTTCACCGGAGATGACTTTTCCCATACAAAAGTTCACCGGGCATGACTTTCCCAATACAAAAGTTCACCGGAGATGACTTTTCCCATACAAAAGTTCACCGGAGATGACTTTCCCAATACAAAAGTTCACCGGGCATGACTTTCCCAATACAAAAGTTCACCGGAGATGACTTTTCCAATACAAAAGTTCACCGGAGATGACTTTCCCAATACAAAAGTTCACCGGAGATGACTTTTCCCATACAAAAGTTCACCGGAGATGACTTTCCCAATACAAAAGTTCACCGGAGATGACTTTCCCAATACAAAAGTTCACCGGAGATGACTTTTCCCATACAAAAGTTCACCGGAGATGACTTTCCCAATACAAAAGTTCACCGGAGATGACTTTTCCCATACAAAAGTTCACCGGAGATGACTTTCCCAATACAAAAGTTCACCGGAGATGACTTTTCCCATACAAAAGTTCACCGGAGATGGCTTTCCCAATACAAAAGTTCACCGGAGATGACTTTTCCCATACAAAAGTTCACCGGAGATGACTTTCCCAATACAAAAGTTAACCGGAGATGACTTTCCCAATACAGAAGTTCACCGGAGATGACTTTCCCAATACAAAAGTTCACCGGGCATGACTTTCCCAATACAAAAGTTCACCGGAGATGACTTTTCCCATACAAAAGTTCACCGGAGATGACTTTCCCAATACAAAAGTTCACCGGAGATGACTTTTCCCATACAAAAGTTCACCGGAGATGACTTTCCCAATACAAAAGTTCACCGGAGATGACTTTCCCAATACAAAAGTTCACCGGAGATGACTTTTCCCATACAAAAGTTCACCGGAGATGACTTTCCCAATACAAAAGTTCACCGGAGATGACTTTTCCCATACAAAAGTTCACCGGAGATGACTTTCCCAATACAAAAGTTCACCGGGCATGACTTTCCCAATACAAAAGTTCACCGGAGATGACTTTCCCAATACAAAAGTTCACCGGGCATGACTTTCCCAAAACAAAAGTTCACCGGGCATGACTTTCCCAATATAAAAGTTCACCGGGCATGACTTTCCCAATAGAAAAGTTCACCGGAGATGACTTTCCCAATACAAAAGTTCACCGGAGATGACTTTTCCCATACAAAAGTTCACCGGAGATGACTTTCCCAATACAAAAGTTCACCGGGCATGACTTTCCCAAAACAAAAGTTCACCGGGCATGACTTTCCCAATACAAAAGTTCACCGGAGATGACTTTCCCAATACAAAAGTTCACCGGAGATGACTTTCCCAATACAAAAGTTCACCGGAGATGACTTTCCCAATACAAAAGTTCACCGGAGATGACTTTTCCCATACAAAAGTTCACCGGAGATGACTTTCCCAATATAAAAGTTCACCGGAGATGACTTTCCCAATATAAAAGTTCACCGGGCATGACTTTCCCAATACAAAAGTTCACCGGAGATGACTTTCCCATACAAAAGTTCACCGGAGATGACTTTCCCAATACAAAAGTTCACCGTGCACGACTTTCCCAATACAAAAGTTCACCGGAGATGACTTTCCCAATATAAAAGTTCACCGGGCATGACTTTCCCAATACAAAAGTTCACCGGGCACGACTTTCCCAATACAAAAGTTCACCGGAGATGACTTTCCCAATACAAAAGTTCACCGGAGATGACTTTCCCAATACAAAAGTTCACCGGGCATGACTTTCCCAATACAAAAGTTCACCGGAGATGACTTTCCCAATACAAAAGTTCACCGGGTATGACTTTCCCAAAACAAAAGTTCACCGGGCATGACTTTCCCAATATAAAAGTTCACCGGGCATGACTTTCCCAATACAAAAGTTCACCGGAGATGACTTTCCCAATACAAAAGTTCACCGGGCATGACTTTCCCAATACAAAAGTTCACCGGGCATGACTTTCCCAATACAAAAGTTCACCGGAGATGACTTTCCCAATACAAAAGTTCACCGGAGATGAATTTTCCCATACAAAAGTTCACCGGAGATGACTTTCCCAATACAAAAGTTCACCGGAGATGACTTTCCCAATACAAAGTTCACCGGAGATGACTTTTCCCATACAAAAGTTCACCGGAGATGACTTTCCCAATACAAAAGTTCACCGGAGATGACTTTTCCCATACAAAAGTTCACCGGAGATGACTTTCCCAATACAAAAGTTCACCGGAGATGACTTTCCCAATACAAAAGTTCACCGGAGATGACTTTTCCCATACAAAAGTTCACCGGAGATGACTTTCCCAATAAAAAGTTCATCGGAGATGACTTTCCCAATACAAAAGTTCACCGGAGATGACTTTTCCCATACAAAAATTCACCGGAGACGACTTTCCCAATACAAAAGTTCACCGGAGATGACTTTTCCCATACAAAAGTTCACCGGAGATGACTTTCCCAATACAAAAGTTCACCGGAGATGACTTTCCCAATACAAAAGTTCACCGGAGATGACTTTTCCCATACAAAAGTTCACCGGAGATGACTTTCCCAATACAAAAGTTCACCGGAGATGACTTTCCCAATATAAAAGTTCACCGGGCATGACTTTCCCAATACAAAAGTTCACCGGGCACGACTTTCCCAATACAAAAGTTCACCGGAGATGACTTTCCCAATATAAAAGTTCACCGGGCATGACTTTCCCAATACAAAAGTTCACCGGAGATGACTTTTCCCATACAAAAGTTCACCGGAGATGACTTTCCCAATACAAAAGTTCACCGGGCACGACTTTCCCAATACAAAAGTTCACCGGAGATGACTTTCCCAATACAAAAGTTCACCGGGCATGACTTTCCCAATACAAAAGTTCACCGGAGATGACTTTTCCCATACAAAAGTTCACCGGAGATGACTTTCCCAATACAAAAGTTCACCGGAGATGACTTTCCCAATATAAAAGTTCACCGGGCATGACTTTCCCAATACAAAAGTTCACCGGGCACGACTTTCCCAATACAAAAGTTCGCCGGAGATGACTTTCCCAATATAAAAGTTCACCGGGCATGACTTTCCCAATACAAAAGTTCACCGGGCACGACTTTCCCAATACAAAAGTTCACCGGAGATGACTTTTCCCATACAAAAGTTCACCGGGCATGACTTTCCCAATACAAAAGTTCACCGGGCATGACTTTCCCAATACAAAAGTTCACCGGGCATGACTTTCCCAATACAAAAGTTCGCCGGGCACGACTTGCCCAATACAAAAGTTCACCGGAGATGACTTTCCCAATATAAAAGTTCACCGGGCATGACTTTCCCAATACAAAAGTTCACCGGGCACGACTTTCCCAATACAAAAGTTCACCGGGCATGACTTTCCCAATATAAAAGTTCACCGGGCATGACTTTCCCAATACAAAAGTTCACCGGAGATGACTTTCCCAATACAAAAGTTCACCGGGCACGACTTTCCCAATACAAAAGTTCACCGGAGATGACTTTCCCAATATAAAAGTTCACCGGGCATGACTTTCCCAATACAAAAGTTCACCGGGCACGACTTTCCCAATACAAAAGTTCACCGGAGATGACTTTTCGCATACAAAAGTTCACCGGAGATGACTTTCCCAATACAAAAGTTCACCGGAGATGACTTTCCCAATACAAAAGTTCACCGGAGATGACTTTCCCAATACAAAAGTTCACCGGAGATGACTTTTCCCATACAAAAGTTCACCGGAGATGACTTTCCCAATACAAAAGTTCACCGAAGATGACTTTCCCAATACAAAAGTTCACCGGAGATGACTTTCCCAATACAAAAGTTCACCGGAGATGACTTTTCCCATACAAAAGTTCACCGGAGATGACTTTCCCAATACAAAAGTTCACCGGAGATGACTTTCCCAATACAAAAGTTCACCGGAGATGACTTTCCCAATACAAAAGTTCACCGGGCATGACTTTCCCAATACAAAAGTTCACCGGAGATGACTTTCCCAACACAAAAGTTCACCGGAGATGACTTTCCCAATACAAAAGTTCACCGGGCATGACTTTCCCAATACAAAAGTTCACCGGGCATGACTTTCCCAATACAATAGTTCACCGGGCATGACTTTCCCAATACAAAAGTTCACCGGGCATGACTTTTCCAATATAAAAGTTCACCGGAGATGACTTTTCCCATACAAAAGTTCACCGGAGATGACTTTCCCAATACAAAAGTTCACCGGAGATGACTTTTCCCATACAAAAGTTCACCGGAGATGACTTTTCCCATACAAAAGTTCACCGGAGATGACTTTCCCAATACAAAAGTTCACCGGAGATGACTTTTCCCATACAAAAGTTCACCGGAGATGACTTTCCCAATACAAAAGTTCACAGGAGATGACTTTTCCCATACAAAAGTTCACCGGAGATGACTTTCCCAATACAAAAGTTCACCGGGCATGACTTTCCCAATACAAAAGTTCACCGGAGATGACTTTTCCCATACAAAAGTTCACCGGGCATGACTTTCCCAATACAAAAGTTCACCGGAGATGACTTTCCCAATACAAAAGTTCACCGGAGATGACTTTTCCCATACAAAAGTTCATCGGAGATGACTTTCCCAATACAAAAGTTCACCGGAGATGACTTTCCCAATACAAAAGTTCACCGGAGATGACTTTTCCCATACAAAAGTTCACCGGAGATGACTTTCCCAATACAAAAGTTCACCGGAGATGACTTTCCCAATACAAAAGTTTACCGGAGATGACTTTTCCCATACAAAAGTTCACCGGAGATGACTTTCCCAATACAAAAGTTCACCGGAGATGACTTTCCCAATACAAAAGTTCACCGGAGATGACTTTCCCAATACAAAAGTTCACCGGAGATGACTTTTCCCATACAAAAGTTCACCGGAGATGACTTTCCCAATACAAAAGTTCACCGGAGATGACTTTCCCAATACAAAAGTTCACCGGAGATGACTTTCCCAATACAAAAGTTCACCGGAGATGACTTTCCCAATACAAAAGTTCACCGGAGATGACTTTTCCCATACAAAAGTTCACCGGGCATGACTTTCCCAATACAAAAGTTCACCGGGCATGACTTTCCCAATACAAAAGTTCACCGGAGATGACTTTCCCATACAAAAGTTCACCGGAGATGACTTTCCCAATACAAAAGTTCACCGGGCACGACTTTCCCAATACAAAAGTTCACCGGAGATGACTTTCCCAATATAAAAGTTCACCGGGCATGACTTTCCCAATACAAAAGTTCACCGGGCACGACTTTCCCAATACAAAAGTTCACCGGAGATGACTTTCCCAATACAAAAGTTCACCGGGCATGACTTTCCCAATACAAAAGTTCACCGGAGATGACTTTCCCAATACAAAAGTTCACCGGGCATGACTTTCCCAAAACAAAAGTTCACCGGGCATGACTTTCCCAATACAAAAGTTCACCGGAGATGACTTTTCCCATACAAAAGTTCACCGGGCATGACTTTCCCAATACAAAAATACACCGGAGATGACTTTCCCAATACAAAAGTTCACCGGAGATGACTTCTCCCATACAAAAGTTCACCGGAGATGACTTTCCCAATACAAAAGTTCACCGGAGATGACTTTCCCAATACAAAAGTTCACCGGAGATGACTTTTCCCATACAAAAGTTCACCGGAGATGACTTTCCCAATACAAAAGTTCACCGGAGATGACTTTTCCCATACAAAAGTTCACCGGAGATGACTTTCCCAATACAAAAGTTCACCGGAGATGAGTTTTCCCATACAAAAGTTCACCGGAGATGACTTTTCCCATACAAAAGTTCACCGGAGATGACTTTCCCAATACAAAAGTTCACCGGAGATGACTTTTCCCATACAAAAGTTCACCGGAGATGACTTTCCCAATACAAAAGTTCACCGGAGATGACTTTCCCAATACAAAAGTTCACCGGAGATGACTTTTCCCATACAAAAGTTCACCGGAGATGACTTTCCCAATACAAAAGTTCACCGAAGATGACTTTCCCAATACAAAAGTTCACCGGAGATGACTTTCCCAATACAAAAGTTCACCGGAGATGACTTTTCCCATACAAAAGTTCACCGGAGATGACTTTCCCAATACAAAAGTTCACCGGAGATGACTTTCCCAATACAAAAGTTCACCGGAGATGACTTTCCCAATACAAAAGTTCACCGGGCATGACTTTCCCAATACAAAAGTTCACCGGGCATGACTTTCCCAATACAAAAGTTCACCGGAGATGACTTTTCCCATACAAAAGTTCACCGGAGATGACTTTTCCCATACAAAAGTTCACCGGAGATGACTTTCCCAATACAAAAGTTCACCGGAGATGACTTTCCCAATACAAAAGTTCACCGGAGATGACTTTTCCCATACAAAAGTTCACCGGAGATGACTTTCCCAATACAAAAGTTCACCGGAGATGACTTTTCCCATACAAAAGTTCACCGGAGATGACTTTCCCAATACAAAAGTTCACCGGAGATGACTTTCCCAATACAAAAGTTCACCGGAGATGACTTTTCCCATACAAAAGTTCACCGGAGATGACTTTCCCAATACAAAAGTTCACCGGAGATGACTTTCCCAATACAAAAGTTCACCGGAGATGACTTTTCCCATACAAAAGTTCACCGGAGATGACTTTCCCAATACAAAAGTTCACCGGAGATGACTTTTCCCATACAAAAGTTCACCGGAGATGACTTTCCCAATACAAAAGTTCGCCGGAGATGACTTTCCCAATACAAAAGTTCACCGGAGATGACTTTTCCCATACAAAAGTTCACCGGAGATGACTTTCCCAATACAAAAGTTCACCGGAGATGACTTTCCCAATATAAAAGTTCACCGGGCATGACTTTCCCAATACAAAAGTTCACCGGGCACAACTTTCCAAATACAAAAGTTCACAGGAGATGACTTTCCCAATATAAAAGTTCACCGGAGATGACTTTTCCCATACAAAAGTACACCGGAGATGACTTTCCCAATACAAAAGTTCACCGGAGATGACTTTCCCAATACAAAAGTTCACCGGAGATGACTTTTCCCATACAAAAGTTCACCGGAGATGACTTTCCCAATACAAAAGTTCACCGGAGATGACTTTCCCAATACAAAAGTTCACCGGAGATGATTTTTCCCATACAAAAGTTCACCGGAGATGACTTTCCCAATACAAAAGTTCACCGAAGATGACTTTTCCCATACAAAAGTTCACCGGAGATGACTTTCCCAATACAAAAGTTCACCGGAGATGACTTTTCCCATACAAAAGTTCACCGGAGATGACTTTCCCAATACAAAAGTTCACCGGGCATGACTTTCCCAATACAAAAGTTCACCGGAGATGACTTTTCCCATACAAAAGTTCACCGGGCATGACTTTCCCAATACAAAAGTTCACCGGAGATGACTTTCCCAATACAAAAGTTCACCGGAGATGACTTTTCCCATACAAAAGTTCACCGGAGATGACTTTCCCAATACAAAAGTTCACCGGAGATGACTTTCCCAATACAAAAGTTCACCGGAGATGACTTTTCCCATACAAAAGTTCACCGGAGATGACTTTCCCAATACAAAAGTTCACCGGAGATGACTTTTCCCATACAAAAGTTCACCGGAGATGACTTTCCCAATACAAAAGTTCACCGGAGATGACTTTTCCCATACAAAAGTTCACCGGAGATGACTTTTCCCATACAAAAGTTCACCGGAGATGACTTTCCCAATACAAAAGTTCACCGGAGATGACTTTTCCCATACAAAAGTTCACCGGAGATGACTTTCCCAATACAAAAGTTCACCGAAGATGACTTTCCCAATACAAAAGTTCACCGGAGATGACTTTTCCCATACAAAAGTTCACCGGAGATGACTTTCCCAATACAAAAGTTCACCGGAGATGACTTTCCCAATACAAAAGTTCACCGGAGATGACTTTCCCAATACAAAAGTTCACCGGAGATGACTTTTCCCATACAAAAGTTCACCGGAGATGACTTTTCCCATACAAAAGTTCACCGGAGATGACTTTCCCAATACAAAAGTTCACCGGAGATGACTTTCCCAATACAAAAGTTCACCGGAGATGACTTTTCCCATACAAAAGTTCACCGGAGATGACTTTCCCAATACAAAAGTTCACCGGAGATGACTTTTCCCATACAAAAGTTCACCGGAGATGACTTTCCCAATACAAAAGTTCACCGGAGATGACTTTCCCAATACAAAAGTTCACCGGAGATGACTTTTCCCATACAAAAGTTCACCGGAGATGACTTTCCCAATACAAAAGTTCACCGGAGATGACTTTCCCAATACAAAAGTTCACCGGAGATGACTTTTCCCATACAAAAGTTCACCGGAGATGACTTTCCCAATACAAAAGTTCACCGGAGATGACTTTTCCCATACAAAAGTTCACCGGAGATGACTTTCCCAATACAAAAGTTCGCCGGAGATGACTTTCCCAATACAAAAGTTCACCGGAGATGACTTTTCCCATACAAAAGTTCACCGGAGATGACTTTCCCAATACAAAAGTTCACCGGAGATGACTTTCCCAATATAAAAGTTCACCGGGCATGACTTTCCCAATACAAAAGTTCACCGGGCACAACTTTCCAAATACAAAAGTTCACAGGAGATGACTTTCCCAATATAAAAGTTCACCGGAGATGACTTTTCCCATACAAAAGTACACCGGAGATGACTTTCCCAATACAAAAGTTCACCGGAGATGACTTTCCCAATACAAAAGTTCACCGGAGATGACTTTTCCCATACAAAAGTTCACCGGAGATGACTTTCCCAATACAAAAGTTCACCGGAGATGACTTTCCCAATACAAAAGTTCACCGGAGATGATTTTTCCCATACAATAGTTCACCGGAGATGACTTTCCCAATACAAAAGTTCACCGAAGATGACTTTTCCCATACAAAAGTTCACCGGAGATGACTTTCCCAATACAAAAGTTCACCGGAGATGACTTTTCCCATACAAAAGTTCACCGGAGATGACTTTCCCAATACAAAAGTTCACCGGGCATGACTTTCCCAATACAAAAGTTCACCGGAGATGACTTTTCCCATACAAAAGTTCACCGGGCATGACTTTCCCAATACAAAAGTTCACCGGAGATGACTTTCCCAATACAAAAGTTCACCGGAGATGACTTTTCCCATACAAAAGTTCACCGGAGATGACTTTCCCAATACAAAAGTTCACCGGAGATGACTTTCCCAATACAAAAGTTCACCGGAGATGACTTTTCCCATACAAAAGTTCACCGGAGATGACTTTCCCAATACAAAAGTTCACCGGAGATGACTTTTCCCATACAAAAGTTCACCGGAGATGACTTTCCCAATACAAAAGTTCACCGGAGATGACTTTTCCCATACAAAAGTTCACCGGAGATGACTTTTCCCATACAAAAGTTCACCGGAGATGACTTTCCCAATACAAAAGTTCACCGGAGATGACTTTTCCCATACAAAAGTTCACCGGAGATGACTTTCCCAATATAAAAGTTCACCGAAGATGACTTTCCCAATACAAAAGTTCACCGGAGATGACTTTTCCCATACAAAAGTTCACCGGAGATGACTTTCCCAATACAAAAGTTCACCGGAGATGACTTTCCCAATACAAAAGTTCACCGGAGATGACTTTCCCAATACAAAAGTTCACCGGAGATGACTTTTCCCATACAAAAGTTCACCGGAGATGACTTTCCCAATACAAAAGTTCACCGGAGATGACTTTCCCAATACAAAAGTTCACCGGAGATGACTTTCCCAATACAAAAGTTCACCGGAGATGACTTTCCCAATACAAAAGTTCACCGGAGATGACTTTTCCCATACAAAAGTTCACCGGAGATGACTTTCCCAATACAAAAGTTCACCGGAGATGACTTTCCCAATACAAAAGTTCACCGGAGATGACTTTTCCCATACAAAAGTTCACCGGAGATGACTTTCCCAATACAAAAGTTCACCGGAGATGACTTTTCCCATACAAAAGTTCACCGGAGATGACTTTCCCAATACAAAAGTTCACCGGAGATGACTTTCCCAATACAAAAGTTCACCGGAGATGACTTTCCCAATACAAAAGTTCACCGGAGATGACTTTTCCCATACAAAAGTTCACCGGAGATGACTTTTCCCATACAAAAGTTCACCGGGCATGACTTTCCCAATACAAAAGTTCACCGGGCATGACTTTCCCAATACAAAAGTTCACCGGGCATGACTTTCCCAATACAAAAGTTCACCGGGCATGACTTTCCCAATACAAAAGTTCACCGGAGATGACTTTTCCCATACAAAAGTTCACCGGAGATGACTTTCCCAATACAAAAGTTCACCGGAGATGACTTTCCCAATATAAAAGTTCACCGGGCATGACTTTCCCAATACAAAAGTTCACCGGGCACGACTTTCCCAATACAAAAGTTCACCGGAGATGACTTTCCCAATATAAAAGTTCACCGGGCATGACTTTCCCAATACAAAAGTTCACCGGACACGACTTTCCCAATACAAAAGTTCACCGGAGATGACTTTCCCAATACAAAAGTTCACCGGAGATGACTTTCCCAATACAAAAGTTCACCGGGCATGACTTTCCCAATACAAAAGTTCACCTGAGATGACTTTCCCAATACAAAAGTTCACCGGGCATGACTTTCCCACAACAAAAGTTCACCGGGCATGACTTTCCCAATATAAAAGTTCACCGGGCATGACTTTCCCAATACAAAAGTTCACCGGAGATGACTTTCCCAATACAAAAGTTCACCGGGCATGACTTTCCCAATACAAAAGTTCACCGGGCATGACTTTCCCAATACAAAAGTTCACCGGAGATGACTTTTCCCATACAAAAGTTCACCGGAGATGACTTTCCCAATACAAAAGTTCACCGGAGATGACTTTTCCCATACAAAAGTTCACCGGAGATGACTTTCCCAATACAAAAGTTCACCGGAGATGACTTTTCCCATACAAAAGTTCACCGGAGATGACTTTCCCAATACAAAAGTTCACCGGAGATGACTTTCCCAATACAAAAGTTCACCGGAGATGACTTTTCTTATACAAAAGTTCACCGGAGATGACTTTCCCAATACAAAAGTTCACCGGAGATGACTTTCCCAATACAAAAGTTCACCGGGCATGACTTTCCCAATACAAAAGTTCACCGGAGATGACTTTCCCAATACAAAAGTTCACCGGGCATGACTTTCCCAAAACAAAAGTTCACCGGGCATGACTTTCCCAATATAAAAGTTCACCGGGCATGACTTTCCCAATACAAAAGTTCACCGGAGATGACTTTCCCAATACAAAAGTTCACCGGGCATGACTTTCCCAATACAAAAGTTCACCGGGCATGACTTTCCCAATACAAAAGTTCACCGGAGATGACTTTTCCCATACAAAAGTTCACCGGAGATGACTTTCCCAATACAAAAGTTCACCGGAGATGACTTTTCCCATACAAAAGTTCACCGGAGATGACTTTTCCCATACAAAAGTTCACCGGAGATGACTTTCCCAATACAAAAGTTCAACGGAGATGACTTTTCCCATACAAAAGTTCACCGGAGATGACTTTCCCAATACAAAAGTTCACCGGAGATGACTTTCCCAATACAAAAGTTCACCGGGCATGACTTTCCCAATACAAAAGTTCACCGGGCACGACTTTCCCAATACAAAAGTTCACCGGGCATGACTTTCCCAATACAAAAGTTCACCGGGCATGACTTTCCCAATACAAAAGTTCACCGGGCATGACTTTCCCAATACAAAAGTTCACCGGAGATGACTTTTCCCATACAAAAGTTCACCGGAGATGACTTTCCCAATACAAAAGTTCACCGGAGATGACTTTTCCCATACAAAAGTTCACCGGAGATGACTTTCCCAATACAAAAGTTCACCGGAGATGACTTTCCCAATACAAAAGTTCACCGGAGATGACTTTTCCCATACAAAAGTTCACCGGAGATGACTTTCCCAATACAAAAGTTCACCGGAGATGACTTTTCCCATACAAAAGTTCACCGGAGATGACTTTCCCAATACAAAAGTTCACCGGAGATGACTTTTCCCATACAAAAGTTCACCGGAGATGACTTTCCCAATACAAAAGTTCACCGGAGATGACTTTCCCAATACAAAAGTTCACCGGGCATGACTTTCCCAATACAAAAGTTCACCGGAGATGACTTTCCCAATACAAAAGTTCACCGGGCATGACTTTCCCAATATAAAAGTTCACCGGGCATGACTTTCCCAATACAAAAGTTCACCGGAGATGACTTTCCCAATACAAAAGTTCATCGGAGATGACTTTTCCCATACAAAAGTTCACCGGAGGTGACTTTCCCAATACAAAAGTTCACCGGGCATGACTTTCCCAAAACAAAAGTTCACCGGGCATGACTTTCCCAATACCAAAGTTCACCGGGCATGACTTTCCCAATACAAAAGTTCACCGGAGATGACTTTCACATACAAAAGTTCACCGGAGATGACTTTCCCAATACAAAAGTTCACCGGGCACGACTTTCCCAATACAAAAGTTCACCGGAGATGACTTTCCCAATATAAAAGTTCACCGGGCATGACTTTCCCAATACAAAAGTTCACCGGGCACGACTTTCCCAATACAAAAGTTCACCGGAGATGACTTTCCCAATACAAAAGTTCACCGGAGATGACTTTCCCAATACAAAAGTTCACCGGGCATGACTTTCCCAATACAAAAGTTCACCGGAGATGACTCTCCCAATACAAAAGTTCACCGGGCATGACTTTCTCAATATAAAAGTTCACCGGGCATGACTTTCCCAATACAAAAGTTCACCGGAGATGACTTTCCCAATACAAAAGTTCACCGGAGATTACTTTTCCCATACAAAAGTTCACCGGAGATGACTTTCCCAATACAAAAGTTCACCGGGCATGACTTTCCCAAAACAAAAGTTCACCGGGCATGACTTTCCCAATACAAAAGTTCACCGGAGATGACTTTCCCAATACAAAAGTTCACCGGAGATGACTTTCCCAATACAAAAGTTCACCGGAGATGACTTTTCCCATACAAAAGTTCACCGGAGATGACTTTTCCCATACAAAAGTTCACCGGGCATGACTTTCCCAATACAAAAGTTCACCGGGCATGACTTTCCCAATACAAAAGTTCACCGGGCATGACTTTCCCAATACAAAAGTTCACCGGAGATGACTTTTCCCATACAAAAGTTCACCGGAGATGACTTTTCCCATACAAAAGTTCACCGGAGATGACTTTCCCAATACAAAAGTTCACCGGAGATGACTTTCCCAATACAAAAGTTCACCGGAGATGACTTTTCCCATACAAAAGTTCACCGGAGATGACTTTCCCAATACAAAAGTTCACCGGAGATGACTTTCCCAATACAAAAGTTCACCGGAGATGACTTTTCCCATACAAAAGTTCACCGGAGATGACTTTCCCAATACAAAAGTTCACCGGAGATGACTTTCCCAATACAGAAGTTCACCGGAGATGACTTTTCCCATACAAAAGTTCACCGGCGATGACTTTCCCAATACAAAAGTTCACCGGAGATGACTTTCCCAATACAAAAGTTCACCGGAGATGACTTTCCCAATACAAAAGTTCACCGGGCACGACTTTCCCAATACAAAAGATCACCGGAGATGACTTTCCCAATATAAAAGTTCACCGGAGATGACTTTTCCCATACAAATGTTCACCGGAGATGACTTTCCCAATACAAAAGTTCACCGGAGATGACTTTCCCAATACAAAAGTTCACCGGAGATGACTTTCCCAATACAAAAGTTCACCGGAGATGATTTTCCCATACAAAAGTTCACCGGAGATGACTTTCCCAATACAAAAGTTCACCGGAGATGACTTTCCCAATACAAAAGTTCACCGGAGATGACTTTTCCCATACAAAAGTTCACCGGAGATGACTTTCCCAATACAAAAGTTCACCGGAGATGACTTTCCCAATACAAAAGTTCACCGGAGATGACTTTCCCAATACAAAAGTTCACCGGAGATGACTTTTCCCATACAAAAGTTGACCGGATATGACTTTCCCAATACAAAAGTTCACCGGAGATGACTTTCCCAATACAAAAGTTCACCGGGCATGACTTTCCCAATACAAAAGTTCACCGGGCACGACTTTCCCAATACAAAAGTTCACCGGGCATGACTTTCCCAATACAAAAGTTCACCGGGCATGACTTTCCCAATACAAAAGTTCACCGGGCATGACTTTCCCAATACAAAAGTTCACCGGAGATGACTTTTCCCATACAAAAGTTCACCGGAGATGACTTTCCCAATACAAAAGTTCACCGGAGATGACTTTTCCCATACAAAAGTTCACCGGAGATGACTTTCCCAATACAAAAGTTCACCGGAGATGACTTTCCCAATACAAAAGTTCACCGGAGATGACTTTTCCCATACAAAAGTTCACCGGAGATGACTTTCCCAATACAAAAGTTCACCGGAGATGACTTTTCCCATACAAAAGTTCACCGGAGATGACTTTTCCCATACAAAAGTTCACCGGGCATGACTTTCCCAATACAAAAGTTCACCGGGCATGACTTTCCCAATACAAAAGTTCACCGGGCATGACTTTCCCAATACAAAAGTTCACCGGAGATGACTTTTCCCATACAAAAGTTCACCGGAGATGACTTTTCCCATACAAAAGTTCACCGGAGATGACTTTCCCAATACAAAAGTTCACCGGAGATGACTTTCCCAATACAAAAGTTCACCGGAGATGACTTTTCCCATACAAAAGTTCACCGGAGATGACTTTCCCAATACAAAAGTTCACCGGAGATGACTTCCCCAATACAAAAGTTCACCGGGCATGACTTTCCCAATACAAAAGTTCACCGGAGATGACTTTCCCAATACAAAAGTTCACCGGGCATGACTTTCCCAATACAAAAGTTCACCGGAGATGACTTTTCCCATACAAAAGTTCACCGGAGATGACTTTCCCAATACAAAAGTTCACCAGGCACGACTTTCCCAATACAAAAGTTCACCGGGCATGACTTTCCCAATACAAAAGTTCACCGGGCATGACTTTCCCAAGAGATGACTTTTCCCATACAAAAGTTCACCGGAGATGACTTTCCCAATACAAAAGTTCACCGGAGATGACTTTTCCCATACAAAAGTTCACCGGAGATGACTTTCCCAATACAAAAGTTCACCGGAGATGACTTTCCCAATACAAAAGTTCACCAGTTCAAAAGTTCACCGGAGATGACTTCCCCAATACAAAAGTTCACCGGGCATGACTTTCCCAATACAAAAGTTCACCGGAGATGACTTTCCCAATACAAAAGTTCACCGGGCATGACTTTCCCAATACAAAAGTTCACCGGAGATGACTTTTCCCATACAAAAGTTCACCGGAGATGACTTTCCCAATACAAAAGTTCACCAGGCACGACTTTCCGAATACAAAAGTTCACCGGGCATGACTTTCCCAATACAAAAGTTCACCGGGCATGACTTTCCCAATACAAAAGTTCACCGGGCATGACTTTCCCAATACAAAAGTTCACCGGAGATGACTTTTCCCATACAAAAGTTCACCGGAGATGACTTTCCCAATACAAAAGTTCACCGGAGATGACTTTTCCCATACAAAAGTTCACCGGAGATGACTTTCCCAACACAAAAGTTCACCGGAGATGACTTTCCCAATACAAAAGTTCACCGGAGATGACTTTTCCCATAAAAAAATTTACCGGAGATGACTTTCCCAATACAAAAGTTCACCGGAGATGACTTTTCCCATACAAAAGTTCACCGGAGATGACTTTCCCAATACAAAAGTTCACCGGAGATGACTTTCCCAATACAAAAGTTCACCGGAGATGACTTTTCCCATACAAAAGTTCACCGGAGATGACTTTCCCAATACAAAAGTTCAACGGGCATGACTTTCCCAATACAAAAGTTCACCGGAGATGACTTTTCCCATACAAAAGTTCACCGGAGATGACTTTCCCAATACAAAAGTTCACCGAAGATGACTTTTCCCATACAAAAGTTCACCGGAGATGACTTTCCCAATACAAAAGTTCACCGGAGATGACTTTCCCAATACAAAAGTTCACCGGAGATGACTTTTCCCATACAAAAGTTCACCGGAGATGACTTTCCCAATACAAAAGTCATCTCCGGTGAACTTTTGTATTGGGAAAGTCATCTCCGGTGAACTTTTGTATGGGAAAAGTCATCTCCGGTGAACTTTTGTATTGGGAAAGTCATGCCCGGTGAACTTTTGTATTGGGAAAGTCATGCCCGGTGAACTTTTGTATTGGGAAAGTCATGCCCGGTGAACTTTTGTATTGGGAAAGTCATCTCCGGTGAACTTTTGTATGGGAAAAGTCATCTCCGGTGAACTTTTGTATGGGAAAAGTCATCTCCGGTGAACTTTTGTATGGGAAAAGTCATCTCCGGTGAACTTTTGTATGGGAAAAGTCATCTCCGGTGAACTTTTGTATGGGAAAAGTCATCTCCGGTGAACTTTTGTCACCGGAGATGACTTTCCCAATACAAAAGTTCACCGGAGATGACTTTCCCAATACAAAAGTTCACCGGAGATGACTTTTCCCATACAAAAGTTCACCGGAGATGACTTTCCCAATACAAAAGTTCACAGGAGATGACTTTTCCCATACAAAAGTTCACCGGAGATGACTTTCCCAATACAAAAGTTCACCGGAGATGACTTTTCCCATACAAAAGTTCACCGGAGATGACTTTCCCAATACAAAAGTTCACCGGAGATGACTTTTCCCATACAAAAGTTCACCGGAGATGACTTTCCCAATACAAAAGTTCACCGGAGATGACTTTTCCCATACAAAAGTTCACCGGAGATGACTTTTCCCATACAAAAGTTCACCGGAGATGACTTTTCCCATACAAAAGTTCACCGGAGATGACTTTTCCCATACAAAAGTTCACCGGAGATGACTTTCCCAATACAAAAGTTCACCGGAGATGACTTTTCCCATACAAAAGTTCACCGGAGATGACTTTTCCCATACAAAAGTTCACCGGAGATGACTTTCCCATACAAAAGTTCACCGGAGATGACTTTCCCAATACAAAAGTTCACCGGAGATGACTTTTCCCATACAAAAGTTCACCGGAGATGACTTTCCCAATACAAAAGTTCACCGGAGATGACTTTCCCAATACAAAAGTTCACCGGAGATGACTTTTCCCATACAAAAGTTCACCGGAGATGACTTTCCCAATACAAAAGTTCACCGGAGATGACTTTCCCAATACAAAAGTTCACCGGAGATGAATTTTCCCATACAAAAGTTCACCGGAGATGACTTTCCCAATACAAAAGTTCACCGGAGATGACTTTTCCCATACAAAAGTTCACCGGAGATGACTTTTCCCATACAAAAGTTCAACGGGCATGACTTTCCCAATACAAAAGTTCACCGGGCATGACTTTCCCAATACAAAAGTTCACCGGGCATGACTTTCCCAATACAAAAGTTCACCGGAGATGACTTTTCCCATACAAAAGTTCACCGGGGATGACTTTTCCCATACAAAAGTTCACCGGAGATGACTTTCCCAATACAAAAGTTCACCGGAGATGACTTTCCCAATACAAAAGTTCACCGGAGATGACTTTTCCCATACAAAAGTTCACCGGAGATGACTTTCCCAATACAAAAGTTCACCGGAGATGACTTTCCCAATACAAAAGTTCACCGGGCATGACTTTCCCAATACAAAAGTTCACCGGAGATGACTTTCCCAATACAAAAGTTCACCGGGCATGACTTTCCCAATACAAAAGTTCACCGGAGATGACTTTTCCCATACAAAAGTTCACCGGAGATGACTTTCCCAATACAAAAGTTCACCAGGCACGACTTTCCGAATACAAAAGTTCACCGGGCATGACTTTCCCAATACAAAAGTTCACCGGGCATGACTTTCCCAATACAAAAGTTCACCGGGCATGACTTTCCCAATACAAAAGTTCACCGGAGATGACTTTTCCCATACAAAAGTTCACCGGAGATGACTTTCCCAATACAAAAGTTCACCGGAGATGACTTTTCCCATACAAAAGTTCACCGGAGATGACTTTCCCAATACAAAAGTTCACCGGAGATGACTTTCCTAATACAAAAGTTCACCGGAGATGACTTTTCCCATACAAAAGTTCACCGGAGATGACTTTCCCAATACAAAAGTTCACCGGAGATGACTTTTCCCATACAAAAGTTCACCGGAGATGACTTTCCCAATACAAAAGTTCACCGGAGATGACTTTCCCAATACAAAAGTTCACCGGAGATGACTTTTCCCATACAAAAGTTCACCGGAGATGACTTTCCCAATACAAAAGTTCACCGGGCATGACTTTCCCAATACAAAAGTTCACCGGAGATGACTTTTCCCATACAAAAGTTCACCGGAGATGACTTTCCCAATACAAAAGTTCACCGGAGATGACTTTTCCCATACAAAAGTTCACCGGAGATGACTTTCCCAATACAAAAGTTCACCGGAGATGACTTTCCCAATACAAAAGTTCACCGGAGATGACTTTTCCCATACAAAAGTTCACCGGAGATGACTTTCCCAATACAAAAGTTCACCGGAGATGACTTTTCCCATACAAAAGTTCACCGGAGATGACTTTCCCAATACAAAAGTTCACCGGAGATGACTTTTCCCATACAAAAGTTCACCGGAGATGACTTTCCCAATACAAAAGTTCACCGGAGATGACTTTTCCCATACAAAAGTTCACCGGAGATGACTTTCCCAATACAAAAGTTCACCGGAGATGACTTTCCCAATACAAAAGTTCACCGGGCATGACTTTCCCAATACAAAAGTTCACCGGGCACGACTTTCCCAATACAAAAGTTCACCGGGCATGACTTTCCCAATACAAAAGTTCACCGGGCATGACTTTCCCAATACAAAAGTTCACCGGGCATGACTTTCCCAATACAAAAGTTCACCGGAGATGACTTTTCCCATACAAAAGTTCACCGGAGATGACTTTCCCAATACAAAAGTTCACCGGAGATGACTTTTCCCATACAAAAGTTCACCGGAGATGACTTTCCCAATACAAAAGTTCACCGGAGATGACTTTTCCCATACAAAAGTTCACCGGAGATGACTTTTCCCATACAAAAGTTCACCGGAGATGACTTTCCCAATACAAAAGTTCACCGGAGATGACTTTTCCCATACAAAAGTTCACCGGAGATGACTTTTCCCATACAAAAGTTCACCGGAGATGACTTTCCCAATACAAAAGTTCACCGGAGATGACTTTTCCCATACAAAAGTTCACCGGAGATGAATTTCCCAATACAAAAGTTCACCGGAGATGACTTTTCCCATACAAAAGTTCACCGGAGATGACTTTTCCCATACAAAAGTTCACCGGAGATGACTTTCCCAATACAAAAGCTCACCGGAGATGACTTTTCCCATACAAAAGTTCACCGGAGATGACTTTTCCCATACAAAAGTTCACCGGAGATGACTTTCCCATACAAAAGTTCACCGGAGATGACTTTTCCCATACAAAAGTTCACCGGAGATGACTTTCCCAATACAAAAGTTCACCGGAGATGACTTTTCCCATACAAAAGTTCACCGGAGATGACTTTTCCCATACAAAAGTTCACCGGAGATGACTTTCCCAATACAAAAGCTCACCGGAGATGACTTTTCCCATACAAAAGTTCACCGGAGATGACTTTTCCCATACAAAAGTTCACCGGAGATGACTTTCCCATACAAAAGTTCACCGGAGATGACTTTCCCAATACAAAAGTTCACCGGAGATGACTTTTCCCATAGAAAAGTTCACCGGAGATGACTTTCCCAATACAAAAGTTCACCGGAGATGACTTTCCCAATATAAAAGTTCACCGGGCATGACTTTCCCAATACAAAAGTTCACCGGGCATGACTTTCCCAATACAAAAGTTCACCGGAGATGACTTTTCCCATACAAAAGTTCACCGGAGATGACTTTCCCAATACAAAAGCTCACCGGAGATGACTTTTCCCATACAAAAGTTCACCGGAGATGACTTTCCCAATACAAAAGTTCACCGGAGATGACTTTTCCCATACAAAAGTTCACCGGAGATGACTTTCCCAATACAAAAGTTCACCGGAGATGACTTTCCCAATACAAAAGTTCACCGGAGATGACTTTTCCCATACAAAAGTTCACCGGAGATGACTTTCCCAATACAAAAGTTCACCGGAGATGACTTTTCCCATACAAAAGTTCACCGGAGATGACTTTCCCAATACAAAAGTTCACCGGAGATGACTTTTCCCATACAAAAGTTCACCGGAGATGACTTTTCCCATACAAAAGTTCACCGGAGATGACTTTCCCAATACAAAAGTTCACCGGAGATGACTTTTCCCATACAAAAGTTCACCGGAGATGACTTTTCCCATACAAAAGTTCACCGGAGATGACTTTTCCCATACAAAAGTTCACCGGAGATGACTTTCCCAATACAAAAGTTCACCGGAGATGACTTTCCCAATACAAAAGTTCACCGGGCATGACTTTCCCAATACAAAAGTTCACCGGGCATGACTTTCCCAATACAATAGTTCACCGGGCATGACTTTCCCAATACAAAAGTTCACCGGGCATGACTTTTCCAATATAAAAGTTCACCGGAGATGACTTTCCCAATACAAAAGTTCACCGGGCATGACTTTCCCAATATAAAAGTTCACCGGGCATGACTTTCCCAATACAAAAGTTCACCGGAGATGACTTTCCCAATACAAAAGTTCACCGGGCATGACTTTCCCAATACAAAAGTTCACCGGGCACGACTTTCCCAATACAAAAGTTCACCGGAGATGACTTTCCCAATATAAAAGTTCACCGGACATGACTTTCCCAATACAAAAGTTCACCGGGCACGACTTTCCCAATACAAAAGTTCACCGGAGATGACTTTTCCCATACAAAAGTTCACCGGGCATGACTTTCCCAATACAAAAGTTCACCGGAGATGACTTTCCCAATATAAAAGTTCACCGGGCATGACTTTCCCAATACAAAAGTTCACCGGGCACGACTTTCCCAATACAAAAGTTCACCGGAGATGACTTTCCCAATATAAAAGTTCACCGGAGATGACTTTTCCCATACAAAAGTTCACCGGAGATGACTTTCCCAATACAAAAGTTCACCGGAGATGACTTTCCCAATACAAAAGTTCACCGGAGATGACTTTTCCCATACAAAAGTTCACCGGAGATGACTTTCCCAATACAAAAGTTCACCGGAGATGACTTTCCCAATACAAAATTTCACCGGAGATGACTTTTCCCATACAAAAGTTCACCGGAGATGACTTTCCCAATACAAAAGTTCACCGGAGATGACTTTTCCCATACAAAAGTTCACCGGAGATGACTTTCCCAATACAAAAGTTCACCGGAGATAACTTTCCCAATACAAAAGTTCACCGGAGATGACTTTTCCCATACAAAAGTTCACCGGAGATGACTTTCCCAATACAAAAGTTCACCGGAGATGACTTTCCCAATACAAAAGTTCACCGGAGATGACTTTTTCCATACAAAAGTTCACCGGAGATGACTTTTCCCATACAAAAGTTCACCGGAGATGACTTTCCCAATACAAAAGTTCACCGGAGATGACTTTTCCCATACAAAAGTTCACCGGAGATGACTTTCCCAATACAAAAGTTCACCGGAGATGACTTTCCCAATACAAAAGTTCACCGGAGATGACTTTTCCCATACAAAAGTTCACCGGAGATGACTTTTCCCATACAAAAGTTCACCGGAGATGACTTTCCCAATACAAAAGTTCACCGGAGATGACTTTCCCAATACAAAAGTTCACCGGGCATGACTTTCCCAATACAAAAGTTCACCGGGCATGACTTTCCCAATACAATAGTTCACCGGGCATGACTTTCCCAATACAAAAGTTCACCGGGCATGACTTTTCCAATATAAAAGTTCACCGGAGATGACTTTCCCAATACAAAAGTTCACCGGGCATGACTTTCCCAATATAAAAGTTCACCGGGCATGACTTTCCCAATACAAAAGTTCACCGGAGATGACTTTCCCAATACAAAAGTTCACCGGGCATGACTTTCCCAATACAAAATTCACCGGGCACGATTTTTCCCAATACAAAAGTTCACCGGAGATGACTTTCCCAATATAAAAGTTCACCGGGCATGACTTTCCCAATACAAAAGTTCACCGGGCACGACTTTCCCAATACAAAAGTTCACCGGAGATGACTTTTCCCATACAAAAGTTCACCGGGCATGACTTTCCCAATACAAAAGTTCACCGGAGATGACTTTCCCAATATAAAAGTTCACCGGGCATGACTTTCCCAATACAAAAGTTCACCGGGCACGACTTTGCCAATACAAAAGTTCACCGGAGATGACTTTCCCAATATAAAAGTTCACCGGAGATGACTTTTCCCATACAAAAGTTCACCGGAGATGACTTTCCCAATACAAAAGTTCACCGGAGATGACTTTCCCAATACAAAAGTTCACCGGAGATGACTTTTCCCATGCAAAAGTTCACCGGAGATGACTTTCCCAATACAAAAGTTCACCGGAGATGACTTTCCCAATACAAAAGTTCACCGGAGATGACTTTTCCCATACAAAAGTTCACCGGAGATGACTTTCCCAATACAAAAGTTCACCGGAGATGACTTTTCCCATACAAAAGTTCACCGGAGATGACTTTCCCAATACAAAAGTTCACCGGAGATGAATTTCCCAATACAAAAGTTCACCGCAGATGACTTTGCCAATACAAAAGTTCACCGGAGATGACTTTCCCAATATAAAAGTTCACCGGAGATGACTTTTCCCATACAAAAGTTCACCGGAGATGACTTTCCCAATACAAAAGTTCACCGGAGATGACTTTCCCAATACAAAAGTTCACCGGAGATGACTTTTCCCATGCAAAAGTTCACCGGAGATGACTTTCCCAATACAAAAGTTCACCGGAGATGACTTTCCCAATACAAAAGTTCACCGGAGATGACTTTTCCCATACAAAAGTTCACCGGAGATGACTTTCCCAATACAAAAGTTCACCGGAGATGACTTTTCCCATACAAAAATTCACCGGAGATGACTTTCCCAATACAAAAGTTCACCGGAGATGACTTTTCCCATGCAAAAGTTCACCGGAGATGACTTTCCCAATACAAAAGTTCACCGGAGATGACTTTCCCAATACAAAAGTTCACCGGAGATGACTTTTCCCATACAAAAGTTCACCGGAGATGACTTTCCCAATACAAAAGTTCACCGGAGATGACTTTTCCCATACAAAAGTTCACCGGAGATGACTTTCCCAATACAAAAGTTCACCGGAGACGACTTTCCCAATACAAAAGTTCACCGGAGATGACTTTTCCCATACAAAAGTTCACCGGAGATGACTTTTCCCATACAAAAGTTCACCGGAGATGACTTTCCCAATACAAAAGTTCACCGGAGATGACTTTTCCCATACAAAAGTTCACCGGAGATGACTTTCCCAATACAAAAGTTCACCGGAGATGACTTTCCCAATACAAAAGTTCACCGGGCATGACTTTCCCAATACAAAAGTTCACCGGAGATGACTTTCCCAATACAAAAGTTCACCGGAGATGACTTTTCCCATACAAAAGTTCACCGGAGATGACTTTCCCAATACAAAAGTTCACCGGAGATGACTTTCCCAATATAAAAGTTCACCGGGCATGACTTTCCCAATACAAAAGTTCACCGGGCATGACTTTCCCAATACAAAAGTTCACCGGAGATGACTTTCCCAATACAAAAGTTCACCGGAGATGACTTTTCCCATACAAAAGTTCACCGGAGATGACTTTCCCAATACAAAAGTTCACCGGAGATGACTTTCCCAATACAAAAGTTCACCGGAGATGACTTTTCCCATACAAAAGTTCACCGGAGATGACTTTCCCAATACAAAAGTTCACCGGAGATGACTTTTCCAATACAAAAGTTCACCGGAGATGACTTTTCCCATACAAAAGTTCACCGGAGATGACTTTCCCAATACAAAAGTTCACCGGAGATGACTTTTCCCATACAAAAGTTCACCGGAGATGACTTTCCCAATACAAAAGTTCACCGGAGATGACTTTTCCCATACAAAAGTTCACCGGAGATGACTTTCCCAATACAAAAGTTCACCGGGCATGACTTTCCCAATACAAAAGTTCACCGGAGATGACTTTTCCCATACAAAAGTTCACCGGGCATGACTTTCCCAATACAAAAGTTCACCGGAGATGACTTTCCCAATACAAAAGTTCACCGGAGATGACTTTTCCCATACAAAAGTTCACCGGAGATGACTTTCCCAATACAAAAGTTCACCGGAGATGACTTTCCCAATACAAAAGTTCACCGGAGATGACTTTTCCCATACAAAAGTTCACCGGAGATGACTTTCCCAATACAAAAGTTCACCGGAGATGACTTTTCCCATACAAAAGTTCACCGAAGATGACTTTCCCAATACAAAAGTTCACCGGAGATGAATTTTCCCATACAAAAGTTCACCGGAGATGACTTTTCCCATACAAAGTTCACCGGAGATGACTTTCCCAATACAAAAGTTCACCGGAGATGACTTTTCCCATACAAAAGTTCACCGGAGATGACTTTCCCAATACAAAAGTTCACCGGAGATGACTTTCCCAATACAAAAGTTCACCGGAGATGACTTTTCCCATACAAAAGTTCACCGGAGATGACTTTCCCAATACAAAAGTTCACCGGAGATGACTTTCCCAATACAAAAGTTCACCGGAGATGACTTTTCCCATACAAAAGTTCACCGGAGATGACTTTCCCAATACAAAAATTCACCGGAGATGACTTTCCCAATACAAAAGTTCACCGGAGATGACTTTCCCAATACAAAAGTTCACCGGAGATGACTTTCCCAATACAAAAGTTCACCGGAGATGACTTTCCCATACAAAAGTTCACCGGAGATGACTTTCCCAATACAAAAGTTCACCGAAAATGACTTTCCCAATACAAAAGTTCACCGGAGATGACTTTTCCCATACAAAAGTTCACCGGAGATGACTTTCCCAATACAAAAGTTCACCGGAGATGACTTTTCCCATACAAAAGTTCACCGGAGATGACTTTCCCAATACAAAAGTTCACCGGAGATGACTTTCCCAATACAAAAGTTCACCGGAGATGACTTTCCCAATACAAAAGTTCACCGGAGATGACTTTTCCCATACAAAAGTTCACCGGAGATGACTTTTCCCATACAAAAGTTCACCGGGCATGACTTTCCCAATACAAAAGTTCACCGGGCATGACTTTCCCAATACAAAAGTTCACCGGGCATGACTTTCCCAATACAAAAGTTCACCGGGCATGACTTTCCTAATACAAAAGTTCACCGGAGATGAGTTTTCCCATACAAAAGTTCACCGGAGATGACTTTCCCAATACAAAAGTTCACCGGAGATGACTTTCCCAATATAAAAGTTCACCGGGCATGACTTTCCCAATACAAAAGTTCACCGGGCACGACTTTCCCAATACAAAAGTTCACCGGAGATGACTTTCCCAATATAAAAGTTCACCGGGCATGACTTTCCCAATACAAAAGTTCACCGGGCACGACTTTCCCAATACAAAAGTTCACCGGAGATGACTTTTCCCATACAAAAGTTCACCGGGCATGACTTTCCCAATACAAAAGTTCACCGGGCATGACTTTCCCAATACAAAAGTTCACCGGGCATGATTTTCCCAATACAAAAGTTCACCGGGCACGACTTTCCCAATACAAAAGTTCACCGGGCATGACTTTCCCAATACAAAAGTTCACCGGGCATGACTTTCCCAATACAAAAGTTCACCGGGCATGACTTTCCCAATACAAAAGTTCACCGGAGATGACTTTTCCCATACAAAAGTTCACCGGAGATGACTTTTCCAATACAAAAGTTCACCGGAGATGACTTTTCCCATACAAAAGTTCACCGGAGATGACTTTCCCAATACAAAAGTTCACCGGAGATGACTTTCCCAATACAAAAGTTCACCGGAGATGACTTTTCCCATACAAAAGTTCACCGGAGATGACTTTCCCAATACAAAAGTTCACCGGAGATGACTTTTCCCATACAAAAGTTCACCGGAGATGACTTTCCCATACAAAAGTTCACCGGAGATGACTTTCCCAATACAAAAGTTCACCGGAGATGACTTTTCCCATACAAAAGTTCACCGGAGATGACTTTCCCAATATAAAAGTTCACCGGAGATGACTTTCCCAATACAAAAGTTCACCGGAGATGACTCTTCCCATACAAAAGTTCACCGGAGATGACTTTCCCAATACAAAAGTTCACCGGAGATGACTTTTCCCATACAAAAGTTCACCGGAGATGACTTTCCCAATACAAAAGTTCACCGGAGATGACTTTCCCAATACAAAAGTTCACCGGAGATGACTTTTCCCATACAAAAGTTCACCGGAGATGACTTTCCCAATACAAAAGTTCACCGGAGATGACTTTTCCCATACAAAAGTTCACCGGAGATGACTTTCCCAATACAAAAGTTCACGGAGATGACTTTTCCCATACAAAAGTTCACCGGAGATGACTTTCCCAATACAAAAGTTCACCGGAGATGACTCTCCCAATACAAAAGTTCACCGGAGATGACTTTCCCAATACAAAAGTTCACCGGAGATGACTTTCCCAATTCAAAAGTTCACCGGGCATGACTTTCCCAATACAAAAGTTCACCGGAGATGACTTTCCCAATACAAAAGTTCACCGGGCATGACTTTCCCAAAACAAAAGTTCACCGGGCATGACTTTCCCAATATAAAAGTTCACCGGGCATGACTTTCCCAATACAAAAGTTCACCGGGCATGACTTTCCCAATACAAAAGTTCACCGGGCATGACTTTCCCAATACAAAAGTTCACCGGAGATGACTTTTCCCATACAAAAGTTCACCGGAGATGACTTTTCCAATACAAAAGTTCACCGGAGATGACTTTTCCCATACAAAAGTTCACCGGAGATGACTTTCCCAATACAAAAGTTCACCGGAGATGACTTTCACAATACAAAAGTTCACCGGAGATGACTTTTCCCATACAAAAGTTCACCGGAGATGACTTTCCCAATACAAAAGTTCACCGGAGATGACTTTTCCCATACAAAAGTTCACCGGAGATGACTTTCCCAATACAAAAGTTCACCGGAGATGACTTTCCCAATACAAAAGTTCACCGGAGATGACTTTTCCCATACAAAAGTTCACCGGAGATGACTTTCCCAATACAAAAGTTCACCGGAGATGACTTTCCCAATACAAAAGTTCACCGGAGATGACTCTTCCCATACAAAAGTTCACCGGAGATGACTTTCCCAATACAAAAGTTCACCGGAGATGACTTTTCCCATACAAAAGTTCACCGGAGATGACTTTCCCAATACAAAAGTTCACCGGAGATGACTTTCCCAATACAAAAGTTCACCGGAGATGACTTTTCCCATACAAAAGTTCACCGGAGATGACTTTCCCAATACAAAAGTTCACCGGAGATGACTTTTCCCATACAAAAGTTCACCGGAGATGACTTTCCCAATACAAAAGTTCACCGGAGATGACTTTTCCCATACAAAAGTTCACCGGAGATGACTCTTCCCATACAAAAGTTCACCGGAGATGACTTTCCCAATACAAAAGTTCACCGGAGATGACTTTTCCCATACAAAAGTTCACCGGAGATGACTTTCCCATACAAAAGTTCACCGGAGATGACTTTTCCCATACAAGAGTTCACCGGAGATGACTTTCCCAATACAAAAGTTCACCGGAGATGACTTTCCCAATACAAAAGTTCACCGGAGATGACTCTTCCCATACAAAAGTTCACCGGAGATGACTTTCCCAATACAAAAGTTCACCGGAGATGACTTTTCCCATACAAAAGTTCATCGGAGATGACTTTCCCAATACAAAAGTTCACCGGAGATGACTTTCCCAATACAAAAGTTCACCGGAGATGACTTTTCCCATACAAAAGTTCACCGGAGATGACTTTCCCAATACAAAAGTTCACCGGAGATGACTTTTCCCATACAAAAGTTCACCGGAGATGACTTTCCCAATACAAAAGTTCACCGGAGATGACTTTTCCCATACAAAAGTTCACCGGAGATGACTTTCCCAATACAAAAGTTCACCGGAGATGACTCTCCCAATACAAAAGTTCACCGGAGATGACTTTCCCAATACAAAAGTTCACCGGAGATGACTTTCCCAATTCAAAAGTTCACCGGGCATGACTTTCCCAATACAAAAGTTCACCGGAGATGACTTTCCCAATACAAAAGTTCACCGGGCATGACTTTCCCAAAACAAAAGTTCACCGGGCATGACTTTCCCAATATAAAAGTTCACCGGGCATGACTTTCCCAATACAAAAGTTCACCGGAGATGACTTTCCCAATACAAAAGTTCACCGGGCATGACTTTCCCAATACAAAAGTTCACCGGAGATGACTCTCCCAATACAAAAGTTCACCGGAGATGACTTTTCCCATACAAAAGTTCACCGGAGATGACTTTCCCAATACAAAAGTTCACCGGGCATGACTTTCCCAATACAAAAGTTCACCGGAGATGACTTTCCCAATACAAAAGTTCACCGGGCATGACTTTCCCAAAACAAAAGTTCACCGGGCATGACTTTCCCAATATAAAAGTTCACCGGGCATGACTTTCCCAATACAAAAGTTCACCGGGCATGACTTTCCCAATACAAAAGTTCACCGGGCATGACTTTCCCAATACAAAAGTTCACCGGAGATGACTTTTCCCATACAAAAGTTCACCGGAGATGACTTTTCCAATACAAAAGTTCACCGGAGATGACTTTTCCCATACAAAATTTCACCGGAGATGACTTTCCCAATACAAAAGTTCACCGGAGATGACTTTCCCAATACAAAAGTTCACCGGAGATGACTTTTCCCATACAAAAGTTCACCGGAGATGACTTTCCCAATACAAAAGTTCACCGGAGATGACTTTTCCCATACAAAAGTTCACCGGAGATGACTTTCCCAATACAAAAGTTCACCGGAGATGACTTTCCCAATACAAAAGTTCACCGGAGATGACTTTTCCCATACAAAAGTTCACCGGAGATGACTTTCCCAATACAAAAGTTCACCGGAGATGACTTTCCCAATACAAAAGTTCACCGGAGATGACTCTTCCCATACAAAAGTTCACCGGAGATGACTTTCCCAATACAAAAGTTCACCGGAGATGACTTTTCCCATACAAAAGTTCACCGGAGATGACTTTCCCAATACAAAAGTTCACCGGAGATGACTTTCCCAATACAAAAGTTCACCGGAGATGACTTTTCCCATACAAAAGTTCACCGGAGATGACTTTCCCAATACAAAAGTTCACCGGAGATGACTTTTCCCATACAAAAGTTCACCGGAGATGACTTTCCCAATACAAAAGTTCACCGGAGATGACTTTTCCCATACAAAAGTTCACCGGAGATGACTCTTCCCATACAAAAGTTCACCGGAGATGACTTTCCCAATACAAAAGTTCACCGGAGATGACTTTTCCCATACAAAAGTTCACCGGAGATGACTTTCCCATACAAAAGTTCACCGGAGATGACTTTTCCCATACAAAAGTTCACCGGAGATGACTTTCCCAATACAAAAGTTCACCGGAGATGACTTTCCCAATACAAAAGTTCACCGGAGATGACTCTTCCCATACAAAAGTTCACCGGAGATGACTTTCCCAATACAAAAGTTCACCGGAGATGACTTTTCCCATACAAAAGTTCACCGGAGATGACTTTCCCAATACAAAAGTTCACCGGAGATGACTTTCCCAATACAAAAGTTCACCGGAGATGACTTTTCCCATACAAAAGTTCACCGGAGATGACTTTCCCAATACAAAAGTTCACCGGAGATGACTTTTCCCATACAAAAGTTCACCGGAGATGACTTTCCCAATACAAAAGTTCACCGGAGATGACTTTTCCCATACAAAAGTTCACCGGAGATGACTTTCCCAATACAAAAGTTCACCGGAGATGACTCTCCCAATACAAAAGTTCACCGGAGATGACTTTCCCAATACAAAAGTTCACCGGAGATGACTTTCCCAATTCAAAAGTTCACCGGGCATGACTTTCCCAATACAAAAGTTCACCGGAGATGACTTTCCAATACAAAAGTTCACCGGGCATGACTTTCCCAAAACAAAAGTTCACCGGGCATGACTTTCCCAATATAAAAGTTCACCGGGCATGACTTTCCCAATACAAAAGTTCACCGGAGATGACTTTCCCAATACAAAAGTTCACCGGGCATGACTTTCCCAATACAAAAGTTCACCGGGCATGAATTTCCCAATACAAAAGTTCACCGGAGATGACTTTTCCCATACAAAAGTTCACCGGAGATGACTTTCCCAATACAAAAGTTCACCGGAGATGACTTTTCCCATACAAAAGTTCACCGGAGATGACTTTCCCAATACAAAAGTTCACCGGAGATGACTTTTCCCATACAAAAGTTTACCGGAGATGACTTTCCCAATACAAAAGTTCACCGGAGATGACTTTCCCAAAACAAAAGTTCACCGGGCATGACTTTCCCAATACAAAAGTTCACCGGAGATGACTTTCCCAATACAAAAGTTCACCGGGCATGACTTTCCCAAAACAAAAGTTCACCGGGCATGACTTTCCCAATATAAAAGTTCACCGGGCATGACTTTCCCAATACAAAAGTTCACCGGAGATGACTTTCCCAATACAAAAGTTCACCGGAGATGACTTTCCCAATACAAAAGTTCACCGGGCATGACTTTCCCAATACAAAAGTTCACCGGAGATGACTTTTCCCATACAAAAGTTCACCGGAGATGACTTTCCCAATACAAAAGTTCACCGGAGATGACTTTTCCCATACAAAAGTTCACCGGAGATGACTTTCCCAATACAAAAGTTCACCGGAGATGACTTTTCCCATACAAAAGTTCACCGGAGATGACTTTCCCAATACAAAAGTTCACCGGAGATGACTTTTCCCATACAAAAGTTCACCTGAGATGACTTTTCCCATACAAAAGTTCACCGGAGATGACTTTCCCAATACAAAAGTTCACCGGAGATGACTTTTCCCATACAAAAGTTCACCGGAGATGACTTTCCCAATACAAAAGTTCACCGGAGATGACTTTCCCAATACAAAAGTTCACCGGGCATGACTTTCCCAATACAAAAGTTCACCGGGCACGACTTTCCCAATACAAAAGTTCACCGGGCATGACTTTCCCAATACAAAAGTTCACCGGGCATGACTTTCCCAATACAAAAGTTCACCGGGCATGACTTTCCCAATATAAAAGTTCACCGGGCATGACTTTCCCAATACAAAAGTTCACCGGAGATGACTTTCCCAATACAAAAGTTCACCGGAGATGACTTTCCCAATACAAAAGTTCACCGGGCATGACTTTCCCAATACAAAAGTTCACCGGAGATGACTTTTCCCATACAAAAGTTCACCGGAGATGACTTTCCCAATACAAAAGTTCACCGGAGATGACTTTTCCCATACAAAAGTTCACCGGGCATGACTTTCCCAATACAAAAGTTCACCGGGCATGACTTTCCCAATACAAAAGTTCACCGGAGATGACTTTCCCATACAAAAGTTCACCGGAGATGACTTTCCCAATACAAAAGTTCACCGGGCACGACTTTCCCAATACAAAAGTTCACCGGAGATGACTTTCCCAATATAAAAGTTCACCGGGCATGACTTTCCCAATACAAAAGTTCACCGGGCACGACTTTCCCAATACAAAAGTTCACCGGAGATGACTTTCCCAATACAAAAGTTCACCGGGCATGACTTTCCCAATACAAAAGTTCACCGGGCATGACTTTCCCAATACAATAGTTCACCGGGCATGACTTTCCCAATACAAAAGTTCACCGGGCATGACTTTTCCAATATAAAAGTTCACCGGAGATGACTTTCCCAATACAAAAGTTCACCGGGCATGACTTTCCCAATACAAAAGTTCACCGGGCATGACTTTCCCAATACAATAGTTCACCGGAGATGACTTTTCCCATACAAAAGTTCACCGGGCATGACTTTCCCAATACAAAAGTTCACCGGAGATGACTTTCCCAATACAAAAGTTCACCGGAGATGACTTTTCCCATACAAAAGTTCACCGGAGATGACTTTCCCAATACAAAAGTTTACCGGAGATGACTTTCCCAATACAAAAGTTCACCGGAGATGACTTTTCCCATACAAAAGTTCACCGGAGATGACTTTCCCAATACAAAAGTTCACCGGAGATGACTTTTCCCATACAAAAGTTCACCGGAGATGACTTTCCCAATACAAAAGTTCACCGGAGATGACTTTTCCCATACAAAAGTTCACCGGAGATGACTTTTCCCATACAAAAGTTCACCGGAGATGACTTTCCCAATACAAAAGTTCACCGGAGATGACTTTTCCCATACAAAAGTTCACCGGAGATGACTTTCCCAATACAAAAGTTCACCGGAGATGACTTTTCCCATACAAAAGTTCACCGGAGATGACTTTCCCAATACAAAAGTTCACCGGGCACGACTTTCCCAATACAAAAGTTCACCGGGCATGACTTTCCCAATATAAAAGTTCACCGGGCATGACTTTCCCAATACAAAAGTTCACCGGGCATGATTTTCCCAATACAAAAGTTCACCGGAGATGACTTTTCCCATACAAAAGTTCACCGGAGATGACTTTCCCAATACAAAAGTTCACCGGAGATGACTTTTCCCATACAAAAGTTCACCGGAGATGACTTTCCCAATACAAAAGTTCACCGGAGATGACTTTCCCAATACAAAAGTTCACCGGAGATGACTTTTCCCATACAAAAGTTCACCGGAGATGACTTTCCCAATACAAAAGTTCACCGGAGATGACTTTTCCCATACAAAAGTTCACCGGAGATGACTTTCCCAATAAAAAAGTTCACCGGAGATGACTTTTCCCATACAAAAGTTCACCGGAGATGACTTTCCCAATACAAAAGTTCACCGGAGATGACTTTCCCAATACAAAAGTTCACCGGAGATGACTTTTCCCATACAAAAGTTCACCGGAGATGACTTTTCCCATACAAAAGTTCACCGGAGATGACTTTCCCAATACAAAAGTTCACCGGAGATGACTTTTCCCATACAAAAGTTCACCGGGCATGACTTTCCCAATACAAAAGTTCACCGGGCATGACTTTCCCAATACAAAAGTTCACCGGGCATGACTTTCCCAATACAAAAGTTCACCGGGCACGACTTTCCCAATACAAAAGTTCACCGGGCATGACTTTCCCAATACAAAAGTTCACCGGGCATGACTTTCCCAATACAAAAGTTCACCGGGCATGACTTTCCCAATACAAAAGTTCACCGGAGATGACTTTTCCAATACAAAAGTTCACCGGAGATGACTTTCCCAATACAAAAGTTCACCGGAGATGACTTTTCCCATACAAAAGTTCACCGGAGATGACTTTCCCAATACAAAAGTTCACCGGAGATGACTTTTCCCATACAAAAGTTCACCGGAGATGTCTTTCCCAATACAAAAGTTCAACGGAGATGACTTTTTCCATACAAAAGTTCACCGGAGATGACTTTCCCAATACAAAAGTTCACCGGAGATGATTTTCCCAATACAAAAGTTCACCGGAGATGACTTTCCCAATACAAAAGTTCACCGGAGATGACTTTTCCCATACAAAAGTTCACCGGAGATGACTTTCCCAATACAAAAGTTCACCGGAGATGACTTTCCCAATACAAAAGTTCACCGGAGATGACTTTTCCCATACAAAAGTTCACCGGAGATGACTTTCCCAATACAAAAGTTCACCGGAGATGACTTTTCCCATACAAAAGTTCACCGGAGATGACTTTCCCAATACAAAAGTTCACCGGAGATGACTTTTCCCATACAAAAGTTCACCGGAGATGACTTTCCAAATACAAAAGTTCACCGGAGATGACTTTCCCAATACAAAAGTTCACCGGAGATGACTTTTCCCATACAAAAGTTCACCGGAGATGACTTTCCCAATACAAAAGCTCACCGGAGATGACTTTTCCCATACAAAAGTTCACCGGAGATGACTTTCCCAATACAAAAGTTCACCGGAGATGACTTTCCCAAAACAAAAGTTTACCGGAGATGACTTTTCCCATACAAAAGTTCACCGGAGATGACTTTCCCAATACAAAAGTTCACCGGAGATGACTTTCCCAATACAAAAGTTCACCGGAGATGACTTTTCCCATACAAAAGTTCACCGGAGATGACTTTCCCAATACAAAAGTTCACCGGAGATGACTTTCCCAATACAAAAGTTCACCGGAGATGACTTTTCCCATACAAAAGTTCACCGGAGATGACTTTCCCAATACAAAAGTTCACCGGAGATGACTTTCCCAATACAAAAGTTCACCGGAGATGACTTTTCCCATACAAAAGTTCACCGGAGATGACTTTCCCAATATAAAAGTTCACCGGAGATGACTTTCCCAGTACAAAAGTTCACCGGAGATGACTTTTCCCATACAAAAGTTCACCGGAGATGACTTTCCCAATACAAAAGTTCACCGGAGATGACTTTTCCCATACAAAAGTTCACCGGAGATGACTTTCCCAATACAAAAGTTCACCGGAGATGACTTTCCCAATACAAAAGTTCACCGGAGATGACTTTTCCCATACAAAAGTTCACCGGAGATGACTTTCCCAATACAAAAGTTCACCGGAGATGACTTTTCCCATACAAAAGTTTACCGGAGATGACTTTCCCAATACAAAAGTTCACCGGAGATGACTTTCCCAATACAAAAGTTCACCGGAGATGACTTTCCCAACACAAAAGTTCACCGGAGATGACTTTTCCCATACAAAAGTTCACCGGAGATGACTTTTCCCATACAAAAGTTCACCGGGCATGACTTTCCCAATACAAAAGTTCACCGGGCATGACTTTCCCAATACAAAAGTTCACCGGGCATGACTTTCCCAATACAAAAGTTCACCGGAGATGACTTTTCCCATACAAAAGTTCACCGGAGATGACTTTCCCAATACAAAAGTTCACCGGAGATGACTTTTCCCATACAAAAGTTCACCGGAGATGACTTTCCCAATACAAAAGTTCACCGGAGATGACTTTCCCAATACAAAAGTTCACCGGAGATGACTTTCCCAATACAAAAGTTCACCGGAGATGACTTTTCCCATACAAAAGTTCACCGGAGACGACTTTCCCAATACAAAAGTTCACCGGAGATGACTTTTCCCATACAAAAGTTCACCGGAGATGACTTTCCCAATACAAAAGTTCACCGGAGATGACTTTCCCAATACAAAAGTTCACCGGAGATGACTTTTCCCATACAAAAGTTCACCGGAGATGACTTTCCCAATACAAAAGTTCACCGGAGATGACTTTTCCCATACAAAAGTTCACCGGAGATGACTTTCCCAATACAATAGTTCACCGGAGATGACTTTCCCAATATAAAAGTTCACCGGGCATGACTTTCCCAATACAAAAGTTCACCGGAGATGACTTTCCCAATACAAAAGTTCACCGGGCATGGCTTTCCCAATACAAAAGTTCACCGGGCATGACTTTCCCAATACAAAAGTTCACCGGAGATGACTTTTCCCATACAAAAGTTCACCGGAGATGACTTTCCCAATACAAAAGTTCACCGGAGATGACTTTTCCCATACAAAAGTTCACCGGAGATGACTTTCCCAATACAAAAGTTCACCGGAGATGACTTTTCCCATACAAAAGTTCACCGTAGATGACTTTCCCAATACAAAAGTTCACCGGAGATGACTTTCCCAATACAAAAGTTCACCGGGCATGACTTTCCCAATACAAAAGTTCACCGCAGATGACTTTCCCAATACAAAAGTTCACCGGGCATGACTGTCCCAAAACAAAAGTTCACCGGGCATGACTTTCCCAATATAAAAGTTCACCGGGCATGACTTTCCCAATACAAAAGTTCACCGGAGATGACTTTCCCAATACAAAAGTTCACCGGAGATGACTTTCCCAATACAAAAGTTCACCGGGCATGACTTTCCCAATACAAAAGTTCACCGGAGATGACTTTTCCCATACAAAAGTTCACCGGAGATGACTTTCCCAATACAAAAGTTCACCGGAGATGACTTTTCCCATACAAAAGTTCACCGGAGATGACTTTTCCCATACAAAAGTTCACCGGCGATGACTTTCCCAATACAAAAGTTCACCGGAGATGACTTTCCCAATACATAAGTTCACCGGAGATGACTTTTCCCATACAAAAGTTCACCGGAGATGACTTTCCCAATACAAAAGTTCACCGGAGATGACTTTTCCCATACAAAAGTTCACCGGAGATGACTTTCCCAATACAAAAGTTCACCGGAGATGACTTTCCCAATACAAAAGTTCACCGGGCATGACTTTCCCAATACAAAAGTTCACCGGGCATGACTTTCCCAATACAAAAGTTCACCGGGCATGACTTTCCCAATACAATAGTTCACCGGGCATGACTTTCCCAATACAAAAGTTCACCGGGCATGACTTTTCCAATATAAAAGTTCACCGGAGATGACTTTCCCAATACGAAAGTTCACCGGAGATGACTTTCCCAATACAAAAGTTCACCGGGCATGACTTTCCCAATACAAAAGTTCACCGGAGATGACTTTCCCAATACAAAAGTTCACCGGGCATGACTTTCCCAAAACAAAAGTTCACCGGGCATGACTTTCCCAATATAAAAGTTCACCGGGCATGACTTTCCCAATACAAAAGTTCACCGGAGATGACTTTCCCAATACAAAAGTTCACCGGGCATGACTTTCCCAATACAAAAGTTCACCGGGCATGACTTTCCCAATACAAAAGTTCACCGGAGATGACTTTTCCCATACAAAAGTTCACCGGAGATGACTTTCCCAATACAAAAGTCCACCGGAGATGACTTTTCCCATACAAAAGTTCACCGGAGATGACTTTCCCAATACAAAAGTTCACCGGAGATGACTTTCCCAATACAAAAGTTCACCGTAGATGACTTTTCCCATACAAAAGTTCACCGGAGATGACTTTCCCAATACAAAAGTTCACCGGAGATGACTTTTCCCATACAAAAGTTCACCGGAGATGACTTTCCCAATACAAAAGTTCACCGGAGATGACTTTTCCCAATACAAAAGTTCACCGGAGTTGACTTTCCCAATACAAAAGTTCACCGGAGATGACTTTTCCCATACAAAAGTTCACCGGAGATGACTTTTCCCATAAAAAAGTTCACCGGGCATGACTTTCCCAATACAAAATTCACCGGGCATGACTTTCCCAATACAAAAGTTCACCGGGCATGACTTTCCCAATACAAAAGTTCACCGGAGATGACTTTTCCCATACAAAAGTTCACCGGAGATGACTTTCCCAATACAAAAGTTCACCGGAGATGACTTTTCCCATACAAAAGTTCACCGGAGATGACTTTCCCAATACAAAAGTTCACCGGAGATGACTTTCCCAATACAAAGGTTCACCGGAGATGACTTTCCCAATACAAAAGTTCACCGGAGATGACTTTTTCCATACAAAAGTTCACCGGAGATGACTTTCCCAATACAAAAGTTCACCGGAGATGACTTTTCCCATACAAAAGTTCACCGGAGATGACTTTCCCAATACAAAAGTTCACCGGAGATGACTTTTCCCATACAAAAGTTCACCGGAGATGACTTTCCCAATACAAAAGTTCACCGGAGATGACTTTTCCCATACAAAAGTTCACCGGGCATGACTTTCCCAATACAAAAGTTCACCGGGCATGACTTTCTTAATACAAAAGTTCACCGGGCATGACTTTCTTAATACAAAAGTTCACCGGGCATGACTTTCCCAATACAAAAGTTCACCGGGCATGACTTTCCCAATACAAAAGTTCACCGGAGATGACTTTTCCCATACAAAAGTTCACCGGAGATGACTTTTCCCATACAAAAGTTCACCGGAGATGACTTTCCCAATACAAAAGTTCACCGGAGATGACTTTTCCCATACAAAAGTTCACCGAAGATGACTTTCCCAATACAAAAGTTCACCGGAGATGACTTTCCCAATACAAAAGTTCACCGGGCATGACTTTCCCAATACAAAAGTTCACCGGAGATGACTTTCCCAATACAAAAGTTCACCGGGCATGACTTTCCCAAAACAAAAGTTCACCGGGCATGACTTTCCCAATATAAAAGTTCACCGGGCATGACTTTCCCAATACAAAAGTTCACCGGAGATGACTTTCCCAATACAAAAGTTCACCGGAGATGACTTTCCCAATACAAAAGTTCACCGGGCATGACTTTCCCAATACAAAAGTTCACCGGAGATGACTTTTCCCATACAAAAGTTCACCGGAGATGACTTTCCCAATACAAAAGTTCACCGGAGATGACTTTTCCCATACAAAAGTTCACCGGAGATGACTTTTCCCATACAAAAGTTCACCGGAGATGACTTTCCCAATACAAAAGTTCACCGGAGATGACTTTCCCAATACAAAAGTTCACCTGAGATGACTTTTCCCATACAAAAGTTCACCGGAGATGACTTTCCCAATACAAAAGTTCACCGGAGATGACTTTTCCCATACAAAAGTTCACCGGAGATGACTTTCCCAATACAAAAGTTCACCGGAGATAACTTTCCCAATACAAAAGTTCACCGGGCATGACTTTCCCAATACAAAAGTTCACCGGGCATGACTTTCCCAATACAATAGTTCACCGGGCATGACTTTCCCAATACAAAAGTTCACCGGGCATGACTTTTCCAATATAAAAGTTCACCGGAGATGACTTTCCCAATACAAAAGTTCACCGGAGATGACTTTCCCAATACAAAAGTTCACCGGGCATGACTTTCCCAAAACAAAAGTTCACCGGGCATGACTTTCCCAATATAAAAGTTCACCGGGCATGACTTTCCCAATACAAAAGTTCACCGGAGATGACTTTCCCAATACAAAAGTTCACCGGGCATGACTTTCCCAATACAAAAGTTCACCGGGCATGACTTTCCCAATACAAAAGTTCACCGGAGATGACTTTTCCCATACAAAAGTTCACCGGAGATGACTTTCCCAATACAAAAGTTCACCGGAGATGACTTTCCCAATATAAAAGTTCACCGGGCATGACTTTCCCAATACAAAAGTTCACCGGGCACGACTTTCCCAATACAAAAGTTCACCGGAGATGACTTTCCCAATATAAAAGTTCACCGGAGATGACTTTTCCCATACAAAAGTTCACCGGAGATGACTTTCCCAATACAAAAGTTCACCGGAGATGACTTTCCCAATACAAAAGTTCACCGGAGATGACTTTTCCCATACAAAAGTTCACCGGAGATGACTTTTCCCATACAAAAGTTCACCGGAGATGACTTTCCCAATACAAAAGTTCACCGGAGATGACTTTCCCAATACAAAAGTTCACCGGAGATGACTTTTCCCATACAAAAGTTCACCGGAGATGACTTTCCCAATACAAAAGTTCACCGGAGATGACTTTTCCCATACAAAAGTTCACCGGAGATGACTTTCCCAATACAAAAGTTCACCGGAGATGACTTTTCCCATACAAAAGTTCACCGGAGATGACTTTCCCAATACAAAAGTTCACCGGAGATGACTTTTCCCATACAAAAGTTCACCGGGCATGACTTTCCCAATACAAAAGTTCACCGGAGATGACTTTCCCAATACAAAAGTTCACCGGAGATGACTTTCCCAATACAAAAGTTCACCGGAGATGACTTTTCCCATACAAAAGTTCACCGGAGATGACTTTCCCAATACAAAAGTTCACCGGAGATGACTTTCCCAATACAAAAGTTCACCGGAGATGACTTTTCGCATACAAAAGTTCACCGGAGATGACTTTCCCAATACAAAAGTTCACCGGAGATGACTTTTCCCATACAAAAGTTCACCGGAGATGACTTTCCCAATACAAAAGTTCACCGGAGATGACTTTTCCCATACAAAAGTTCACCGGAGATGACTTTTCCCATACAAAAGTTCACCGGAGATGACTTTCCCAATACAAAAGTTCACCGGAGATGACTTTTCCCATACAAAAGTGCACCGGAGATGACTTTCCCAATACAAAAGTTCACCGGAGATGACTTTCCCAATACAAAAGTTCACCGGAGATGACTTTTCCCATACAAAAGTTCACCGGAGAGACTTTCCGAATACAAAAGTTCACCGGAGATGACTTTCCCAATACAAAAGTTCACCGGAGATGGCTTTCCCAATACAAAAGTTCACCGGAGATGACTTTTCCCATACAAAAGTTCACAGGAGATGACTTTCCCAATACAAAAGTTCACCGGAGATGACTTTCCCAATACAAAAGTTCACCGGAGATGACTTTCCCAATACAAAAGTTCACCGGAGATGACTTTCCCAATACAAAAGTTCACCGGAGATGACTTTTCCCATACAAAAGTTCACCGGAGATGACTTTCCCAATACAAAAGTTCACCGGAGATGACTTTCCCAATACAAAAGTTCACCGGAGATGACTTTTCGCATACAAAAGTTCACCGGAGATGACTTTCCCAATACAAAAGTTCACCGGAGATGACTTTCCCAATACAAAAGTTCACCGGAGACGACTTTCCCAATACAAAAGTTCACCGGAGATGACTTTTCCCATACAAAAGTTCACCGGAGATGACTTTTCCCATACAAAAGTTCACCGGGCATGACTTTCCCAATACAAAAGTTCACCGGGCATGACTTTCCCAATACAAAAGTTCACCGGGCATGACTTTCCCAATACAAAAGTTCACCGGGCATGACTTTCCCAATACAAAAGTTCACCGGAGATGACTTTTCCCATACAAAAGTTCACCGGAGATGACTTTCCCAATACAAGAGTTCACCGGAGATGACTTTCCCAATATAAAAGTTCACCGGGCATGACTTTCCCAATACAAAAGTTCACCGGGCACGACTTTCCCAATACAAAAGTTCACCGGAGATGACTTTCCCAATATAAAAGTTCACCGGGCATGACTTTCCCAATACAAAAGTTCACCGGGCACGACTTTCCCAATACAAAAGTTCACCGGAGATGACTTTTCCCATACAAAATTTCACCGGGCATGACTTTCCCAATACAAAAGTTCACCGGGCATGACTTTCCCAATACAAAAGTTCACCGGGCATGACTTTCCCAATACAAAAGTTCACCGGGCACGACTTTCCCAATACAAAAGTTCACCGGGCATGACTTTCCCAATACAAAAGTTCACCGGGCATGACTTTCCCAATACAAAAGTTCACCGGGCATGACTTTCCCAATACAAAAGTTCACCGGAGATGACTTTTCCCATACAAAAGTTCACCGGAGATGACTTTCCCAATACAAAAGTTCACCGGAGATGACTTTTCCCATACAAAAGTTCACCGGAGATGACTTTCCCAATACAAAAGTTCCCCGGAGATGACTTTCCCAATACAAAAGTTCACCGGAGATGACTTTTCCCATACAAAAGTTCACCGGAGATGACTTTCCCAATACAAAAGTTCACCGGAGATGACTTTTTCCATACAAAAGTTCACCGGAGATGACTTTCCCAATACAAAAGTTCACCGGAGATGACTTTCCCAATACAAAAGTTCACCGGAGATGACTTTTCCCATACAAAAGTTCACCGGAGATGACTTTCCCAATACAAAAGTTCACCGGAGATGACTTTCCCAATACAAAAGTTCACCGGAGATGACTTTTCCCATACAAAAGTTCACCGGAGATGACTTTCCCAATACAAAAGTTCACAGGAGATGACTTTTCCCATACAAAAGTTCACCGGAGATGACTTTCCCAATACAAAAGTTCACCGGAGATGACTTTCCCAATACAAAAGTTCACCGGAGATGACTTTTCCCATACAAAAGTTCACCGGAGATGACTTTCCCAATACAAAAGTTCACCGGAGATGACTTTTCCCATACAAAAGTTCACCGGAGATGACTTTCCCAATACAAAAGTTCACCGGAGATGACTTTTCCCATACAAAAGTTCACCGGAGATGACTTTCCCAATACAAAAGTTCACCGGAGATGACTTTCCCAATACAAAAGTTCACCGGAGATGACTTCCCAATACAAAAGTTCACCGGAGATGACTTTCCCAATACAAAAGTTCACCGGGCATGACTTTCCCAATACAAAAGTTCACCGGAGATGACTTTTCCCATACAAAAGTTCACCGGAGATGACTTTCCCAATACAAAAGTTCACCGGAGATGACTTTTCCCATACAAAAGTTCACCGGAGATGACTTTCCCAATACAAAAGTTCACCGGAGATGACTTTCCCAATACAAAAGTTCACCGGAGATGACTTTTCCAATACAAAAGTTCACCGGAGATGACTTTCCCAATACAAAAGTTCACCGGAGATGACTTTTCCCATACAAAAGTTCACCGGAGATGACTTTCCCAATACAAAAGTTCACCGGGCATGACTTTCCCAATACAAAAGTTCACCGGAGATGACTTTCCCAATACAAAAGTTCACCGGGCATGACTTTCCCAAAACAAAAGTTCACCGGGCATGACTTTCCCAATATAAAAGTTCACCGGGCATGACTTTCCCAATACAAAAGTTCACCGGAGATGACTTTTCCCATACAAAAGTTCACCGGAGATGACTTTCCCAATACAAAAGTTCACCGGGCATGACTTTCCCAAAACAAAAGTTCACCGGGCATGACTTTCCCACTACAAAAGTTCACCGGAGATGACTTTCCCAATACAAAAGTTCACCGGAGATGACTTTCCCAATACAAAATTTCACCGGAGATGACTTTTCCCATACAAAAGTTCACCGGAGATGACTTTCCCAATATAAAAGTTCACCGGAGATGACTTTCCCAATATAAAAGTTCACCGGGCATGACTTTCCCAATACAAAAGTTCACCGGAGATGACTTTCCCATACAAAAGTTCACCGGAGATGACTTTCCCAATACAAAAGTTCACCGTGCACGACTTTCCCAATACAAAAGTTCACCGGAGATGACTTTCCCAATATAAAAGTTCACCGGGCATGACTTTCCCAATACAAAAGTTCACCGGGCACGACTTTCCCAATACAAAAGTTCACCGGAGATGACTTTCCCAATACAAAAGTTCACCGGAGATGACCTTTCCCAATACAAAAGTTCACCGGGCATGACTTTCCCAATACAAAGTTCACCGGAGATGACTTTCCCAATACAAAAGTTCACCGGGCATGACTTTCCCAAAACAAAAGTTCACCGGGCATGACTTTCCCAATATAAAAGTTCACAGGGCATGACTTTCCCAATACAAAAGTTCACCGGAGATGACTTTCCCAATACAAAAGTTCACCGGGCATGACTTTCCCAATACAAAAGTTCACCGGGCATGACTTTCCCAATACAAAAGTTCACCGGAGATGACTTTCCCAATACCAAAGTTCACCGGAGATGACTTTTCCCATACAAAAGTTCACCGGAGATGACTTTCCCAATACAAAAGTTCACCGGAGATGACTTTCCCAATACAAAAGTTCACCGGAGATGACTTTTCCCATACAAAAGTTCACCGGAGATGACTTTCCCAATACAAAAGTTCACCGGAGATGACTTTTCCCATACAAAAGTTCACCGGAGATGACTTTCCCAATACAAAGTTCACCGGAGATGACTTTCCCAATACAAAAGTTCACCGGAGATGACTTTTCCCATACAAAAGTTCACCGGAGATGACTTTCCCAATAAAAAGTTCACCGGAGATGACTTTCCCAATACAAAAGTTCACCGGAGATGACTTTTCCCATACAAAAGTTCACCGGAGATGACTTTTCCCATACAAAAGTTCACCGGAGATGACTTTCCCAATACAAAAGTTCACCGGAGATGACTTTCCCAATACAAAAGTTCACCGGAGATGACTTTTCCCATACAAAAGTTCACCGGAGATGACTTTCCCAATACAAAAGTTCACCGGAGATGACTTTCCCAATACAAAAGTTCACCGGAGATGACTTTCCCAATATAAAAGTTCACCGGGCATGACTTTCCCAATACAAAAGTTCACCGGAGATGACTTTTCCCATACAAAAGTTCACCGGAGATGACTTTCCCAATACAAAAGTTCACCGGGCACGACTTTCCCAATACAAAAGTTCACCGGGCATGACTTTCCCAATACAAAAGTTCACCGGAGATGACTTTTCCCATACAAAAGTTCACCGGAGATGACTTTCCCAATACAAAAGTTCACCGGAGATGACTTTCCCAATATAAAAGTTCACCGGGTATGACTTTCCCAATACAAAAGTTCACCGGGCACGACTTTCCCAATACAAAAGTTCGCCGGAGATGACTTTCCCAATATAAAAGTTCACCGGGCATGACTTTCCCAATACAAAAGTTCACCGGGCACGACTTTCCCAATACAAAAGTTCACCGGAGATGACTTTTCCCATACAAAAGTTCACCGGGCATGACTTTCCCAATACAAAAGTTCACCGGGCATGACTTTCCCAATACAAAAGTTCACCGGGCATGACTTTCCCAATACAAAAGTTCACCGGGCATGACTTTCCCAATACAAAAGTTCACCGGGCACGACTTGCCCAATACAAAAGTTCACCGGAGATGACTTTCCCAATATAAAAGTTCACCGGGCATGACTTTCCCAATACAAAAGTTCACCGGGCACGACTTTCCCAATACAAAAGTTCACCGGGCATGACTTTCCCAATATAAAAGTTCACCGGGCATGACTTTCCCAATACAAAAGTTCACCGGAGATGACTTTCCCAATACAAAAGTTCACCGGGCACGACTTTCCCAATACAAAAGTTCACCGGAGATGACTTTCCCAATATAAAAGTTCACCGGGCATGACTTTCCCAATACAAAAGTTCACCGGGCACGACTTTTCCAATACAAAAGTTCACCGGAGATGACTTTCCCAATACAAAAGTTCACCGGGCACGACTTTTCCAATACAAAAGTTCACCGGAGATGACTTTCCCAATACAAAAGTTCACCGGGCACGACTTTCCCAATACAAAAGTTCGCCGGAGATGACTTTCCCAATATAAAAGTTCACCGGGCATGACTTTCCCAATACAAAAGTTCACCGGGCATGACTTTCCCAATACAAAAGTTCACCGGGCATGACTTTCCCAATACAAAAGTTCACCGGGCACGACTTGCCCAATACAAAAGTTCACCGGAGATGACTTTCCCAATATAAAAGTTCACCGGGCATGACTTTCCCAATACAAAAGTTCACCGGAGATGACTTTTCCCATACAAAAGTTCACCGGAGATCACTTTCCCAATACAAAAGTTCACCGGAGATGACTTTTCTCATACAAAAGTTCACCGGAGATGACTTTCCCAATACAAAAGTTCACCGGAGATGACTTTCCCAATACAAAAGTTCACCGGAGATGACTTTTCCCATACAAAAGTTCACCGGAGATGACTTTCCCAATACAAAAGTTCACCGGAGATGACTTTTCCCATACGAAAGTTCACCGGAGATGACTTTCCCAATACAAAAGTTCACCGGAGATGACTTTCCAAATACAAAAGTTCACCGGAGATGACTTTCCCAATACAAAAGTTCACCGGGCATGACTTTCCCAATACAAAAGTTCACCGGGCATGACTTTCCCAATACAATAGTTCACCGGGCATGACTTTCCCAATACAAAAGTTCACCGGGCATGACTTTTCCAATATAAAAGTTCACCGGAGATGACTTTTCCCATACAAAAGTTCACCGGAGATGACTTTCCCAATACAAAAGTTCACCGGAGATGACTTTTCCCATACAAAAGTTCACCGGAGATGACTTTCCCAATACAAAAGTTCACCGGAGATGACTTTCCCAATACAAAAGTTCACCGGAGATGACTTTTCCCATACAAAAGTTCACCGGAGATGACTTTCCCAATACAAAAGTTCACCGGAGATGACTTTTCCCATACAAAAGTTCACCGGAGATGACTTTCCCAATACAAAAGTTCACCGGAGATGACTTTTCCCATACAAAAGTTCACCGGAGATGACTTTCCCAATACAAAAGTTCACCGGGCATGACTTTCCCAATACAAAAGTTCACCGGAGATGACTTTTCCCATACAAAAGTTCACCGGGCATGACTTTCCCAATACAAAAGTTCACCGGAGATGACTTTCCCAATACAAAAGTTCACCGGAGATGACTTTTCCCATACAAAAGTTCACCGGAGATGACTTTTCCCATACAAAAGTTCACCGGAGATGACTTTCCCAATACAAAAGTTCACCGGAGATGACTTTTCCCATACAAAAGTTCACCGGAGATGACTTTCCCAATACAAAAGTTCACCGGAGATGACTTTTCCCATACAAAAGTTCACCGGAGATGACTTTCCCAATACAAAAGTTCACCGGAGATGACTTTTCCCATACAAAAGTTCACCGGAGATGACTTTTCCCATACAAAAGTTCACCGGAGATGACTTTCCCAATACAAAAGTTCACAGGAGATGACTTTTCCCATACAAAAGTTCACCGGAGATGACTTTCTCAATACAAAAGTTCACCGGAGATGACTTTCCCAATACAAAAGTTCACCGGAGATGACTTTTCCCATACAAAAGGTCACCGGAGATGACTTTCCCAATACAAAAGTTCACCGGAGATGACTTTCCCAATACAAAAGTTCACCGGAGATGACTTTCCCAATACAAAAGTTCACCGGAGAGGACTTTTCCCATACAAAAGTTCACCGGAGATGACTTTCCCAATACAAAAGTTCACCGGAGATGACTTTCCCAATACAAAAGTTCACCGGAGATGACTTTCCCAATACAAAAGTTCACCGGAGATGACTTTCCCAATACAAAAGTTCACCGGAGATGACTTTTCCCATACAAAAGTTCACCGGGCATGACTTTCCCAATACAAAAGTTCACCGGGCATGACTTTCCCAATACAAAAGTTCACCGGAGATGACTTTCCCATACAAAAGTTCACCGGAGATGACTTTCCCAATACAAAAGTTCACCGGAGATGACTTTTCCCATACAAAAGTTCACCGGGCATGACTTTCCCAATACAAAAGTTCACCGGGCATGACTTTCCCAATACAAAAGTTCACCGGAGATGACTTTCCCATACAAAAGTTCACCGGAGATGACTTTCCCAATACAAAAGTTCACCGGGCACGACTTTCCCAATACAAAAGTTCAGCGGAGATGACTTTCCCAATATAAAAGTTCACCGGGCATGACTTTCCCAATACAAAAGTTCACCGGGCACGACTTTCCCAATACAAAAGTTCACCGGAGATGACTTTCCCAATACAAAAGTTCACCGGAGATGACTTTCCCAATACAAAAGTTCACCGGGCATGACTTTCCCAATACAAAAGTTCACCGGAGATGACTTTCCCAATACAAAAGTTCACCGGGCATGACTTTCCCAAAACAAAAGTTCACCGGGCATGACTTTCCCAATACAAAAGTTCACCGGAGATGACTTTTCCCATACAAAAGTTCACCGGGCATGACTTTCCCAATACAAAAGTTCACCGGAGATGACTTTCCCAATACAAAAGTTCACCGGAGATGACTTTTCCCATACAAAAGTTCACCGGAGATGACTTTCCCAATACAAAAGTTCACCGGAGATGACTTTCCCAATACAGAAGTTCACCGGAGATGACTTTTCCCATACAAAAGTTCACCGGAGATGACTTTCCCAATACAAAAGTTCACCGGAGATGAGTTTTCCCATACAAAAGTTCACCGGAGATGACTTTTCCCATACAAAAGTTCACCGGAGATGACTTTCCCAATACAAAAGTTCACCGGAGATGACTTTCCCAATACAAAAGTTCACCGGAGATGACTTTTCCCATACAAAAGTTCACCGGAGATGACTTTCCCAATACAAAAGTTCACCGGAGATGACTTTTCCCATACAAAAGTTCACCGGAGATGACTTTCCCAATACAAAAGTTCACCGGAGATGACTTTCCCAATACAAAAGTTCACCGGAGATGACTTTTCCCATACAAAAGTTCACCGGAGATGACTTTCCCAATACAAAAGTTCACCGGAGATGACTTTCCCAATACAAAAGTTCACCGGAGATGACTTTTCCCATACAAAAGTTCACCGGAGATGACTTTCCCAATACAAAAGTTCACCGGAGATGACTTCCCAATACAAAAGTTCACCGGAGATGACTTTCCCAATACAAAAGTTCACCGGAGATGACTTTCCCAATACAAAAGTTCACCGGAGATGACTTTTCCCATACAAAAGTTCACCGGAGATGACTTTCCCAATACAAAAGTTCACCGGAGATGACTTTCCCAATATAAAAGTTTACCGGGCATGACTTTCCCAATACAAAAGTTCACCGGGCACAACTTTCCAAATACAAAAGTTCACCGGAGATGACTTTCCCAATATAAAAGTTCACCGGAGATGACTTTTCCCATACAAAAGTACACCGGAGATGACTTTCCCAATACAAAAGTTCACCGGAGATGACTTTCCCAATACAAAAGTTCACCGGAGATGACTTTTCCCATACAAAAGTTCACCGGAGATGACTTTCCCAATACAAAAGTTCACCGGAGATGACTTTCCCAATACAAAAGTTCACCGGAGATGACTTTTCCAATACAAAAGTTCACCGGAGATGACTTTCCCAATACAAAAGTTCACCGAAGATGACTTTTCCCATACAAAAGTTCACCGGAGATGACTTTCCCAATACAAAAGTTCACCGGAGATGACTTTTCCCATACAAAAGTTCACCGGAGATGACTTTCCCAATACAAAAGTTCACCGGGCATGACTTTCCCAATACAAAAGTTCACCGGAGATGACTTTTCCCATACAAAAGTTCACCGGGCATGACTTTCCCAATACAAAAGTTCACCGGAGATGACTTTCCCAATACAAAAGTTCACCGGAGATGACTTTTCCCATACAAAAGTTCATCGGAGATGACTTTCCCAATACAAAAGTTCACCGGAGATGACTTTCCCAATACAAAAGTTCACCGGAGATGACTTTTCCCATACAAAAGTTCACCGGAGATGACTTTCCCAATACAAAAGTTCACCGGAGATGACTTTTCCCATACAAAAGTTCACCGGAGATGACTTTCCCAATACAAAAGTTCACCGGAGATGACTTTTCCCATACAAAAGTTCACCGGAGATGACTTTTCCCATACAAAAGTTCACCGGAGATGACTTTCCCAATACAAAAGTTCACCGGAGATGACTTTTCCCATACAAAAGTTCACCGGAGATGACTTTCCCAATACAAAAGTTCACCGGAGATGACTTTCCCAATACAAAAGTTCACCGGAGATGACTTTTCCCATACAAAAATTCACCGGAGATGACTTTCCCAATACAAAAGTTCACCGGAGATGACTTTCCCAATACAAAAGTTCACCGGAGATGACTTTCCCAATACAAAAGTTCACCGGAGATGACTTTTCCCATACAAAAGTTCACCGGAGATGACTTTCCCAATACAAAAGTTCACCGGAGATGACTTTCCCAATACAAAAGTTCACCGGAGATGACTTTCCCAATACAAAAGTTCACCGGAGATGACTTTTCCAATACAAAAGTTCACCGGAGATGACTTTCCCAATACAAAAGTTCACCGAAGATGACTTTTCCCATACAAAAGTTCACCGGAGATGACTTTCCCAATACAAAAGTTCACCGGAGATGACTTTTCCCATACAAAAGTTCACCGGAGATGACTTTCCCAATACAAAAGTTCACCGGGCATGACTTTCCCAATACAAAAGTTCACCGGAGATGACTTTTCCCATACAAAAGTTCACCGGGCATGACTTTCCCAATACAAAAGTTCACCGGAGATGACTTTCCCAATACAAAAGTTCACCGGAGATGACTTTTCCCATACAAAAGTTCACCGGAGATGACTTTCCCAATACAAAAGTTCACCGGAGATGACTTTCCCAATACAAAAGTTCACCGGAGATGACTTTTCCCATACAAAAGTTCACCGGAGATGACTTTCCCAATACAAAAGTTCACCGGAGATGACTTTTCCCATACAAAAGTTCACCGGAGATGACTTTCCCAATACAAAAGTTCACCGGAGATGACTTTTCCCATACAAAAGTTCACCGGAGATGACTTTTCCCATACAAAAGTTCACCGGAGATGACTTTCCCAATACAAAAGTTCACCGGAGATGACTTTTCCCATACAAAAGTTCACCGGAGATGACTTTCCCAATACAAAAGTTCACCGGAGATGACTTTCCCAATACAAAAGTTCACCGGAGATGACTTTTCCCATACAAAAGTTCACCGGAGATGACTTTCCCAATACAAAAGTTCACCGGAGATGACTTTCCCAATACAAAAGTTCACCGGAGATGACTTTCCCAATACAAAAGTTCACCGGAGATGACTTTCCCAATACAAAAGTTCACCGGAGATGACTTTTCCCATACAAAAGTTCACCGGAGATGACTTTCCCAATACAAAAGTTCACCGGAGATGACTTTCCCAATACAAAAGTTCACCGGAGATGACTTTCCCAATACAAAAGTTCACCGGAGATGACTTTCCCAATACAAAAGTTCACCGGAGATGACTTTTCCCATACAAAAGTTCACCGGAGATGACTTTCCCAATACAAAAGTTCACCGGAGATGACTTTCCCAATACAAAAGTTCACCGGAGATGACTTTTCCCATACAAAAGTTCACCGGAGATGACTTTCCCAATACAAAAATTCACCGGAGATGACTTTTCCCATACAAAAGTTCACCGGAGATGACTTTCCCAATACAAAAGTTCACCGGAGATGACTTTCCCAATACAAAAGTTCACCGGAGATGACTTTCCCAATACAAAAGTTCACCGGAGATGACTTTTCCCATACAAAAGTTCACCGGAGATGACTTTTCCCATACAAAAGTTCACCGGAGATGACTTTTCCCATACAAAAGTTCACCGGGCATGACTTTCCCAATACAAAAGTTCACCGGGCATGACTTTCCCAATACAAAAGTTCACCGGGCATGACTTTCCCAATACAAAAGTTCACCGGGCATGACTTTCCCAATACAAAAGTTCACCGGAGATGACTTTTCCCATACAAAAGTTTACCGGAGATGACTTTCCCAATATAAAAGTTCACCGGGCATGACTTTCCCAATACAAAAGTTCACCGGGCACGACTTTCCCAATACAAAAGTTCACCGGAGATGACTTTCCCAATATAAAAGTTCACCGGGCATGACTTTCCCAATACAAAAGTTCACCGGGCACGACTTTCCCAATACAAAAGTTCACCGGAGATGACTTTTCCCATACAAAAGTTCACCGGGCATGACTTTCCCAATACAAAAGTTCACCGGGCATGACTTTCCCAATACAAATGTTCACCGGAGATGACTTTCCCATACAAAAGTTCACCGGAGATGACTTTCCCAATACAAAAGTTCACCGGGCACGACTTTCCCAATACAAAAGTTCACCGGAGATGACTTTCCCAATATAAAAGTTCACCGGGCATGACTTTCCCAATACAAAAGTTCACCGGGCACGACTTTCCCAATACAAAAGTTCACCGGAGATGACTTTCCCAATACAAAAGTTCACCGGAGATGACTTTCCCAATACAAAAGTTCACCGGGCATGACTTTCCCAATACAAAAGTTCACCGGAGATGACTTTCCCAATACAAAAGTTCACCGGGCATGACTTTCCCACAACAAAAGTTCACCGGGCATGACTTTCCCAATATAAAAGTTCACCGGGCATGACTTTCCGAATACAAAAGTTCACCGGAGATGACTTTCCCAATACAAAAGTTCACCGGGCATGACTTTCCCAATACAAAAGTTCACCGGAGATGACTTTTCCCATACAAAAGTTCACCGGAGATGACTTTTCCCATACAAAAGTTCACCGGAGATGACTTTTCCCATACAAAAGTTCACCGGAGATGACTTTTCCCATACAAAAGTTCACCGGAGATGACTTTCCCAATACAAAAGTTCACCGGAGATGACTTTTCCCATACAAAAGTTCACCGGAGATGACTTTTCCCATACAAAAGTTCACCGGAGATGACTTTCCCAATACAAAAGTTCACCGGAGATGACTTTTCCCATACAAAAGTTCACCGGAGATGACTTTCCCAATACAAAAGTTCACCGGAGATGACTTTCCCAATACAAAAGTTCACCGGAGATGACTTTTCCCATACAAAAGTTCACCGGAGATGACTTTCCCAATACAAAAGTTCACCGGAGATGACTTTCCCAATACAAAAGTTCACCGGAGATGACTTTCCCAATACAAAAGTTCACCGGAGATGACTTTCCCAATACAAAAGTTCACCGGAGATGACTTTTCCCATACAAAAGTTCACCGGAGATGACTTTCCCAATACAAAAGTTCACCGGAGATGACTTTCCCAATACAAAAGTTCACCGGAGATGACTTTCCCAATACAAAAGTTCACCGGAGATGACTTTCCCAATACAAAAGTTCACCGGAGATGACTTTTCCCATACAAAAGTTCACCGGAGATGACTTTCCCAATACAAAAGTTCACCGGAGATGACTTTCCCAATACAAAAGTTCACCGGAGATGACTTTTCCCATACAAAAGTTCACCGGAGATGACTTTCCCAATACAAAAATTCACCGGAGATGACTTTTCCCATACAAAAGTTCACCGGAGATGACTTTCCCAATACAAAAGTTCACCGGAGATAACTTTCCCAATACAAAAGTTCACCGGAGATGACTTTCCCAATACAAAAGTTCACCGGAGATGACTTTTCCCATACAAAAGTTCACCGGAGATGACTTTTCCCATACAAAAGTTCACCGGAGATGACTTTTCCCATACAAAAGTTCACCGGGCATGACTTTCCCAATACAAAAGTTCACCGGAGATGACTTTCCCAATACAAAATTTCACCGGAGATGACTTTCCCAATACAAAAGTTCACCGGGCATGACTTTCCCAATACAAAAGTTCACCGGAGATGACTTTCCCAATACAAAAGTTCACCGGGCATGACTTTCCCAAAACAAAAGTTCACCGGGCATGACTTTCCCAATATAAAAGTTCACCGGGCATGACTTTCCCAATACAAAAGTTCACCGGAGATGACTTTCCCAATACAAAAGTTCACCGGGCATGACTTTCCCAATACAAAAGTTCACCGGGCATGACTTTCCCAATACAAAAGTTCACCGGAGATGACTTTTCCCATACAAAAGTTCACCGGAGATGACTTTCCCAATACAAAAGTTCACCGGAGATGACTTTTCCCATACAAAAGTTCACCGGAGATGACTTTTCCCATACAAAAGTTCACCGGAGATGACTTTCCCAATACAAAAGTTCACCGGAGATGACTTTTCCCATACAAAAGTTCACCGGAGATGACTTTCCCAATACAAAAGTTCACCGGAGATGACTTTCCCAATACAAAAGTTCACCGGGCATGACTTTCCCACAACAAAAGTTCACCGGGCATGACTTTCCCAATATAAAAGTTCACCGGGCATGACTTTCCCAATACAAAAGTTCACCGGAGATGACTTTCCCAATACAAAAGTTCACCAGGCATGACTTTCCCAATACAAAAGTTCACCGGGCATGACTTTCCCAATACAAAAGTTCACCGGAGATGACTTTTCCCATACAAAAGTTCACCGGAGATGACTTTCCCAATACAAAAGTTCACCGGAGATGACTTTTCCCATACAAAAGTTCACCGGAGATGACTTTTCCCATACAAAAGTTCACCGGAGATGACTTTCCCAATACAAAAGTTCACCGGAGATGACTTTTCCCATACAAAAGTTCACCGGAGGTGAATTTCCCAATACAAAAGTTCACCGGAGATGACTTTCCCAATACAAAAGTTCACCGGAGATGACTTTTCCCATACAAAAGTTCACCGGAGATGACTTTCCCAATACAAAAGTTCACCGGAGATGACTTTCCCAATACAAAAGTTCACCGGAGATGATTTTCCCAATACAAAAGTTCACCGGAGATGACTTTTCCCATACAAAAGTTCACCGGAGATGACTTTCCCAATACAAAAGTTCACCGGAGATGACTTTCCCAATACAAAAGTTCACCGGAGATGACTTTCCCAATACAAAAGTTCACCGGAGATGACTTTCCCAATACAAAAGTTCACCGGAAATGACTTTTCCCATACAAAAGTTCACCGGAGATGACTTTCCCAATACAAAAGTTCACCGGAGATGACTTTCCCAATACAAAAGTTCACCGGATATGACTTTTCCCATACAAAAGTTCACCGGAGATGACTTTCCCAATACAAAAGTTCACCGGAGATGACTTTTCCCATACAAAAGTTCACCGGAGATGACTTTCCCAATACAAAAGTTCACCGGAGATGACTTTCCCAATACAAAAGTTCACCGGAGATGACTTTCCCAATACAAAAGTTCACCGGAGATGACTTTTCCCATACAAAAGTTCACCGGAGATGACTTTCCCAATACAAAAGTTCACCGGAGATGACTTTTCCCATACAAAAGTTCACCGGAGATGACTTTCCCAATACAAAAGTTCACCGGAGATGACTTTCCCAATACAAAAGTTCACCGGAGATGACTTTCCCAATACAAAAGTTCACCGGAGATGACTTTTCCCATACAAAAGTTCACCGGAGATGACTTTTCCCATACAAAAGTTCACCGGAGATGACTTTCCCAATACAAAAGTTCACCGGAGATGACTTTCCCAATATAAAAGTTCACCGGGCATGACTTTCCCAATACAAAAGTTCACCGGGCATGACTTTCCCAATACAAAAGTTCACCGGGCATGACTTTCCCAACACAAAAGTTCACCGGGCACGACTTGCCCAATACAAAAGTTCACCGGAGATGACTTTCCCAATATAAAAGTTCACCGGGCATGACTTTCCCAATACAAAAGTTCACCGGAGATGACTTTTCCCATACAAAAGTTCACCGGAGATGACTTTCCCAATACAAAAGTTCACCGGAGATGACTTTTCCCATACAAAAGTTCACCGGAGATGACTTTCCCAATACAAAAGTTCACCGGAGATGACTTTCCCAATACAAAAGTTCACCGGAGATGACTTTTCCCATACAAAAGTTCACCGGAGATGACTTTCCCAATACAAAAGTTCACCGGAGATGACTTTTCCCATACAAAAGTTCACCGGAGATGACTTTCCCAATACAAAAGTTCACCGGAGATGACTTTCCCAATACAAAAGTTCACCGGAGATGACTTTCCCAATACAAAAGTTCACCGGGCATGACTTTCCCAATACAAAAGTTCACCGGGCATGACTTTCCCAATACAATAGTTCACCGGGCATGACTTTCCCAATACAAAAGTTCACCGGGCATGACTTTTCCAATATAAAAGTTCACTGGAGATGACTTTTCCCATACAAAAGTTCACCGGAGATGACTTTCCCAATACAAAAGTTCACCGGAGATGACTTTTCCCATACAAAAGTTCACCGGAGATGACTTTCCCAATACAAAAGTTCACCGGCGATGACTTTCCCAATACAAAAGTTCACCGGAGATGACTTTTCCCATACAAAAGTTCACCGGAGATGACTTTCCCAATACAAAAGTTCACCGGAGATGACTTTTCCCATACAAAAGTTCACCGGAGATGACTTTCCCAATACAAAAGTTCACCGGAGATGACTTTTCCCATACAAAAGTTCACCGGAGATGACTTTCCCAATACAAAAGTTCACCGGGCATGACTTTCCCAATACAAAAGTTCACCGGAGATGACTTTTCCCATACAAAAGTTCACCGGAGATGACTTTCCCAATACAAAAGTTCACCGGAGATGACTTTTCCCATACAAAAGTTCACCGGAGATGACTTTCCCAATACAAAAGTTCACCGGAGATGACTTTTCCCATACAAAAGTTCACCGGAGATGACTTTCCCAATACAAAAGTTCACCGGGCATGACTTTCCCAATACAAAAGTTCACCGGAGATGACTTTTCCCATACAAAAGTTCACCGGGCATGACTTTCCCAATACAAAAGTTCACCGGAGATGACTTTCCCAATACAAAAGTTCACCGGAGATGACTTTTCCCATACAAAAGTTCACCGGAGATGACTTTCCCAATACAAAAGTTCACCGGAGATGACTTTTCCAATACAAAAGTTCACCGGAGATGACTTTTCCCATACAAAAGTTCACCGGAGATGACTTTCCCAATACAAAAGTTCACCGGAGATGACTTTTCCCATACAAAAGTTCACCGGAGATGACTTTCCCAATACAAAAGTTCACCGGAGATGACTTTTCCCATACAAAAGTTCACCGGAGATGACTTTTCCCATACAAAAGTTCACCGGAGATGACTTTCCCAATACAAAAGTTCACAGGAGATGACTTTTCCCATACAAAAGTTCACCGGAGATGACTTTCCCAATACAAAAGTTCACCGGAGATGACTTTCCCAATACAAAAGTTCACCGGAGATGACTTTTCCCATACAAAAGGTCACCGGAGATGACTTTCCCAATACAAAAGTTCACCGGAGATGACTTTCCCAATACAAAAGTTCACCGGAGATGACTTTCCCAATACAAAAGTTCACCGGAGATGACTTTTCCCATACAAAAGTTCACCGGAGATGACTTTCCCAATACAAAAGTTCACCGGAGATGACTTTCCCAATACAAAAGTTCACCGGAGATGACTTTCCCAATACAAAAGTTCACCGGAGATGACTTTCCCAATACAAAAGTTCACCGGAGATGACTTTTCCCATACAAAAGTTCACCGGGCATGACTTTCCCAATACAAAAGTTCACCGGGCATGACTTTCCCAATACAAAAGTTCACCGGAGATGACTTTCCCATACAAAAGTTCACCGGAGATGACTTTCCCAATACAAAAGTTCACCGGGCTCGACTTTCCCAATACAAAAGTTCACCGGAGATGACTTTCCCAATATAAAAGTTCACCGGGCATGACTTTCCCAATACAAAAGTTCACCGGCACGACTTTCCCAATACAAAAGTTCACCGGAGATGACTTTCCCAATACAAAAGTTCACCGGAGATGACTTTCCCAATACAAAAGTTCACCGGGCATGACTTTCCCAATACAAAAGTTCACCGGAGATGACTTTCCCAATACAAAAGTTCACCGGGCATGACTTTCCCAAAACAAAAGTTCACCGGGCATGACTTTCCCAATACAAAAGTTCACCGGAGATGACTTTTCCCATACAAAAGTTCACCGGACATGACTTTCCCAATACAAAAGTTCACCGGAGATGACTTTCCCAATACAAAAGTTCACCGGAGATGACTTTTCCCATACAAAAGTTCACCGGAGATGACTTTCCCAATACAAAAGTTCACCGGAGATGACTTTCCCAATACAAAAGTTCACCGGAGATGACTTTTCCCATACAAAAGTTCACCGGAGATGACTTTCCCAATACAAAAGTTCACCGGAGATGACTTTTCCCATACAAAAGTTCACCGGAGATGACTTTCCCAATACAAAAGTTCACCGGAGATGAGTTTTCCCATACAAAAGTTCACCGGAGATGACTTTTCCCATACAAAAGTTCACCGGAGATGACTTTCCCAATACAAAAGTTCACCGGAGATGACTTTCCCAATACAAAAGTTCACCGGAGATGACTTTTCCCATACAAAAGTTCACCGGAGATGACTTTCCCAATACAAAAGTTCACCGGAGATGACTTTTCCCATACAAAAGTTCACCGGAGATGACTTTCCCAATACAAAAGTTCACCGGAGATGACTTTCCCAATACAAAAGTTCACCGGAGATGACTTTTCCCATACAAAAGTTCACCGGAGATGACTTTCCCAATACAAAAGTTCACCGGAGATGACTTTCCCAATACAAAAGTTCACCGGAGATGACTTTTCCCATACAAAAGTTCACCGGAGATGACTTTCCCAATACAAAAGTTCACCGGAGATGACTTTCCCAATACAAAAGTTCACCGGAGATGACTTTCCCAATACAAAAGTTCACCGGAGATGACTTTCCCAATACAAAAGTTCACCGGAGATGACTTTTCCCATACAAAAGTTTACCGGAGATGACTTTCCCAATACAAAAGTTCACCGGAGATGACTTTCCCAATATAAAAGTTTACCGGGCATGACTTTCCCAATACAAAAGTTCACCGGGCACAACTTTCCAAATACAAAAGTTCACCGGAGATGACTTTCCCAATATAAAAGTTCACCGGAGATGACTTTTCCCATACAAAAGTACACCGGAGATGACTTTCCCAATACAAAAGTTCACCGGAGATGACTTTCCCAATACAAAAGTTCACCGGAGATGACTTTTCCCATACAAAAGTTCACCGGAGATGACTTTCCCAATACAAAAGTTCACCGGAGATGACTTTCCCAATACAAAAGTTCACCGGAGATGACTTTTCCAATACAAAAGTTCACCGGAGATGACTTTCCCAATACAAAAGTTCACCGAAGATGACTTTTCCCATACAAAAGTTCACCGGAGATGACTTTCCCAATACAAAAGTTCACCGGAGATGACTTTTCCCATACAAAAGTTCACCGGAGATGACTTTCCCAATACAAAAGTTCACCGGGCATGACTTTCCCAATACAAAAGTTCACCGGGCATGACTTTCCCAATACAAAAGTTCACCGGAGATGACTTTCCCAATACAAAAGTTCACCGGAGATGACTTTTCCCATACAAAAGTTCACCGGAGATGACTTTACCAATACAAAAGTTCACCGGAGATGACTTTCCCAATACAAAAGTTCACCGGAGATGACTTTTCCCATACAAAAGTTCACCGGAGATGACTTTCCCAATACAAAAGTTCACCGGAGATGACTTTCCCATACAAAAGTTCACCGGAGATGACTTTCCCAATACAAAAGTTCACCGGAGATGACTTTTCCCATACAAAAGTTCACCGGAGATGACTTTTCCTATACAAAAGTTCACCGGAGATGACTTTCCCAATACAAAAGTTCACCGGAGATGACTTTTCCCATACAAAAGTTCACCGGAGATGACTTTCCCAATACAAAAGTTCACCGGAGATGACTTTCCCAATACAAAAGTTCACCGGAGATGACTTTTCCCATACAAAAGTTCACCGGAGATGACTTTCCCAATACAAAAGTTCACCGGAGATGACTTTTCCCATACAAAAGTTCACCGGAGATGACTTTCCCAATACAAAAGTTCACCGGAGATGACTTTTCCCATACAAAAGTTCACCGGAGATGACTTTCCCAATACAAAAGTTCACCGGAGATGACTTTCCCAATACAAAAGTTCACCGGAGATGACTTTCCCAATACAAAAGTTCACCGGAGATGACTTTCCCAATACAAAAGTTCACCGGAGATGACTTTTCCCATACAAAAGTTCACCGGAGATGACTTTCCCAATACAAAAGTTCACCGGAGATGACTTTCCCAATACAAAAGTTCACCGGAGATGACTTTTCCCATACAAATGTTCACCGGAGATGACTTTCCCAATACAAAAGTTCACCGGAGATGACTTTTCCCATACAAAAGTTCACCGGAGATGACTTTCCCAATACAAAAGTTCACCGGAGATGACTTTCCCAATACAAAAGTTCACCGGAGATGACTTTCCCAATACAAAAGTTCACCGGAGATGACTTTTCCCATACAAAAGTTCACCGGAGATGATTTTCCCATACAAAAGTTCACCGGGCATGACTTTCCCAATACAAAAGTTCACCGGGCATGACTTTCCCAATACAAAAGTTCACCGGGCATGACTTTCCCAAAACAAAAGTTCACCGGGCATGACTTTCCCAATACAAAAGTTCACCGGAGATGACTTTTCCCATACAAAAGTTCACCGGAGATGACTTTCCCAATACAAAAGTTCACCGGAGATGACTTTCCCAATATAAAAGTTCACCGGGCATGACTTTCCCAATACAAAAGTTCACCGGGCACGACTTTCCCAATACAAAAGTTCACCGGAGATGACTTTCCCAATATAAAAGTTCACCGGGCATGACTTTCCCAATACAAAAGTTCACCGGGCACGACTTTCCCAATACAAAAGTTCACCGGAGATGACTTTTCCCATACAAAAGTTCACCGGGCATGACTTTCCCAATACAAAAGTTCACCGGGCATGACTTTCCCATTACAAATGTTCACCGGAGATGACTTTCCCATACAAAAGTTCACCGGAGATGACTTTCCCAATACAAAAGTTCACCGGAGATGACTTTTCCCATACAAAAGTTCACCGGAGATAACTTTCCCAATACAAAAGTTCACCGGAGATGACTTTTCCCATACAAAAGTTCACCGGAGATGACTTTCCCAATACAAAAGTTCACCGGAGATGACTTTCCCAATACAAAAGTTCACCGGGCATGACTTTCCCACAACAAAAGTTCACCGGGCATGACTTTCCCAATATAAAAGTTCACCGGGCATGACTTTCCCAATACAAAAGTTCACCGGAGATGACTTTCCCAATACAAAAGTTCACCAGGCATGACTTTCCCAATACAAAAGTTCACCGGGCATGACTTTCCCAATACAAAAGTTCACCGGAGATGACTTTTCCCATACAAAAGTTCACCGGAGATGACTTTCCCAATACAAAAGTTCACCGGAGATGACTTTTCCCATACAAAAGTTCACCGGAGATGACTTTTCCCATACAAAAGTTCACCGGAGATGACTTTCCCAATACAAAAGTTCACCGGAGATGACTTTTCCCATACAAAAGTTCACCGGAGGTGAATTTCCCAATACAAGAGTTCACCGGAGATGACTTTCCCAATACAAAAGTTCACCGGAGATGACTTTTCCCATACAAAAGTTCACCGGAGATGACTTTCCCAATACAAAAGTTCACCGGAGATGACTTTCCCAATACAAAAGTTCACCGGAGATGACTTTCCCAATACAAAAGTTCACCGGAGATGACTTTTCCCATACAAAAGTTCACCGGAGATGACTTTCCCAATACAAAAGTTCACCGGAGATGACTTTCCCAATACAAAAGTTCACCGGAGATGACTTTCCCAATACAAAAGTTCACCGGAGATGACTTTCCCAATACAAAAGTTCACCGGAGATGACTTTTCCCATACAAAAGTTCACCGGAGATGACTTTCCCAATACAAAAGTTCACCGGAGATGACTTTCCCAATACAAAAGTTCACCGGGCATGACTTTCCCAATACAAAAGTTCACCGGGCATGACTTTCCCAATACAAAAGTTCACCGGAGATGACTTTCCCATACAAAAGTTCACCGGAGATGACTTTCCCAATACAAACGTTCACCGGGCACGACTTTCCCAATACAAAAGTTCACCGGAGATGACTTTCCCAATATAAAAGTTCACCGGGCATGACTTTCCCAATACAAAAGTTCACCGGGCACGACTTTCCCAATACAAAAGTTCACCGGAGATGACTTTCCCAATATAAAAGTTCACCGGGCATGACTTTCCCAATACAAAAGTTCACCGGAGATGACTTTCCCAATACAAAAGTTCACCGGGCATGACTTTCCCAATACAAAAGTTCACCGGGCATGACTTTCCCAATACAAAAGTTCACCGGAGATGACTTTTCCCATACAAAAGTTCACCGGAGATGACTTTCCCAATACAAAAGTTCACCGGAGATGACTTTTCTTATACAAAAGTTCACCGGAGATGACTTTCCCAATACAAAATTTCACCGGAGATGACTTTCCCAATACAAAAGTTCACCGGAGATGACTTTCCCAATACAAAAGTTCACCGGGCATGACTTTCCCAAAACAAAAGTTCACCGGGCATGACTTTCCCAATATAAAAGTTCACCGGGCATGACTTTCCCAATACAAAAGTTCACCGGAGATGACTTTCCCAATACAAAAGTTCACCGGGCATGACTTTCCCAATACAAAAGTTCACCGGGCATGACTTTCCCAATACAAAAGTTCACCGGGCATGACTTTCCCAATACAAAAGTTCACCGGAGATGACTTTTCCCATACAAAAGTTCACCGGAGATGACTTTCCCAATACAAAAGTTCACCGGAGATGACTTTTCCCATACAAAAGTTCACCGGAGATGACTTTCCCAATACAAAAGTTCACCGGAGATGACTTTCCCAATACAAAAGTTCACCGGAGATGACTTTTCCCATACAAAAGTTCACCGGAGATGACTTTCCCAATACAAAAGTTCACCGGAGATGACTTTTCCCATACAAAAGTTCACCGGAGATGACTTTCCCAATACAAAAGTTCACCGGAGATGACTTTCCCAATACAAAAGTTCACCGGAGATGACTTTTCTTATACAAAAGTTCACCGGAGATGACTTTCCCAATACAAAATTTCACCGGAGATGACTTTCCCAATACAAAAGTTCACGGGGCATGACTTTCCCAATACAAAAGTTCACCGGAGATGACTTTCCCAATACAAAAGTTCACCGGGCATGACTTTCCCAAAACAAAAGTTCACCGGGCATGACTTTCCCAATATAAAAGTTCACCGGGCATGACTTTCCCAATACAAAAGTTCACCGGAGATGACTTTCCCAATACAAAAGTTCACCGGGCATGACTTTCCCAATACAAAAGTTCACCGGGCATGACTTTCCCAATACAAAAGTTTACCGGAGATGACTTTTCCCATACAAAAGTTCACCGGAGATGACTTTCCCAATACAAAAGTTCACCGGAGATGACTTTTCCCATACAAAAGTTGACCGGAGATGACTTTTCCCATACAAAAGTTCACCGGAGATGACTTTCCCAATACAAAAGTTCACCGGAGATGACTTTTCCCATACAAAAGTTCACCGGAGATGACTTTCCCAATACAAAAGTTCACCGGAGATGACTTTCCCAATACAAAAGTTCACCGGGCATGACTTTCCCACAACAAAAGTTCACCGGGCATGACTTTCCCAATATAAAAGTTCACCGGGCATGACTTTCCCAATACAAAAGTTCACCGGAGATGACTTTCCCAATACAAAAGTTCACCAGGCATGACTTTCCCAATACAAAAGTTCACCGGGCATGACTTTTCCAATACAAAAGTTCACCGGAGATGACTTTTCCCATACAAAAGTTCACCGGAGATGACTTTCCCAATACAAAAGTTCACCGGAGATGACTTTTCCCATACAAAAGTTCACCGGAGATGACTTTTCCCATACAAAAGTTCACCGGAGATGACTTTCCCAATACAAAAGTTCACCGGAGATGACTTTTCCCATACAAAAGTTCACCGGAGGTGAATTTCCCAATACAAAAGCTCACCGGAGATGACTTTCCCAATACAAAAGTTCACCGGAGATGACTTTTCCCATACAAAAGTTCACCGGAGATGACTTTCCCAATACAAAAGTTCACCGGAGATGACTTTTCCCATACAAAAGTTCACCGGAGATGACTTTCCCAATACAAAAGTTCACCGGAGATGACTTTCCCAATACAAAAGTTCACCGGAGATGACTTTCCCAATACAAAAGTTCACCGGAGATGACTTTCCCAATACAAAAGTTCACCGGAGATGACTTTTCCCATACAAAAGTTCACCGGAGATGACTTTCCCAATACAAAAGTTCACCGGAGATGACTTTCCCAATACAAAAGTTCACCGGATATGACTTTTCCCATACAAAAGTTCACCGGAGATGACTTTCCCAATACAAAAGTTCACCGGAGATGACTTTCCCAATACAAAAGTTCACCGGAGATGACTTTTCCCATACAAAAGTTCACCGGAGATGACTTTCCCAATACAAAAGTTCACCGGAGATGACTTTCCCAATACAAAAGTTCACCGGGCACGACTTTCCCAATACAAAAGTTCACCGGAGATGACTTTCCCAATATAAAAGTTCACCGGGCATGACTTTCCCAATACAAAAGTTCACCGGGCACGACTTTCCCAATACAAAAGTTCACCGGAGATGACTTTTCCCATACAAAAGTTCACCGGGCATGACTTTCCCAATACAAAAGTTCACCGGGCATGACTTTCCCAATACAAAAGTTCACCGGAGATGACTTTCCCATACAAAAGTTCACCGGAGATGACTTTCCCAATACAAAAGTTCACCGGGCACGACTTTCCCAATACAAAAGTTCACCGGAGATGACTTTCCCAATATAAAAGTTCACCGGAGATGACTTTCCCAATACAAAAGTTCACCGGGCATGACTTTCCCAATACAAAAGTTCACCGGAGATGACTTTTCCCATACAAAAGTTCACCGGAGATGACTTTCCCAATACAAAAGTTCACCGGAGATGACTTTTCCCATACAAAAGTTCACCGGAGGTGACTTTCCCAATACAAAAGTTCACCGGAGATGACTTTCCCAATACAAAAGTTCACCGGAGATGACTTTTCCCATACAAAAGTTCACCGGAGATGACTTTCCCAATACAAAAGTTCTCCGGAGATGACTTTCCCAATACAAAAGTTCACCGGAGATGACTTTCCCAATACAAAAGTTCACCGGAGATGACTTTTCCCATACAAAAGTTCACCGGAGATGACTTTCCCAATACAAAAGTTCACCGGAGATGACTTTCCCAATACAAAAGTTCACCGGAGATGACTTTCCCAATACAAAAGTTCACCGGAGATGACTTTCCCAATACAAAAGTTCACCGGAGATGACTTTTCCCATACAAAAGTTCACCGGAGATGACTTTCCCAATACAAAAGTTCACCGGAGATGACTTTCCCAATACAAAAGTTCACCGGAGATGACTTTTCCCATACAAAAGTTCACCGGGGATGACTTTCCCAATACAAAAGTTCACCGGAGATGACTTTTCCCATACAAAAGTTCACCGGAGATGACTTTCCCAATACAAAAGTTCACCGGAGATGACTTTCCCAATACAAAAGTTCACCGGAGATGACTTTCCCAATACAAAAGTTCCCCGGAGATGACTTTTCCCATACAAAAGTTCACCGGAGATGACTTTTCCCATACAAAAGTTCACCGGGCATGACTTTCCCAATACAAAAGTTCACCGGGCATGACTTTCCCAATACAAAAGTTCACCGGGCATGACTTTCCCAATACAAAAGTTCACCGGGCATGACTTTCCCAATACAAAAGTTCACCGGAGATGACTTTTCCCATACAAAAGTTCACCGGAGATGACTTTCCCAATACAAAAGTTCACCGGAGATGACTTTCCCAATATAAAAGTTCACCGGGCATGACTTTCCCAATACAAAAGTTCACCGGGCACGACTTTCCCAATACAAAAGTTCACCGGAGATGACTTTCCCAATATAAAAGTTCACCGGGCATGACTTTCCCAATACAAAAGTTCACCGGGCACGACTTTCCCAATACAAAAGTTCACCGGAGATGACTTTTCCCATACAAAAGTTCACCGGGCATGACTTTCCCAATACAAAAGTTCACCGGGCATGACTTTCCCAATACAAAAGTTCACCGGAGATGACTTTCCCATACAAAAGTTCACCGGAGATGACTTTCCCAATACAAAAGTTCACCGGGCACGACTTTCCCAATACAAAAGTTCACCGGAGATGACTTTCCCAATATAAAAGTTCACCGGGCATGACTTTCCCAATACAAAAGTTCACCGGGCACGACTTTCCCAATACAAAAGTTCACCGGAGATGACTTTCCCAATACAAAAGTTCACCGGAGATGACTTTCCCAATACAAAAGTTCACCGGGCATGACTTTCCCAATACAAAAGTTCACGGGAGATGACTTTCCCAATACAAAAGTTCACCGGGCATGACTTTCCCACAACAAAACTTCACCGGGCATGACTTTCCCAATATAAAAGTTCACCGGGCATGACTTTCCCAATACAAAAGTTCACCGGAGATGACTTTCCCAATACAAAAGTTCACCGGGCATGACTTTCCCAATACAAAAGTTCACCGGGCATGACTTTCCCAATACAAAAGTTCACCGGAGATGACTTTTCCCATACAAAAGTTCACCGGAGATGACTTTCCCAATACAAAAGTTCACCGGAGATGACTTTTCCCATACAAAAGTTCACCGGAGATGACTTTCCCAATACAAAAGTTCACCGTAGATGACTTTCCCAATACAAAAGTTCACCGGAGATGACTTTTCCCATACAAAAGTTCACCGGAGATGACTTTCCCAATACAAAAGTTCACCGGAGATGACTTTTCCCATACAAAAGTTCACCGGAGATTACTTTCCCAATACAAAAGTTCACCGGAGATGACTTTCCCAATACAAAAGTTCACCGGAGATGACTTTTCTTATACAAAAGTTCACCGGAGATGACTTTCCCAATACAAAAGTTCACCGGAGATGACTTTCCCAATACAAAAGTTCACCGGGCATGACTTTCCCAATACAAAAGTTCACCGGAGATGACTTTCCCAATACAAAAGTTCACCGGGCATGACTTTCCCAAAACAAAAGTTCACCGGGCATGACTTTCCCAATATAAAAGTTCACCGGGCATGACTTTCCCAATACAAAAGTTCACCGGAGATGACTTTCCCAATACAAAAGTTCACCGGGCATGACTTTCCCAATACAAAAGTTCACCGCGCATGACTTTCCCAATACAAAAGTTCACCGGAGATGACTTTTCCCATACAAAAGTTCACTGGAGATGACTTTCCCAATACAAAAGTTCACCGGAGATGACTTTTCCCATACAAAAGTTCACCGGAGATGACTTTTCCCATACAAAAGTTCACCGGAGATGACTTTCCCAATACAAAAGTTCACCGGAGATGACTTTTCCCATACAAAAGTTCACCGGAGATGACTTTCCCAATACAAAAGTTCACCGGAGATGACTTTCCCAATACAAAAGTTCACCGGGCATGACTTTCCCAATACAAAAGTTCACCGGGCACGACCTTCCCAATACAAAAGTTCACCGGGCATGACTTTCCCAATACAAAAGTTCACCGGGCATGACTTTCCCAATACAAAAGTTCACCGGGCATGACTTTCCCAATACAAAAGTTCACCGGAGATGACTTTTCCCATACAAAAGTTCACCGGAGATGACTTTCCCAATACAAAAGTTCACCGGAGATGACTTTTCCCATACAAAAGTTCACCGGAGATGACTTTCCCAATACAAAAGTTCACCGGAGATGACTTTCCCAATACAAAAGTTCACCGGAGATGACTTTTCCCATACAAAAGTTCACCGGAGATGACTTTCCCAATACAAAAGTTCACCGGAGATGACTTTTCCCATACAAAAGTTCACCGGAGATGACTTTCCCAATACAAAAGTTCACCGGAGATGACTTTTCCCATACAAAAGTTCACCGGAGATGACTTTCCCAATACAAAAGTTCACCGGAGATGACTTTCCCAATACAAAAGTTCACCGGGCATGACTTTCCCAATACAAAAGTTCACCGGAGATGACTTTCCCAATACAAAAGTTCACCGGGCATGACTTTCCCAATATAAAAGTTCACCGGGCATGACTTTCCCAATACAAAAGTTCACCGGAGATGTCTTTCCCAATACAAAAGTTCACCGGAGATGACTTTTCCCATACAAAAGTTCACCGGAGATGACTTTCCCAATACAAAAGTTCACCGGGCATGACTTTCCCAAAACAAAAGTTCACCGGGCATGACTTTCCCAATACAAAAGTTCACCGGGCATGACTTTCCCAATACAAAAGTTCACCGGAGATGACTTTCCCATACAAAAGTTCACCGGAGATGACTTTCCCAATACAAAAGTTCACCGGGCACGACTTTCCCAATACAAAAGTTCACCGGAGATGACTTTCCCAATATAAAAGTTCACCGGGCATGACTTTCCCAATACAAAAGTTCACCGGGCACGACTTTCCCAATACAAAAGTTCACCGGAGATGACTTTCCCAATACAAAAGTTCACCGGAGATGACTTTCCCAATACAAAAGTTCACCGGGCATGACTTTCCCAATACAAAAGTTCGCCGGAGATGACTCTCCCAATACAAAAGTTCACCGGGCATGACTTTCCCAATATAAAAGTTCACCGGGCATGACTTTCCCAATACAAAAGTTCACCGGAGATGACTTTCCCAATACAAAAGTTCACCGGAGATGACTTTTCCCATACAAAAGTTCACCGGAGATGACTTTCCCAATACAAAAGTTCACCGGGCATGACTTTCCCAAAACAAAAGTTCACCGGGCATGACTTTCCCAATACAAAAGTTCACAGGAGATGACTTTCCCAATACAAAAGTTCACCGGAGATGACTTTCCCAATACAAAAGTTCACCGGAGATGACTTTTCCCATACAAAAGTTCACCGGAGATGACTTTTCCCATACAAAAGTTCACCGGGCATGACTTTCCCAATACAAAAGTTCACCGGGCATGACTTCCCAATACAAAAGTTCACCGGGCATGACTTTCCCAATACAAAAGTTCACCGGAGATGACTTTTCCCATACAAAAGTTCACCGGAGATGACTTTTCCCATACAAAAGTTCACCGGAGATGACTTTCCCAATACAAAAGTTCACCGGAGATGACTTTCCCAATACAAAAGTTCACCGGAGATGACTTTCCCAATACAAAAGTTCACCGGAGATGACTTTTCCCATACAAAAGTTCACCGGAGATGACTTTCCCAATACAAAAGTTCACCGGAGATGACTTTCCCAATACAAAAGTTCACCGGAGATGACTTTCCCAATACAAAAGTTCACCGGGCACGACTTTCCCAATACAAAAGTTCACCGGAGATGACTTTCTCAATATAAAAGTTCACCGGAGATGACTTTTCCCATACAAAAGTTCACCGGAGATGACTTTCCCAATACAAAAGTTCACCGGAGATGACTTTCCCAATACAAAAGTTCACCGGAGATGACTTTCCCAATACAAAAGTTCACCGGAGATGACTTTTCCCATACAAAAGTTCACCGGAGATGACTTTCCCAATACAAAAGTTCACCGGAGATGACTTTCCCAATACAAAAGTTCACCGGAGATGACTTTTCCCATACAAAAGTTCACCGGAGATGACTTTCCCAATACAAAAGTTCACCGGAGATGACTTTCCCAATACAAAAGTTCACCGGAGATGACTTTCCCAATACAAAAGTTCACCGGAGATGACTTTTCCCATACAAAAGTTCACCGGAGATGACTTTCCCAATACAAAAGTTCACCGGAGATGACTTTCCCAATACAAAAGTTCACCGGGCATGACTTTCCCAATACAAAAGTTCACCGGGCACGACTTTCCCAATACAAAAGTTCACCGGGCATGACTTTCCCAATACAAAAGTTCACCGGGCATGACTTTCCCAATACAAAAGTTCACCGGGCATGACTTTCCCAATACAAAAGTTCACCGGAGATGACTTTTCCCATACAAAAGTTCACCGGAGATGACTTTCCCAATACAAAAGTTCACCGGAGATGACTTTTCCCATACAAAAGTTCACCGGAGATGACTTTCCCAATACAAAAGTTCACCGGAGATGACTTTCCCAATACAAAAGTTCACCGGAGATGACTTTTCCCATACAAAAGTTCACCGGAGATGACTTTCCCAATACAAAAGTTCACCGGAGATGACTTTTCCCATACAAAAGTTCACCGGAGATGACTTTTCCCATACAAAAGTTCACCGGGCATGACTTTCCCAATACAAAAGTTCACCGGGCATGACTTTCCCAATACAAAAATTCACCGGGCATGACTTTCCCAATACAAAAGTTCACCGGAGATGACTTTTCCCATACAAAAGTTCACCGGAGATGACTTTCCCAATACAAAAGTTCACCGGAGATGACTTTTCCCATACAAAAGTTCACCGGAGATGACTTTCCCAATACAAAAGTTCACCGGAGATGACTTTCCCAATACAAAAGTTCACCGGAGATGACTTTCCCAATACAAAAGTTCACCGGGCATGACTTTCCCAATACAAAAGTTCACCGGAGATGACTTTCCCAATACAAAAGTTCACCGGGCATGACTTTCCCAATACAAAAGTTCACCGGAGATGACTTTTCCCATACAAAAGTTCACCGGAGATGACTTTCCCAATACAAAAGTTCACCAGGCACGACTTTCCGAATACAAAAGTTCACCGGGCATGACTTTCCCAATACAAAAGTTCACCGGGCATGACTTTCCCAATACAAAAGTTCACCGGAGATGACTTTTCCCATACAAAAGTTCACCGGAGATGACTTTTCCCATACAAAAGTTCACCGGAGATGACTTTTCCCATACAAAAGTTCACCGGAGATGACTTTCCCAATACAAAAGTTCACCGGAGATGACTTTCCCAATACAAAAGTTCACCGGAGATGACTTTTCCCATACAAAAGTTCACCGGAGATGACTTTCCCAATACAAAAGTTCACCGGAGATGACTTTCCCAATACAAAAGTTCACCGGGCATGACTTTCCCAATACAAAAGTTCACCGGAGATGACTTTCCCAATACAAAAGTTCACCGGGCATGACTTTCCCAATACAAAAGTTCACCGGAGATGACTTTTCCCATACAAAAGTTCACCGGAGATGACTTTCCCAATACAAAAGTTCACCAGGCACGACTTTCCGAATACAAAAGTTCACCGGGCATGACTTTCCCAATACAAAAGTTCACCGGGCATGACTTTCCCAATACAAAAGTTCACCGGAGATGACTTTTCCCATACAAAAGTTCACCGGAGATGACTTTTCCCATACAAAAGTTCACCGGAGATGACTTTCCCAATACAAAAGTTCACCGGAGATGACTTTCCCAATACAAAAGTTCACCGGAGATGACTTTCCCAATACAAAAGTTCACCGGAGATGACTTTCCCAATACAAAAGTTCACCGGAGATGACTTTCCCAATACAAAAGTTCACCGGGCATGACTTTCCCAATACAAAAGTTCACCGGAGATGACTTTCCCAATACAAAAGTTCACCGGGCATGACTTTCCCAATACAAAATTTCACCGGAGATGACTTTTCCCATACAAAAGTTCACCGGAGATGACTTTCCCAATACAAAAGTTCACCAGGCACGACTTTCCGAATACAAAAGTTCACCGGGCATGACTTTCCCAATACAAAAGTTCACCGGGCATGACTTTCCCAATACAAAAGTTCACCGGGCATGACTTTCCCAATACAAAAGTTCACCGGAGATGACTTTTCCCATACAAAAGTTCACCGGAGATGACTTTCCCAATACAAAAGTTCACCGGAGATGACTTTTCCCATACAAAAGTTCACCGGAGATGACTTTCCCAATACAAAAGTTCACCGGAGATGACTTTCCCAATACAAAAGTTCACCGGAGATGACTTTTCCCATACAAAAGTTCACCGGAGATGACTTTCCCAATACAAAAGTTCACCGGAGATGACTTTTCCCATACAAAAGTTCACCGGAGATGACTTTCCCAATACAAAAGTTCACCGGAGATGACTTTCCCAATACAAAAGTTCACCGGAGATGACTTTTCCCATACAAAAGTTCACCGGAGATGACTTTCCCAATACAAAAGTTCACCGGGCATGACTTTCCCAATACAAAAGTTCACCGGAGATGACTTTTCCCATACAAAAGTTCACCGGAGATGACTTTCCCAATACAAAAGTTCACCGGAGATGACTTTTCCCATACAAAAGTTCACCGGAGATGACTTTCCCAATACAAAAGTTCACCGGAGATGACTTTCCCAATACAAAAGTTCACCGGAGATGACTTTTCCCATACAAAAGTTCACCGGAGATGACTTTCCCAATACAAAAGTTCACCGGAGATGACTTTTCCCATACAAAAGTTCACCGGAGATGACTTTCCCAATACAAAAGTTCACCGGAGATGACTTTTCCCATACAAAAGTTCACCGGGCATGACTTTCCCAATACAAAAGTTCACCGGAGATGACTTTTCCCATACAAAAGTTCACCGGAGATGACTTTCCCAATACAAAAGTTCACCGGAGATGACTTTCCCAATACAAAAGTTCACCGGGCATGACTTTCCCAATACAAAAGTTCACCGGGCACGACTTTCCCAATACAAAAGTTCACCGGGCATGACTTTCCCAATACAAAAGTTCACCGGGCATGACTTTCCCAATACAAAAGTTCACCGGGCATGACTTTCCCAATACAAAAGTTCACCGGAGATGACTTTTCCCATACAAAAGTTCACCGGAGATGACTTTTCCCAATACAAAAGTTCACCGGAGATGACTTTCCCAATACAAAAGTTCACCGGAGATGACTTTTCCCATACAAAAGTTCACCGGAGATGACTTTCCCAATACAAAAGTTCACCGGAGATGACTTTTCCCATACAAAAGTTCACCGGAGATGACTTTCCCAATACAAAAGTTCACCGGAGATGACTTTCCCAATACAAAAGTTCACCGGAGATGACTTTTCCCATACAAAAGTTCACCGGAGATGACTTTCCCAATACAAAAGTTCACCGGAGATGACTTTTCCCATACAAAAGTTCACCGGAGATGACTTTCCCAATACAAAAGTTCACCGGAGATGACTTTTCCCATACAAAAGTTCACCGGAGATGACTTTCCCAATACAAAAGTTCACCGGAGATGACTTTTCCCATACAAAAGTTCACCGGAGATGACTTTCCCAATACAAAAGTTCACCGGAGATGACTTTTCCCATACAAAAGTTCACCGGAGATGACTTTCCCAATACAAAAGTTCCCCGGAGATGACTTTTCCCATACAAAAGTTCACCGGAGATGACTTTTCCCATACAAAAGTTCACCGGAGATGACTTTCCCAATACAAAAGTTCACCGGAGATGACTTTTCCCATACAAAAGTTCACCGGAGATGACTTTTCCCATACAAAAGTTCACCGGAGATGACTTTCCCATACAAAAGTTCACCGGAGATGACTTTCCCAATACAAAAGTTCACCGGAGATGACTTTCCCAATACAAAAGTTCACCGGAGATGACTTTTCCCATACAAAAGTTCACCGGAGATGACTTTCCCAATACAAAAGTTCACCGGAGATGACTTTCCCAATACAAAAGTTCACCGGAGATGACTTTTCCCATACAAAAGTTCACCGGAGATGACTTTCCCAATACAAAAGTTCACCGGAGATGACTTTTCCCATACAAAAGTTCACCGGAGACGACTTTTCCCATACAAAAGTTCACCGGGCATGACTTTCCCAATACAAAAGTTCACCGGGCATGACTTTCCCAATACAAAAGTTCACCGGGCATGACTTTCCCAATACAAAAGTTCACCGGAGATGACTTTTCCCATACAAAAGTTCACCGAAGATGACTTTTCCCATACAAAAGTTCACCGGAGATGACTTTCCCAATACAAAAGTTCACCGGAGATGACTTTCCCAATACAAAAGTTCACCGGAGATGACTTTTCCCATACAAAAGTTCACCGGAGATGACTTTCCCAATACAAAAGTTCACCGGAGATGACTTTCCCAATACAAAAGTTCACCGGGCATGACTTTCCCAATACAAAAGTTCACCGGAGATGACTTTCCCAATACAAAAGTTCACCGGGCATGATTTTCCCAATACAAAAGTTCACCGGAGATGACTTTTCCCATACAAAAGTTCACCGGAGATGACTTTCCCAATACAAAAGTTCACCGGGCACGACTTTCCCAATACAAAAGTTCACCGGGCATGACTTTCCCAATACAAAAGTTCACCGGGCATGACTTTCCCAATACAAAAGTTCACCGGGCATGACTTTCCCAATACAAAAGTTCACCGGAGATGACTTTTCCCATACAAAAGTTCACCGGAGATGACTTTCCCAATACAAAAGTTCACCGGAGATGACTTTTCCCATACAAAAGTTCACCGGAGATGACTTTCCCAATACAAAAGTTCACCGGAGATGACTTTCCCAATACAAAAGTTCACCGGAGATGACTTTTCCCATACAAAAGTTCACCGGAGATGACTTTCCCAATACAAAAGTTCACCGGAGATGACTTTTCCCATACAAAAGTTCACCGGAGATGACTTTCCCAATACAAAAGTTCACCGGAGATGACTTTCCCAATACAAAAGTTCACCGGAGATGACTTTTCCCATACAAAAGTTCACCGGAGATGACTTTCCCAATACAAAAGTTCACCGGGCATGACTTTCCCAATACAAAAGTTCACCGGAGATGACTTTTCCCATACAAAAGTTCACCGGAGATGACTTTCCCAATACAAAAGTTCACCGGAGATGACTTTTCCCATACAAAAGTTCACCGGAGATGACTTTCCCAATACAAAAGTTCACCGGAGATGACTTTCCCAATACAAAAGTTCACCGGGCACGACTTTCCCAATACAAAAGTTCACCGGGCATGACTTTCCCAATACAAAAGTTCACCGGGCATGACTTTCCCAATACAAAAGTTCACCGGGCTTGACTTTCCCAATACAAAAGTTCACCGGAGATGACTTTTCCCATACAAAAGTTCACCGGAGATGACTTTTCCCATACAAAAGTTCACCGGAGATGACTTTCCCAATACAAAAGTTCACCGGAGATGACTTTCCCAATACAAAAGTTCACCGGAGATGACTTTTCCCATACAAAAGTTCACCGGAGATGACTTTCCCAATACAAAAGTTCACCGGAGATGACTTTTCCCATACAAAAGTTCACCGGAGATGACTTTCCCAATACAAAAATTCACCGGAGATGACTTTTCCCATACAAAAGTTCACCGGAGATGACTTTCCCAATACAAAAGTTCACCGGAGATGACTTTTCCCATACAAAAGTTCACCGGAGATGACTTTCCCAATACAAAAGTTCACCGGAGATGACTTTTCCCATACAAAAGTTCACCGGAGATGACTTTCCCAATACAAAAGTTCACCGGAGATGACTTTTCCCATACAAAAGTTCACCGGAGATTAATTTCCCAATACAAAAGTTCACCGGAGATGACTTTTCCCATACAAAAGTTCACCGGAGATGACTTTTCCCATACAAAAGTTCACCGGAGATGACTTTCCCATACAAAAGTTCACCGGAGATGACTTTCCCAATACAAAAGTTCACCGGAGATGACTTTTCCCATACAAAAGTTCACCGGAGATGACTTTCCCAATACAAAAGTTCACCGGAGATGACTTTCCCAATATAAAAGTTCACCGGGCATGACTTTCCCAATACAAAAGTTCACCGGGCATGACTTTCCCAATACAAAAGTTCACCGGAGATGACTTTTCCCATACAAAAGTTCACCGGAGATGACTTTCCCAATACAAAAGTTCACCGGTGATGACTTTTCCCATACAAAAGTTCACCGGAGATGACTTTCTCAATACAAAAGTTCACCGGAGATGACTTTTCCCATACAAAAGTTCACCGGAGATGACTTTCCCAATACAAAAGTTCACCGGAGATGACTTTCCCAATACAAAAGTTCACCGGAGATGACTTTTCCCATACAAAAGTTCACCGGAGATGACTTTCCCAATACAAAAGTTCACCGGAGATGACTTTTCCCATACAAAAAATCACCGGAGATGACTTTCCCAATACAAAAGTTCACCGGAGATGACTTTTCCCATACAAAAGTTCACCGGAGATGACTTTTCCCATACAAAAGTTCACCGGAGATGACTTTCCCAATACAAAAGTTCACCGGAGATGACTTTTCCCATACAAAAGTTCACCGGAGATGACTTTCCCAATACAAAAGTTCACCGGAGATGACTTTTCCCATACAAAAGTTCACCGGGCATGACTTTCCCAATACAAAAGTTCACCGGCATGACTTTCCCAATACAAAAGTTCACCGGGCATGACTTTCCCAATACAAAAGTTCACCGGGCACGACTTTCCCAATACAAAAGTTCACCGGGCATGACTTTCCCAATACAAAAGTTCACCGGGCATGACTTTCCCAATACAAAAGTTCACCGGGCATGACTTTCCCAATACAAAAGTTCACCGGAGATGACTTTTCCCATACAAAAGTTCACCGGAGATGACTTTCCCAATACAAAAGTTCACCGGAGATGACTTTTCCCATACAAAAGTTCACCGGAGATGACTTTCCCAATACAAAAGTTCACCGGAGATGACTTTTCCCATACAAAAGTTCACCGGAGATGACTTTTCCCATACAAAAGTTCACCGGAGATGACTTTCCCAATACAAAAGTTCACCGGAGATGACTTTTCCCATACAAAAGTTCACCGGAGATGACTTTCCCAATACAAAAGTTCACCGGAGATGACTTTCCCAATACAAAAGTTCACCGGGCATGACTTTCCCAATAGCAAAAGTTCACCGGGCATGACTTTCCCAATACAAAAGTTCACCGGGCATGACTTTCCCAATATAAAAGTTCACCGGGCATGACTTTCCCTATACAAAAGTTCACCGGGCACGACTTTCCCAATACAAAAGTTCACCGGAGATGACTTTCCCAATATAAAAGTTCACCGGAGATGACTTTCCCAATACAAAAGTTCACCGGAGATGACTTTTCCCATACAAAAGTTCACCGGAGATGACTTTCCCAATACAAAAGTTCACCGGAGATGACTTTTCCCATACAAAAGTTCACCGGGCATGACTTTCCCAATACAAAAGTTCACCGGAGATGACTTTCCCAATACAAAAGTTCACCGGAGATGACTTTTCCCATACAAAAGTTCACCGGAGATGACTTTCCCAATACAAAAGTTCACCGGAGATGACTTTCCCAATACAAAAGTTCACCGGAGATGACTTTTCCCATACAAAAGTTCACCGGAGATGATTTTTCCCATACAAAAGTTCACCGGAGATGACTTTCCCAATACAAAAGTTCACCGGAGATGACTTTCCCAATACAAAAGTTCACCGGAGATGACTTTTCCCATACAAAAGTTCACCGGAGATGACTTTCCCAATACAAAAGTTCACCGGAGATGACTTTCCCAATACAAAAGTTCACCGGAGATGACTTTTCCCATACAAAAGTTCACCGGAGATTACTTTTCCCATACAAAAGTTCACCGGAGATGACTTTCCCAATACAAAAGTTCACCGGAGATGACTTTTCCCATACAAAAGTTCACCGGAGATGACTTTCCCAATACAAAAGTTCACCGGAGATGACTTTCCCAATACAAAAGTTCACCGGGCATGACTTTCCCAATGAAAAAGTTCACCGGGCACGACTTTCCCAATACAAAAGTTCACCAGGCACGACTTTCCCAATACAAAAGTTCACCGGGCATGACTTTCCCAATACAAAAGTTCACCGGGCATGACTTTCCCAATACAAAAGTTCACCGGGCATGACTTTCCCAATACAAAAGTTCACCGGAGATGACTTTTCCCATACAAAAGTTCACCGGAGATGACTTTCCCAATACAAAAGTTCACCGGAGATGACTTTTCCCATACAAAAGTTCACCGGAGATGACTTTCCCAATACAAAAGTTCACCGGAGATGACTTTCCCAATACAAAAGTTCACCGGAGATGACTTTTCCCATACAAAAGTTCACCGGAGATGACTTTCCCAATACAAAAGTTCACCGGAGATGACTTTTCCCATACAAAAGTTCACCGGAGATGACTTTCCCAATACAAAAGTTCACCGGAGATGACTTTCCCAATACAAAAGTTCACCGGAGATGACTTTTCCCATACAAAAGTTCACCGGAGATGACTTTCCCAATACAAAAGTTCACCGGAGATGACTTTCCCAATACAAAAGTTCACCGGGCATGACTTTTCCCATACAAAAGTTCACCGGAGATGACTTTCCCAATACAAAAGTTCACCGGAGATGACTTTTCCCATGACAAAAGTTCACCGGAGATGACTTTCCCAATACAAAAGTTCACCGGAGATGACTTTCCCAATACAAAAGTTCACCGGAGATGACTTTTCCCATACAAAGTTCACCGGAGATGACTTTCCCAATACAAAAGTTCACCGGAGATGACTTTTCCCATACAAAAGTTCACCGGAGATGACTTTCCCAATACAAAAGTTCACCGGAGATGACTTTTCCCATACAAAAGTTCACCGGAGATGACTTTCCCAATACAAAAGTTCACCGGAGATGACTTTCCCAATACAAAAGTTCACCGGGCATGACTTTCCCAATACAAAAGTTCAGCCGGGCACGACTTTCCCAATACAAAAGTTCACCGGGCATGACTTTCCCAATACAAAAGTTCACCGGGCATAACTTTCCCAATACAAAAGTTCACCGGGCATGACTTTCCCAATACAAAAGTTCACCGGAGATGACTTTCCCAATACAAAAGTTCACCGGAGATGACTTTCCCAATACAAAAGTTCACCGGAGATGACTTTTCCCATACAAAAGTTCACCGGAGATGACTTTCCCAATACAAAGTTCACCGGAGATGACTTTTCCCATACAAAAGTTCACCGGAGATGACTTTCCCAATACAAAAGTTCACCGGAGATGACTTTTCCCATACAAAAGTTCACCGGAGATGACTTTCCCAATACAAAAGTTCACCGGATATGACTTTCCCAATACAAAAGTTCACCGGGCATGACTTTCCCAATACAAAAGTTCACCGGGCATGACTTTCCCAATACAAAAGTTCACCGGGCATGACTTTCCCAATACAAAAGTTCACCGGAGATGACTTTTCCCATACAAAAGTTCACCGGAGATGACTTTTCCCATACAAAAGTTCACCGGAGATGACTTTTCCCATACAAAAGTTCACCGGAGATGACTTTCCCAATACAAAAGTTCACCGGAGATGACTTTCCCAATACAAAAGTTCACCGGAGATGACTTTTCCCATACAAAAGTTCACCGGAGATGACTTTCCCAATACAAAAGTTCACCGGAGATGACTTTCCCAATACAAAAGTTCACCGGGCATGACTTTCCCAATACAAAAGTTCACCGGAGATGACTTTCCCAATACAAAAGTTCACCGGGCATGACTTTCCCAATACAAAAGTTCACCGGAGATGACTTTTCCCATACAAAAGTTCACCGGAGATGACTTTCCCAATACAAAAGTTCACCAGGCACGACTTTCCGAATACAAAAGTTCACCGGGCATGACTTTCCCAATACAAAAGTTCACCGGGCATGACTTTCCCAATACAAAAGTTCACCGGAGATGACTTTTCCCATACAAAAGTTCACCGGAGATGACTTTTCCCATACAAAAGTTCACCGGAGATGACTTTCCCAATACAAAAGTTCACCGGAGATGACTTTCCCAATACAAAAGTTCACCGGAGATGACTTTCCCAATACAAAAGTTCACCGGAGATGACTTTCCCAATACAAAAGTTCACCGGAGATGACTTTCCCAATACAAAAGTTCACCGGGCATGACTTTCCCAATACAAAAGTTCACCGGAGATGACTTTCCCAATACAAAAGTTCACCGGGCATGACTTTCCCAATACAAAATTTCACCGGAGATGACTTTTCCCATACAAAAGTTCACCGGAGATGACTTTCCCAATACAAAAGTTCACCAGGCACGACTTTCCGAATACAAAAGTTCACCGGGCATGACTTTCCCAATACAAAAGTTCACCGGGCATGACTTTCCCAATACAAAAGTTCACCGGGCATGACTTTCCCAATACAAAAGTTCACCGGAGATGACTTTTCCCATACAAAAGTTCACCGGAGATGACTTTCCCAATACAAAAGTTCACCGGAGATGACTTTCCCAATACAAAAGTTCACCGGAGATGACTTTTCCCATACAAAAGTTCACCGGAGATGACTTTCCCAATACAAAAGTTCACCGGAGATGACTTTTCCCATACAAAAGTTCACCGGAGATGACTTTCCCAATACAAAAGTTCACCGGGCATGACTTTCCCAATACAAAAGTTCACCGGAGATGACTTTCCCAATACAAAAGTTCACCGGAGATGACTTTCCCAATACAAAAGTTCACCGGAGATGACTTTTCCCATACAAAAGTTCACCGGAGATGACTTTCCCAATACAAAAGTTCACCGGAGATGACTTTTCCCATACAAAAGTTCACCGGAGATGACTTTCCCAATACAAAAGTTCACCGGAGATGACTTTTCCCATACAAAAGTTCACCGGAGATGACTTTCCCAATACAAAAGTTCACCGGAGATGACTTTCCCAATACAAAAGTTCACCGGGCATGACTTTTCCCATACAAAAGTTCACCGGAGATGACTTTCCCAATACAAAAGTTCACCGGAGATGACTTTTCCCATGCAAAAGTTCACCGGAGATGACTTTCCCAATACAAAAGTTCACCGGAGATGACTTTCCCAATACAAAAGTTCACCGGAGATGACTTTTCCCATACAAAAGTTCACCGGAGATGACTTTCCCAATACAAAAGTTCACCGGAGATGACTTTTCCCATACAAAAGTTCACCGGAGATGACTTTCCCAATACAAAAGTTCACCGGAGATGACTTTTCCCATACAAAAGTTCACCGGAGATGACTTTCCCAATACAAAAGTTCACCGGAGATGACTTTCCCAATACAAAAGTTCACCGGCATGACTTTCCCAATACAAAAGTTCAGCCGGGCACGACTTTCCCAATACAAAAGTTCACCGGGCATGACTTTCCCAATACAAAAGTTCACCGGGCATAACTTTCCCAATACAAAAGTTCACCGGGCATGACTTTCCCAATACAAAAGTTCACCGGAGATGACTTTCCCAATACAAAAGTTCACCGGAGATGACTTTCCCAATACAAAAGTTCACCGGAGATGACTTTTCCCATACAAAAGTTCACCGGAGATGACTTTCCCAATACAAAAGTTCACCGGAGATGACTTTTCCCATACAAAAGTTCACCGGAGATGACTTTCCCAATACAAAAGTTCACCGGAGATGACTTTTCCCATACAAAAGTTCACCGGAGATGACTTTCCCAATACAAAAGTTCACCGGATATGACTTTCCCAATACAAAAGTTCACCGGGCATGACTTTCCCAATACAAAAGTTCACCGGGCATGACTTTCCCAATACAAAAGTTCACCGGAGATGACTTTCCCAATACAAAAGTTCACCGGAGATGACTTTCCCAATACAAAAGTTCACCGGAGATGACTTTTCCCATACAAAAGTTCACCGGAGATGACTTTCCCAATACAAAAGTTCACCGGAGATGACTTTCCCAATACAAAAGTTCACCGGAGATGACTTTTCCCATACAAAAGTTCACCGGAGATGACTTTCCCAATACAAAAGTTCACCGGAGATGACTTTTCCCATACAAAAGTTCACCGGAGATGACTTTCCCAATACAAAAGTTCACCGGAGATGACTTTTCTCATACAAAAGTTCACCGGAGATGACTTTCCCAATACAAAAGTTCACCGGATATGACTTTTCCCATACAAAAGTTCACCGGAGATGACTTTCCCAATACAAAAGTTCACCGGAGATGACTTTTCCCATACAAAAGTTCACCGGGCATGACTTTCCCAATACAAAAGTTCACCGGAGATGACTTTTCCCATACAAAAGTTCACCGGAGATGACTTTTCCCATACAAAAGTTCACCGGAGATGACTTTTCCCATACAAAAGTTCACCGGAGATGACTTTTCCCATACAAAAGTTCACCGGAGATGACTTTCCCAATACAAAAGTTCACCGGAGATGACTTTCCCAATACAAAAGTTCACCGGAGATTACTTTCCCAATACAAAAGTTCACCGCAGATGACTTTTCCCATACAAAAGTTCACCGGAGATGACTTTTCCCATACAAAAGTTCACCGGAGATGACTTTCCCAATACAAAAGTTCACCGGAGATGACTTTTCCCAATACAAAAGTTCACCGGAGATGACTTTCCCCAATACAAAAGTTCACCGGAGATGACTTTCCCAATACAAAAGTTCACCGGAGATGACTTTCCCAATACAAAAGTTCACCGGAGATGACTTTCCCAATACAAAAGTTCACCGGAGATGACTTTCCCAATACAAAAGTTCACCGGGCATGACTTTCCCAATACAAAAGTTCACCGGGCACGACTTTCCCAATACAAAAGTTCACCGGAGATGACTTTCCCAATACAAAAGTTCACCGGAGATGACGTTTCCCATACAAAAGTTCACCGGAGATGACTTTCCCAATACAAAAGTTCACCGGAGATGACTTTTCCCATACAAAAGTTCACCGGAGATGACTTTTCCCATACAAAAGTTCACCGGAGATGACTTTCCCAATACAAAAGTTCACCGGAGATGACTTTCCCAATACAAAAGTTCACCGGAGATGACTTTTCCCATACAAAAGTTCACCGGAGATGACTTTCCCAATACAAAAGTTCACCGGAGATGACTTTCCCAATACAAAAGTTCACCGGAGATGACTTTTCCCATACAAAAGTTCACCGGAGATGACTTTCCCAATACAAAAGTTCACCGGAGATGACTTTCCCAATATAAAAGTTCACCGGGCATGACTTTCCCAATACAAAAGTTCACCGGGCACGACTTTCCCAATACAAAAGTTCACCGGAGATGACTTTCCCAATACAAAAGTTCACCGGAGATGACTTTTCCCATACAAAAGTTCACCGGAGATGACTTTCCCATACAAAAGTTCACCGGAGATGACTTTCCCAATACAAAAGTTCACCGGGCATGACTTTCCCAATACAAAAGTTCACCGGGCATGACTTTCCCAATACAAAAGTTCACCGGAGATGACTTTTCCCATACAAAAGTTCACCGGAGATGACTTTCCCAATACAAAAGTTCACCGGAGATGACTTTCCCAATACAAAAGTTCACCGGGCATGACTTTCCCAAAACAAAAGTTCACCGGGCATGACTTTCCCAATACAAAAGTTCACCGGAGATGACTTTCCCATACAAAAGTTCACCGGGCATGACTTTCCCAATACAAAAGTTCACCGGAGATGACTTTCCCAACACAAAAGTTCACCGGGCATGACTTTCCCAATACAAAAGTTCACCGGGCATGACTTTCCCAATACAAAAGTTCACCGGAGATGACTTTTCCCATACAAAAGTTCACCGGAGATGACTTTCCCAATACAAAAGTTCACCGGAGATGACTTTTCCCATACAAAAGTTCACCGGAGATGGCTTTCCCAATGACTTTTCCCATACAAAAGTTCACCGGGCATGACTTTCCCAATACAAAAGTTCACCGGAGATGACTTTCCCAATACAAAAGTTCACCGGAGATGACTTTCCCAATACAAAAGTTCACCGGAGATGACTTTTCCCATACAAAAGTTCACCGGAGATGACTTTCCCAATACAAAAGTTCACCGGAGATGACTTTTCCCATACAAAAGTTCACCGGAGATGACTTTCCCAATACAAAAGTTCACCGAAGATGACTTTTCCCATACAAAAGTTCACCGGGGCATGACTTTCCCAATACAAAAGTTCACCGGAGATGACTTTTCCCATACAAAAGTTCACCGGAGATGACTTTCCCAATACAAAAGTTCACCGGAGATGACTTTCCCAATACAAAAGTTCACCGGAGATGACTTTCCCATACAAAAGTTCACCGGAGATGACTTTTCCCATACAAAAGTTCACCGGAGATGACTTTCCCAATACAAAAGTTCACCGGAGATGACTTTCCCAATACAAAAGTTCACCGGAGATGACTTTCCCATACAAAAGTTCACCGGAGATGACTTTCCCAATACAAAAGTTCACCGGAGACGACTTTCCCAATACAAAAGTTCACCGGAGATGACTTTTCCCATACAAAAGTTCACCGGAGATGACTTTCCCAATACAAAAGTTCACCGGAGATGACTTTCCCAATACAAAAGTTCACCGGAGATGACTTTTCCCATACAAAAGTTCACCGGAGATGACTTTCCCAATACAAAAGTTCACCGGAGATGACTTTTCCCATACAAAAGTTCACCGGAGATGACTTTCCCAATACAAAAGTTCACCGGAGATGACTTTCCCAATACAAAAGTTCACCGGAGATGACTTTCCCAATACAAAAGTTCACCGGAGATGACTTTCCCAATACAAAGTTCACCGGAGATGACTTTTCCCATACAAAAGTTCACCGGAGATGACTTTCCCAATACAAAAGTTCACCGGAGATGACTTTCCCAATACAAAAGTTCACCGGAGATGACTTTCCCATACAAAAGTTCACCGGAGATGACTTTCCCAATACAAAAGTTCACCGGAGATGACTTTCCCAATACAAAAGTTCACCGGGCATGACTTTCCCAATACAAAAGTTCACCGGAGCATGACTTTCCCAATACAAAAGTTCACCGGAGATGACTTTCCCAATACAAAAGTTCACCGGAGATGACTTTCCCAATACAAAAGTTCACCGGAGATGACTTTCCCAATACAAAAGTTCACCGGAGCATGACTTTCCCAATACAAAAGTTCACCGGGCATGACTTTCCCAATACAAAAGTTCACCGGAGATGACTTTTCCCATACAAAAGTTCACCGGAGATGACTTTCCCAATACAAAAGTTCACCGGAGATGACTTTTCCCATACAAAAGTTCACCGGAGATGACTTTCCCAATACAAAAGTTCACCGGAGATGACTTTTCCCATACAAAAGTTCACCGGAGATGACTTTCCCAATACAAAAGTTCACCGGAGATGACTTTTCCCATACAAAAGTTCACCGGAGATGACTTTCCCAATACAAAAGTTCACCGGAGATGACTTTCCCAATACAAAAGTTCACCGGAGATGACTTTCCCAATACAAAAGTTCACCGGAGATGACTTTCCCAATACAAAAGTTCACCGGAGATGACTTTCCCAATACAAAAGTTCACCGGAGATGACTTTCCCAATACAAAAGTTCACCGGAGATGACTTTTCCCATACAAAAGTTCACCGGAGATGACTTTCCCAATACAAAAGTTCACCGGAGATGACTTTTCCCATACAAAAGTTCACCGGGGATGACTTTCCCAATATAAAAGTTCACCGGAGATGACTTTCCCAATACAAAAGTTCACCGGAGATGACTTTCCCAATACAAAAGTTCACCGGGCATGACTTTCCCAATACAAAAGTTCACCGGAGATGACTTTCCCAATACAAAAGTTCACCGGAGATGACTTTCCCATACAAAAGTTCACCGGAGATGACTTTCCCAATAGAAAAGTTCACCGGAGATGACTTTTCCCATACAAAAGTTCACCGGAGATGACTTTCCCAATACAAAAGTTCACCGGGGATGACTTTTCCCAATAAAAGTTCACCGGGCATGACTTTCCCAATACAAAAGTTCACCGGAGATGACTTTCCCAATACAAAAGTTCACCGGAGATGACTTTTCCCATACAAAAGTTCACCGGAGATGACTTTCCCAATACAAAAGTTCACCGGAGATGACTTTCCCAATACAAAAGTTCACCGGAGATGACTTTTCCCATACAAAAGTTCACCGGAGATGACTTTCCCAATACAAAAGTTCACCGGAGATGACTTTCCCAATACAAAAGTTCACCGGAGATGACTTTCCCAATACAAAAGTTCACCGGAGATGACTTTTCCCATACAAAAGTTCACCGGAGATGACTTTCCCAATACAAAAGTTCACCGGAGATGACTTTCCCAATACAAAAGTTCACCGGAGATGACTTTCCCAATACAAAAGTTCACCGGAGATGACTTTTCCCATACAAAAGTTCACCGGGAGATGACTTTCCCAATACAAAAGTTCACCGGAGATGACTTTTCCCATACAAAAGTTCACCGGAGATGACTTTCCCAATACAAAAGTTCACCGGGCATGACTTTCCCAATACAAAAGTTCACCGGAGATGACTTTCCCAATACAAAAGTTCACCGGAGATGACTTTCCCAATACAAAAGTTCACCGGAGATGACTTTCCCCATACAAAAGTTCACCGAGATGACTTTCCCAATACAAAAGTTCACCGGAGATGACTTTCCCATACAAAAGTTCACCGGAGATGACTTTCCCAATACAAAAGTTCACCGGGCATGACTTTCCCAATACAAAAGTTCACCGGAGATGACTTTCCCAATACAAAAGTTCACCGGGCATGACTTTCCCAATACAAAAGTTCACCGGAGATGACTTTCCCAATACAAAAGTTCACCGGAGATGACTTTTCCCATACAAAAGTTCACCGGGATGACTTTCCCAATACAAAAGTTCACCGGAGATGACTTTTCCCATACAAAAGTTCACCGGAGATGACTTTTCCCATACAAAAGTTCACCGGGCATGACTTTCCCAATACAAAAGTTCACCGGAGATGACTTTTCCATACAAAAGTTCACCGGAGATGACTTTCCCAATACAAAAGTTCACCGGAGATGACTTTCCCAATACAAAAGTTCACCGGAGATGACTTTTCCCATACAAAAGTTCACTGGAGATGACTTTCCCAATACAAAAGTTCACCGGAGATGACTTTTCCCAT